>NC_133334.1:137833906-138172656 GCF_042186555.1 Aquarana catesbeiana
ATTTGATCTTGCCAGCATTTGCACACAACAAATATACCGTACATGCAGTTCCACAGGATGAATAGCTCTGCAATTTTGTTTTATAAATGCACCCCTATGTTTTTTAGTTCTTTAGAGGAAAATGTTAAGCGTAAGGGGCAGCCTAAAGATTAGAAAGGCACGGGAAATGGGGGACCCTCTTTTATTACCTGTTTGCTCTAAAGTTAAAGAACCCAAGCTGAGAAGTACCAGGTCCTTGGCACTGAAAATCAGCTTAAAATTACTTCATTTAGAAGGGTTAAACTTGAGATCTAGCCCTAGGTTAGGAAACAGTAGATGTGTCGGTTACTAACAGATTTTTGGCACGCCAACCCAACTTCAGTGTGGTACACAGATCAGGTAGATAGCAAATTTCCTAGGGCCAGTTCACACCACATGCAGTCCAGTGCAAATTTTTTTCTGCATCAAAAATGCATGGATAATAGGTTATATGGTTTTCAATGGCATAGTTCACACCATGCAGTCAGTTCCAGGGCTTTCCAGTTACAGAAAAAAAAAAAGTAGAACATGCTGCATTTTTCCTGCACTGGACTGTACTGGAACACAGTAAAACGCATCAAAAAATGCACTGGAATGCACTGGAACGCATCAAAATGCACTAGACCCCAGTACAGTGAGAAAAAAAAAGGAAAAAAGATGAAATAAGCATCCGAAACGGATCTGGAGTGCGTTTTTGTGGTGTGAACCAGCCCTAAATATTTTTTATCCAGCTTAATTTCATTTTTTAATGAAGAAAAGCCTTGGGGTAATTAAGGTATATGACATTTTTATTGTGTAGAAATCTGTAGAGATAAAGTGATCCTCTCCCTTAAGGTCACTTAACTCCCCCTTCCTCAATAGCATATATAGTTATAAATATCAAAGTGCGAATATTTATCACTCTTAAGCCCCATACACACACACTCAGATTTTCTGCTGATTTTTGTCTTCAGATTTACCGAAACCATGTAGTGCAAGCGCCTGCCTGATTGCATACAAATTGAAACTCCTAAGGTTTGACCTCATATTATATGGTTTTGGTAAATCTGAAGGAAAAAAAAATCAGCAGAAAATCATGCTTATCAAAAACATTTTTGAAATAAAAATAACATAAAATTTGAATGATAAATATAATAATAACAGAAATCTGGTAGAAAAGAACTCACCAGATAATCATTCCTCCCAAAGCGTGTTATGCCCAACCATGAAAGTGGGAGGCATGATTATCTGATGAGTTCTTTTATATTGGGAGAGGGATCACCTGTGCACACGAGGAGGTGTTTTTTGTTGATTTGGAAGATATCCTAAATAAGGAAGTCTGGAAATATAGAGAGCAGTACTTGGTGGATGTTATCAGCACAAGTGACACTGGGTGGACTTTGTGTTATTGTTATATTCATAATTACATTTTTATGTTATTATTTTTCTTTCACAAATGTTTTTTGATGGACATGATTTTTTGTATATCACAGCACTACTGTTAAAGTGATAAATGTTTGCACTTTGATATTTTTGGCTTACGGATATAATTTAAGGTGACAGCAGTGAAAACTATTTAACTATATAATTTCTGATGTATTGATTCACATAGATAATCATGGCTGAGGAGTCGATTAGTCGATTAGTGTGGAGATTATTTCCATTTATTACCCTTTATATTTTACCTTTCCTTTGCTCCCATGCTGAACCATTAAGCTGTCAAGAGCAAAATAAATTACCCAGTACTTCCAAGTATGAGAGACAGGGTAGGTACTATACTGCATGATTGGCCCAGTTCCGCAACATGTTGACAGGTTAAATTGGAGTCTACAATGCACTTAATTCGTCCAGATACAAACAGAGCATTAGCATCTTTTCCCACTTCTCATTTTTTTACTGTACTATTTTTTGCTGTTGCATTATTTTGCAAAGTTGGCTTAGGATTTTTTGGGAGAGTACCTTGGGCGGGATAGTATGATTATATTTTGATTAATCAAAAGAACATGAATGTACTTTCATAATAATATATCAAAATACTCAGAGCAAAACATCTGAAGGTTTCTTTCCCAGAAATAAAATACAGAACTTATTTATAATTAGGCTAATTTTCCTTTAAAGGAGTTTTATAGTTGCAACAGCATTCCTAACCATTGAGCAATGTTGTACATATTGCAGCCATATGATGTGAAAGTACTAAGATCTTCTATCATCTTTCAAAATAACAGTTTCAAAGCTGATGCAATTTGAATGCTTTGTGAGGTAGAAGATTGAATTCTGCAAATTTATATGATATCGCCAAGAGAACTGTTTAGCATTACAGGGACTTTTTATATAGATAACAGTGAAACAAAATAAGTTTACATTAAAATACAACTGTGAAGTAAAATGGCAGTGTTGACATAAACGTTTCAGAGCTTTAATCAATTGTTCTATCTTACCTATGGAATATTCTGTGTCTTTCCCACTTTTCGGTTTATATGTGCCTCTTGTATAGTGATGTAGGCAAAAGGTGTTGTCAGAGCCAGATGATCCACAAGGCAGTCTAGGCTCTATACATGTATATAGGAATATAAAAGGACCTGTCAGGACTCTATACATGTGTATAGGAGTGTAAAAGAACGTGTCATGGCTCTATACATGTATATAGGAGTATAAAAGGACCTGTGCATGGCCGGCAGCTGCGATGTCCGCTAGCCACTCGTGATCGCTCCACAAAGACCCAGAAAGGGGATCTGACAATGTAAACAGACAGACAGACAGATTCCCATTCTGACAGGGGAGGAGAGACAGATCTGCTGTTCCTAGTGATTAGGAACAGAGATCTCTCTCCTCCACCAATTAGTCCCACCCCCCCACAGTTAGAAACACCTCCCACGGAACACATTTAACCCCTTCTCTGCCAGTCACATTTACACAGTAATCAGTGCATTTTTATAGGACAGATCACTGTATAAATGTCAATGGTCTCAAAAATGTGTCAAAAGTGCACAAATGAAAAACCGCAGAAGTGATCAAATACCACCAAAAGGAAGCTCTATTTGTGGGGAAAAAAAAGGACGTTAGGGTACAACATCGCACGACCACGCAATTGTCAGTAAATGCAATGCAGTGCCGTATCGCAAAAAAGAATGATTGAAGTGCATTATTTCTATTAATACATTGTTATATAAAATGAAATAGTTCAACTCACCATAATGCAGAATCAATGGGAGCCTTGAGCGTGTCACTTGCCACCATCACCTGCCTTCAGATGCGGATTGTCACTTGTTGCGTCACCTGCCACATGTTGCAGGTTGTCACTTGCCACGACGGCACTTGCCACACATTGCGGATTGTCACTTGCCACATCACCTGTCACACATTGCAGGTGACGCAGAGAGATGATGTAATCTCTCTGCTGCCTGTGGCTGCACAGTGAGGGCGGAACTGCAGTGATGCAGGGCGGGGGGAGAGAGATGATGTCATCTCTCTGCTCCCCCACCCACCGGCCCACTAATTGGCCAGCAAGCCCACTCACCTGCCGACTGGCCCGCCCTCTCACCTGCCGATCCACACACTCCTGTCACCTCGGCGCCTGGCTCCTTCACAGTGGGATAAGCAGCGGAGCGGGAGGAAAGGGCTGGCTGGCAGCAATTTGCCACCCCCCGAAAGTGCCGCTTGGGACCGATGGTACCACCGGGTCCCATGGTAGGACCAGCCCTGTTGCACCCCCTGGATTACTGTCAACCCCCCCAGTGATATCTGTATCAGAAATGGATGCTGTGCATCGTTAATTCCCATGGGGTGGGGAAGGAGGTCGAGCAGGATGCACAGCCTCATCAATCTGCACAGCATTGCCTGCCGGCAGGCCCACACCATGAAAGCGTATAACATTAATCCAGGATGGACATTTAGAAGAGAACAGGAGTCCTTTTTTATAAAAAAAACAAAGTCTGTCATATATAAAATGAGAGTCAGAGGTTTTGCATGCTGGGGTACTGAGTGTTTTTACATATTACATTTTTTAAATGTATTTTATTCAAATGGAAAGGCTATCCCTGCTCTGTTGAAGCAAATACAGACAGGGATAAAAATGAAACCGGACCTAGGCCTAAACACCACTTTTTCCCTATGTAAAAATTTAAAAATTAGTTCCCTGCAAGCCACTGGCCTTGTAGAAATGATGATGGCTATCAGAAGTTCCTTTGGTGTTAACTACATATAGTTTCCTGATGTAAAACAGCTTTATGATTTGGCCTCAACTGCATTCCTGGGCTAACCTGACAATGTGGAGGATGGTATTGATAGCAAAAAAAAGGTGAATACTCAAAAAAAAAAAACTGTGAAAAAAATGGGAAGTATAACAGAGTTGTAAAGCAGATCAATTAAGAGATTTGTCTTATTAAAACTATCACATTAAATGTTTTTGTCCAGTATTGAGTTCTTAAAAGTTGTATGGTTGACCAATAGAATTGAAAATAAATTGATGTACAGTTGATCAATAAAAATTCAAATATGGATGATTTAATACCAGTTAAGAAGACAATGAAAGGACTGGTGACTCCGGCTGCCCTCCACAGCCTGCGAGCACCCCTCCTTCCCCTTTGTGGCATGCCCAGGGATTGCAACATGCACTGCTTTGTTGTCCATGGTGGCTCCAGTGCCAGTGGACAGATGCCCGTCCAGAGCCTGCACTCCCAGCCACACACGCAGCCAATATGGCTGACAGAATGGAAACAGGCGAGGCCGCAAATCCAGCAATACCTGCAGACATCACGCCCACCCTCCTTGATGAGCAGTACAGCAGAATGGTCCAGGCTGTGGCTGACCTCCTGTCCCCAACCATCACTGCAGGGGTAGACAGAGCTATTGTAGCTGGAATCACACAACTTGAAAAGGAGCTGTGAGACCATGCCAAATGGCTGTCTGAGTTGGAACACCTCCTATCCGACCTGGAGGATGAGGTGCAGAATTCTCAGGCAAGTGATCAGCATTATATCCAAACGCAGCAATATATATTAGAGAAACTTGATGATCTTGAAAACCATTACTGCCGGAATAACTTGGCTTCCCTCAAATGACTTACGCTCCCCCCGGTCCGCCATTGTCTGCTATCTCAACTTCTCAGATAGAGTGGCCATATTGAGATCCTTTTGCAATGCCAAATCTCTCCAATTGAATGGCCATAAACTGCTCCTATTTGTGGACTACACTCAAGAGGTATTCGTTGGAGGGGCGTGGTCTGCCAGCGTCAGGAATGGACGCTTAGACACTGAGCTCGTCAGCCAAGGGAGAGCACCGGAGCGACAAAGGCCCAAACCACGGCACAATCCACGGCCATCCTACCTCTCCATAACCCGCACATCATCCCCAGCGATGTCACAGAAGCGGCTGACCGAGCACTACCTGCAGAAGCTGACGGCCTTCTTCAAACCACCAGACAAGGTCAGTCAAAGCCAAAATGGCGCCGGCGTGGCCGTGACTTTGGTGGCCTACACTGACCTCCCGGATGATTTCCCAGAGAATCCAGACCCCACAGGCACACCCGACCCCTACACCCAAAAAACGGGAGAAAACCCCATTACTGGCAGCCCAGCGAAAGCCTGCATGCGGATGGAGCCAACGCTGCCGCCATCCCCAGCACAAATAGAGGCCCAGGCTTTCAGCCACTTCCAGGTGAACCAGGCCCTGCAATCCTCCATGGCCTCTTTCCCCACTGCAGGGCAGCCAGTGCTCGACACCACACTAAAGGAGATGTGCTCCTATCACTCCAAACCTCCTTAATGACAGACCTCTCATCCCTCTTTACCAGAATAAACACAGACCTGCATAATATGGATGTCAGGGTAGCTCACGTAGAAAACAGCATGGAAGAATGCACCACTACTGTAAATTATCTCATTGACACTTATGCTGAAGTGAAAGATGAACAAACCTGGGTCAGGGCCAAGCTGGCCGATTTGGAATATCATTCCAGGAGGAACAATATCAAAATTAGAGGAGTTCCTGAGTCCATCTTATCGATAGATCTTCCTAAATATGCCAAGGAACTTATGCACTTGATCCTCCCAGACACATCACCCAGAGATCTACTTGTGGATCAGATCCACAGAATAGCCAAACTCTCACATCTCGCAGCCTCAGTCCCTAGAGATGTCCTAATGAGGGTGCACTTCTGACATATAAAAGAAAAGCTCCTCACCACAGCCAGAGACAGTCCTGCGTTCCCTCCTCCATACGAAGGAATTCTACTGTTCCCTGACCTCTCTAAATATACCTTGCAAATGAGGAGGCAACTCAACCCGATCACTAAAGGTCTACACAACCACAAAATCCTCTATAAATAGCGCTATCCAGCAACTCTGCTAGTAACAAGAAACAGAGCTTCCCACATCATCCAATCTCTCCACAAGGGCATGCAACTGCTCCACGCCTGGGGAATCATTCTGGACCCACTGCAAGACACCAATCCGCCGTTGGAACAAAGACAGCCACATCCTTCCCGTCGCACCCATGGTCACCGGGATACCTGAATGGATCATTTAATCCTCATCACATGGGCCATAAGATCTACGTCTTATTGACTCTCCCTGGCTAACAGCCTTTTGAATCATTACCTTAGTTGAGTTTGACTTTATTAACCCCCGTAGTGGCTTAGTTGAAAAATATTTTCACTATACCACATACCGTTCTTAGGTGGTGGTATAACCACCCTGTTACAGTTCTATACCAGTTCCAATTTTTCTACTGCTCAGTTTTACTTGATAACATTTTTTCTTTTCAGCTACCAATTGCTTGTCTAGAGTGAACTTTGCCCTTACCGATTCATCAGAATATACACCGACCTCCGGATCCAGAGAATTCACCAGCCTACTCCTAACTGTAAGTGTCTCTACCTCTACAAGTACTCACACAGCGAGGACAATGCCATTTACAGTGCTGTCCCTCAATGCAAATGGACTCAACCACCCAGCTAAGAGACATTCACTATGGAAAACAGCTGTGGATCTAAAATGCGATATACTCTGTGTACAAGAGACACATTTTAAATCTACAGCTCCACCTATCTGTACAAACAAACATTTTCCTCATGTTTTCTCGGCTCCCTTCACCTCCAAGAACAGAGGGGTGCTGATAGCAGTCAGAAATTCTGTATCATTCCAGCTAAAACAGAGCGTCATTGACCCTGAAGGACGATATATTATTCTTGTATGTACTATTAATAATATTGACTATACGTTGATAAATCTCTATGCCCCAAATATCAAACAAATCTGCTTCCTTCTTGACCTGATGAACGTCCTACAGCCACTAAAACAAGGTCACATAATCATATGTGGGGATTACAATCTAGTCCCGGAAATACAACTAGACTCCACTTCAGTGAAGAAACGCAGGGAGTCCCCTCTAAAAAATTTCATAAGAACACATGATTTGTTTGATGTTTGGTGGTGTTTCCATGGAGAGGAGAGGGACTACACGTACTTCTCTCCCCTTCACCGGACATATTCCTGCATAGACCTGTTCCTTACGGATAAATGGCTGCTCCAAAAAATCAGCGCAGCTGTCATCCACACCATGACTTGGTCAGACCACGCGCCTATCACCATCTCTATCTCCGATTCTCCACAACAGAAAAATACATTTATTTAGAGAGCAAATAATTATATCCTACAACATCCGCAATACTCTCCTGAAATAAAAAAAACACATCAAGGAATACTTTGAACTCAACGCAAACTCAGTGTCCGAACCAGGTGTGGTGTGGAATGCACACAAGGCATATACACGGGGCATACTAATAAAATTCAGCTCCCATTACAAAAAGCAGAGGTCTAAACGCATTGACACCCTTACAGCACAAAAAGCCAAGTTGGAAAGCCTAAACAAAGCTAACCCTCACTCCTCACATTCAGCACAACTCTTGTCTCTTAGACAAGAACTCAGACTACACCTTCTCCACTCCTTTGAACACGTATAGAGAAAACTAAAAGCCACTTCGTACTCCACGTCTAATAAAGCAGGTAAAGCCCTTGCCCAACGTATCAAAGGTAGGAGAACTAAAAACAAAATTGATCACGTATACGTCACCAAACGGAAGAAAAACGTAGAAATCCCCAAGACATAACTGATGCTTTCAGTGCTTATTATAGTGATTTATACAATCTTCAATGTGACCCAAATATGCACCAACCCTCTACCAATGACATTCAAGACTTCTTCCAACTAACTAAACTTCCCTCGTTATCATCAGAACAATTATCACGACAAAACGACCCTTTTACAGGCCAAGAGATCATAGCAGCCATAAAAGCCCTCCCCCCGAATAAAGCACCAGGCCCTGATGGTCTCACAGGGGAGTACTTTCTGGAATTTGCTCACCTGTTAGCACCTCGCTTAACTACATTTTTCAATGAAGCAGCATCTTCATCACGGTTCCCCAGAGAATCCCTACAAGCGCTGATCATCACCCTCCCCAAACTGGTAAAAGAACCTACGGCCCCACAAAAACTTTCACCTGATCTCGCTCTTAAATCTAGACCTCAAAATCTATGCAAAAATGATAGCCACACATCTATTACATGTCATGCCCACACTAATCCATAGAGATCAATCCGGTTTCACAACAGGTAGACAAGCGTCAGACGCCACTAGAAGACTGATCACTATCATCCACCACGCCGAAAACACAGGAACGCCTTCTCTGCTCTTTTCACTGGACGCAGAGAAGGCGTTCGACAGAATCCACTGGAACTACCTGCAATAGGTCCTCCAGAAATTTGGGTTCAATGGATTAATTCTGGACGCCTTGCTTGCACTTTACACTACTCCCTCAGCCCAAGTATGCACAGCAGATATGTTATCCCGATCATTTGCAATAACCAATGGCACTAGACAAGGGTGCCCACTATCCCCACTAATTTTTAATCTGCTCATGGAACCCCTTGCGGAACACATCAGGCAAAACCCAAAAATAGTAGGATTCAACATAGGCCAAACATCACACAAGATCAGCTTATTTGCGGATGTCATCCTTATGTTAACCAACCCACCATCTTCCCTCATTGAGGTACAAAAAACTCTCGAATGGTTTAGTAAAATCTCATACTATAAGGTTAATGCTACAAAATCCTATGTTCTTGATCTAGGTCTAGACGCCACTGCCAGAAATCTACTTCAATCACAAACACCATTTACATGGGCAGACACGGACATAACATAACTAGGGGTACAACTAACAAAAACAACAAAAAATCTTTTTAAATATAACTTTAAACCATTTCTTGACAAACTCCAAAAAGATGTCCAACAATTAGCTAAACACGAACTGACTTGGTCTGGTAGACTAGTAGCTTTCAAAATGTTACACCTACCTCAATTGCTGTACCTGTTTAGAAGGATTCCTATCCCTATCCCAACATACTACTTCCAATCCCTACAAACAATACTCAACAAATTACTATGGAAAGGTAAAAAACCCAGATGTGCTAAAATTACACTCACCAAACATAAGTATGCAGGGGGGACCGGATCTATTGATTTTGAAGATTACTATAGAGCTTCCGTTCTGACCCAATTACAGGACTGGTTCTGTCCGCACCCCCAAACTCTGTGGGGACAATTGGAAGCAACATCACTTAAATATAACAATTTATGTAGCTGGCTCTTAGGTATTCCACTTGGCTCTCCCATACCTCAGGCACTAGGTCCCACGATACAAGCCTCGGCTCTAGCGTGGAAAAAACTAATAAACTCACATCCGAGTCAGCCAAATACATTCACACCACCTCTCCCGTTAAAACATTCTACAACACTGCACTATAGACCTGTCACTGAAACACTGGACATCAAATGGCCTGCATCACATACAAGATCTATTTCATGAACACAACCTGTTATCCTTTCCGCAAATTCAACAAAAATTCAATATTCCTCCCGCGGAACTCTTCACCTACACTCGAGTTAAACATTGCATCTCTCAGCTCATTACAACACAATACAAACTCCTTTAGCACCTGTGGACATACTTGACTAACCCCACTCCACTAATGAAAGGTAATTCCTTTTTTTATAACGCCTATCACCAAAAAAAAAGGTTTATCAAAGCAAAACCACACCTACATTGGGACGCAGACTTAGACCACACTTTCAATGAAACCCAATGGCAGACAGCCTTAAGATCTATCTATTCAGCCACTCATAGCTCCGCACTTTGGGAACTCACACAAAAAATATCATTAAGGTGGTATTTAACACCGAATAAACTGGCGTCTTTCAACAACAAAACTCCAAATCTCTGTTGGAGATGCCAAGCAGAAAAAGGGGATCTGTTCCACATCCTTTGGTCGTGCTCTCACATACAAAACTACTGGAGAACGATCTTTAACATTATATCAGACATAACACTCAGACATGTACCTCCCACTCCTGCACTGGCATTGCTTAACCTAACAATCGACAATATCCCCTCGCCACAAAGGAAAGTTACAACCAATATCCTTTTGGCAGCCAGACTGAGTCTAACCAGACTCTGGAAAACCGACCAAATACCCACTGTAGAAAACACTTTAGACATGGTTAATCTACATTACAACTACGAAATGCTATTCACCTCAACTAAAGGATTGATGGGGAAAACTCAAAAAGGGTGGCTTCCTTGGACCCGGTGGTCCCGAGCAGCAACATTCATATAAATCAATTACTCTGCTGATGAATCTGTCTATGAAAGAAACACATACTCTAGACCCTTTTGTTGAACTGAAACCATTGTTTTATTTTCATGATTCAACGTTCTAATTCATACTTGGAAAAACACACATGTAAACCTATGTTGTTAAGTCATTTGATTTGAGAAAATTGGAATGTAACTATATATTCTTTGCATGTAAAAATTTTGAAAACCAATAAAAACTATTGATGAAAAAAAAAAAAAAAAAAAAAAAAAAAAAAAAAGAACAGTGTGGCCATCGAAGTGGAGGCCATCGAGTATCTGTAAAAAAAAAAAAAAAAAGGAGATATTCGTTAGGCAGAAGGCCTTTCAACCTGTCTCTGCTGTGCTTTTCCAGAAAGGCATGAAGTTCACGTTGGCCTACCCTGCCGTGCTTCATCTTACTGATCCAGATGGTGAATAAACGTCTTTACCTGCACCAGGAGGTGACTAAATACTTTTAAACATAGCTACATTTCTCAATGGAACCCCACCCATCATCTGTGTCTTCTCGCCCTCCTGATCTCAGGGACCAACACAGCCAGGGGAAAGATCCTCCGAAGAGGCCTTGATACTCCTACAACCCAGGTCGCAATAAGCCTTATTGATATGCTTGCTGGCTATCTCTCCTGTACGGTGATGTATCCGTCTGACCACTATTGACTATTTTATCTTATTTATTTATAACTTTTGGTTCGCAGTAGTTAACACCAGTGCTCATTTAATTACGCTCTGTTTTCCTACATCTCCACAGCCTTATCAGAGATCACCTACACTGTTTATACTGGCTGCATGCTGGGGGCATGCTCTGTGCTCCACTGTTCTGCGTGTCCCCCAGGGTAACTCTACTTCTCACAGCTGTCCACAAATGTAACGCTGTCCATTTTGGGTGGTTCACATGTGGAAAAAGAAGTTCACGCTATATTTGGTATGCTTTTGTTTGATTTTCCCTATTGATCCCTGTTGGGTCAGTTAACTGTCCTAAACCATTAGATGGCATTTCCTTGGTGTCGTTTGGCCAAGTTTAGTGACTCTCCTAACTTTTATATCAGACCTCCCCTCAACACTACCCTATTACGCGAGTCATCTTTTGGAATGTCAAGGGCCTACAATCACCCCATAAACTAATGGCAATTCTACATCACCTCAAATACCCTAAAACTGGTATAGCATTATTACAAGAAACCCCACTTGACAGCAGAGAATTTTAATCATATGCGTAAACTATAGGTGGGCCGGGTTTTTGGTTCAACAGCAGTCAAGGGGAAGGCAAGTGTACTCCTCCTCATCCACAAAATTCTACCCTGTGAGATGCTATCAGGATAGGGTGACGACAAAGTCCGTGTTTTAATGATCAAGCTGAGACTGTCCACATGGGAATGGGTCCTTTCCGATATTTATGCCCCAAACTCCCCCTCTAAACAATTCTTTCAACTCTGTCTTCGCATCTAGCCCCATTCCTCCACCTCCCCCTTCTAGTGGGTCTTGTGGGACTATGTGGCTACTAATTCCGGGCATATAGCTGATCCCAATCTTTTCTGGGAGGCTGGGAAGGCCGTGCTACGTGGCAAAATCATTGCCTTTTCTGCCGGCTACAGAAAAAATTTTACTAAACAGTATTATGCAGCAAGAAATACTCTCCGTAATTACCCAAACACATCTTTCACTGCAGAACTCCCCAGTGTATAGAAAAGCTTGGAGTGAAGCCAAATGTCAATTTGATTTATGGGCAGATGTGCAGGAGTGGATCCACCAGTCATTCATGGACCTTCAATATCACAAATTTGGTAATAAGGACGGGAAGCTGCTGGACCGCCTGAGCAGGGGACACCATATTCCCGCCCACATTTCTGCCCTAAAGGATGCTCATGGTAGGCTCACTTTGTATGGTCCAGACCCCCTCCACGTGGCTGTGGAGCAGGCTTTCCTGGATTAGGTCCCCCTCCCACAGGTTGACCACACACTTCTAGCCCAGCTCAATATTCCAATTACTGCCACAAATGTGACATCTGCAATTGCATCCTGGGCCCTGACGGGTATACGTTGGAGTTCTATAGGTTGTTGGCTCTCACTGTTGCCCCGATCCTAGCACCGGCTTATCAGTCAATTCTCGATAGGGGACAGTACCTCCCTTCGGGCTGTCAAGCCCATATCAAATTCATTTCCATGAAAGGCAAAGACCCAACAGAGCCAGACTCATACCGTCCAATATCCCTGTTAAACCTTGACCCTAAGATTATTGCCAATAGGTTAGCATTAATCAACCCACTCTGATATACCCACTCTGATTTCACCCTAGGCTGATTTCACCCTAGGGCGCTCGGTCACCTCCAATATACAGAACGTCCTTACTGTTTTGGAGCACGTAAAGGTTAACCCCTCCAGTGACCTAGCTATCATCACTCTGGGTGCCAAGAAGGCTTTTGACAATGTTAGCTTTCACTGGCTGCGGATAGTTCTTCAGAGATTCAGATTTTCTGACTCCTTCCTTCATCTCATTTCCACCATATATTTTGCCCCATTAGCAAATGTGATAACTGCAGGCCACATTTCTAATAGTATCCACCTCCACAAAGGAACCAGACAGGGGTGACCCTTATCTCCACTATTATTTAACCTAGCTAATAATAATAATAATGGTGGGTTATCACAAGTTATGCACAGCTTTATTCCCTGACGATATCCTAATATTTACTTTTGACCCCCAGCTGGACATGCTCCATATACAGGCGATCTTCACCCAGTTTCAGGCTTGTTCAGGACTAAGGATAAAAATCTTACCATTGTACCACCCCCGCCCGGACAGTCAACTCAAGCTTCCCCACATTACTTACCTTGGGATCAAAAGAGGCAAGCTGCCCTCCTCTCTATACCATCGTAATTACCCCTGGTTATTTCCAAAATTATTGGGAAGCTGGAAGCATGGGTGGATCTTCCCCTCACTTTTTTTGGGAGGTGCCACCTGTTCAAAATGGTTAGTTTTCCTAAACTCCTCTACCCCCTTCAAACTATCCCTCTACTACTGCTACACAAAGATCTCCAGAAACTCCATAAATCTCTCACCATTTTTTTTTATGGCATGGCCTTTGCCCCGTATCTCTCTCCAAAAACTTTACTCCCTAAGGCGCCAAGGGGTGGAGTTTATAACTTGTCTTGCCTCCTAACAATGGGTTCAGATTGGAAAACTCAGGCTTCTAGATACTCCAACTTCGACTTTAGAGCTTTGCCCCATCCTCAACTTATGACCCAGTATAATCTTCCTGCACACCACTACATTCACGCTCAGCAAGCAATCAATTTTGTAGTCAGTCTATGCCCTGCAAGAGACCAAAGATTTTGCACCTCTCTACTGGATGCTTTCCTAGACTATTAACAACACAAGATCTCTGATATTTATAAACCCTTGAACTCTTGCCTTATCAAAAATCAATACACCCTGGCTCAACCTCCTCCTGGAACAAAGACCTCCACTCCACAGAAGCAGAAAATTGTATACTCACCAGCTACAATACCACTTGTGCTTTTATCACCAATGAGTTCTGGTGGAAACAGCCATTTAAAAGCATGCACTGTGCCTACGTTCCCATCTCGATGTCCACGCCCTCTACAAATTAGCAGCAGTGCCCTTGGTGTGGAGTACATAGACCGTTCCTGTACCACAGACCTTGGCTCTGTCCTCATGTCTCTTGCTTTTGGGACCAACTGGAGAACTTTGCCACCATGGTCACAGGCTACCAACCACACAAAGACCCTTTCCCTCTGCTATCTGAATTTCCAGACTGCCCTTCCTTAGGCCTACTAAAAGTATAGATAGTGACTATCCAACGTAACAAAGCCTGGCTCACCACCTGCTTTATGGCCACTAGGAGGGCCATCCACAAGCAGTGGACTTCTGCCACTCCTCTGACTATTACTGATGTGAAAGCAGATCTACTAGGCCTTCTATGCAAATAAAAAATAGATGTGGTCCTATCTCATCATAACCACTCACCATGCTTCTACAACAAATGGGACCAATACAGTGGCGTTGCGTCTATTAAGGGTGCATTGGTGCCGCCCCTCTCTCTAGCCACCCCCTCTATATAAAATGGATAGATCAGATAAGTTGACCTTCCACTTTTGTCTTTAACTACTTAACAACTGGCCCATAGCCAAATGAAGGCTACAGAGGACCCGGCGCATCACAGATCCCGTTAAATGGCCGCTAATCGCGGCCGTTTACCATGTGATCGCTCCATCAAATGACGGAGCGATCACATGTAAACATCTCATGACGCCGGTTCCCCTCCTCCCCTCTCTGTACTGATCGGTACACTGTGAGCGGAGAGGGGGAGAGATCGGATGACAGCAGCGCTGTGGGCTGGATCTGTAGTGCCCACAGCTCTGCTCTGTGACAACTGCCATCCATCCATGCTCAGCCATCCCTCAATGCTCTGCAATACCCTGCACTACTCTGCAATGCCCCGCAATACCCCACAATACTGTGCAATACCCCACAATACTGTGCAATACCCCACAATACTGTGCAATACCCCACAATACTGTGCAATACCCCACAATACTGTGCAATATCCCGAAATACGCCACAATACTGTGTGATACTCCACAATACCCTACAATACTCTACAATACCCCGCAATACTCGGTGATACCCAGTCATACTCTGCCATACTGGGCAATACCCCGCCATACTCTGCCATACTGGGCCATACCCCGCCATACCCAGCCATACCCAGCCATACCCAGCCATACCCAGCCATGCTTAGCCATACTCGGCTGGACTCGGCCTCTGTATGTGGCCAGGCTGTGGAAGTCTCACACATGTGGTATTGCCGTACTCAGGAGGAGTAGGAGAATCTATTTTGGGGGGTCATTTTTGGTATGTACATGTTATATGTTAGAAATATTGTATAAATGGACAACTTTGTGTTAAAAAAAAATTGCTTTTTAACCACTTCCCGCCCTCCGGCTGTCATACGACGTCCTTGACTTTGTGCGGGGATATCTGAATGATGGGTGCACTTACAGGCATCATTCAGATATCAGATTTTTCAGCCAGCGATCCCCTACACCATAAGAATGATCATAGTGGCTGTTTCACTGCTTGATCATTCTTACAGGAGGCGAGAGGGGACATCCCCCCTCCCGCCGCCCTCCGGTGCTTCTACCGACTCACCGCTACGATCGAAGCCAGGATCTTTTTTTTATTATTTCAGGCTTCCCAGCCTAGAGGTGAGATGTGGGGTCTTATTGACCCCATATCTCACTGTAAAGAGGACCTGTCATGCCATATTCCTATTACAAGGGATGTTTACATTCTTTGTAAAAATTTTTTTTTGAAAAAAGCATCAAACTAAAATAAATAAAGTAAAATGAACAATTAAAAAAAAAAATTTTTAAAGCACCCCTGTCCCTGTGTGCTCGTATGCAGAAGCAAACGCATACGTAAGTCCTGCCCACATATGCAAACGGTGTTCAAACCACATATGTGAGGTATTGCTGTGATCGGTAGAGTGAGAGCAATAATTTTGGTCCTAGACCTCCTCTGTAACTCAAAACATGTAACCAGTAAAAAATTTTAAAGCGTCGCCTATGGGGATTTTTAAGTAGCGAAGTTTGGCGCCATTCCACAAGCGTGTGCAATTTTGAAAGGTGACATGTTGGGTATCTATTTACTCGGCATAACTTCATCTTTCACATTATGTAAAAACATTGGGTTAACTTTACTGTTTTGTTTTTTTTTAAGCACAAAAAAAGCGGTCAAAAAATTGCTGCGCAAATGCCATGAGATAAAAAGTTGCAATGACTGCCATTGTATTCTCTAGGGTCTTTGCTAAAAAAAAATTATAATGTTTTGGGGTTCTATGTAATTTTCTAGCAGATAAATGATGATTTTTACATTTAGAAGAGAAATGTCAGAATTGGCATGGGTGCTCCAGAACGCCTGAAGGTGCTCCCTGCATGTTGGGTCTCTGTATGTGGCCATGCTGTGTAAAAGCCTCACACATGTGGTATCGTCATACTTGAGAGTAATAGCAGAATGTGTTTTGGGGTGTAATTTGTGGTATGCATATGCTGTGTGTGAGAAATAACCTGCTAATATGACAATTTTATGAAAAAAAAAAAAAAAAAAAAAACAAAAAAAAACTTGATTTTGCAAAGAATTGTGGGAAAAAATGACAACTTCAAAAAACTCACCATGCATCTTTCTAAATACCTTGGATTGTCTTCTTTCTAAAAAGGGGTCATTTGGGGGGTATTTGTACTTTTCTGGCATGTTAGGGTCTCAAGAAATGAGATAGGCCGTCAGTACTTCAGGTGTGATCAATTTTCAGATATTGGCACCATAGCTTTTGGACTCTAACTTTCAAAGACCAAATAATATCCACCGATTTGGGTTATTTTTACCAAAGATATGTAGCGGTATAAATTTTGGCCAAAATATATGAAGAAAAATTACTAATTTGCAAAATTTTATAACAGAAACGAAGAAAAATGCATTTTTTTACAGATTTTTCGGACTTTTTTCTTTTATAGCGCAAAAAATAAAGAACCCAGTGGTGATTAAATACCACCAAAAGAAAGCTCTATTTATGTGAAAATAAGGACAAAAATTTCATATAGATACAGTGTTGCATGACTGAGTAATTGTCATTCAAAATGTGAGAGCACCAAAAGCTGAAAATTGGTCTGGTTATTAAGGGGGTTTAAGTGCCCAGTGGTCAAGTGGTTAAATACTCATTTAAGTGTATCCTTATGTTGGCTAAGCATGTTTGTGTCCAATCTGATTGCAATGTTATGTGCAGAATCAGCAATTTGTTTTTTTATTTTTTTAATCCACAGTTTCCTTCCAACCCAAAGCAATGGCAGGATGTTGCAGTCCAGTTCCATCAGCAGTGGGATTTTCCCAACTGTGGTGGTGCTATTGATAGCCAGCATGTCCGGATTTAACCACCAGCCAAATCTGGCTCCTATTATTTTAACTATAAGGGCTTTCGCAGGATAGTCATTGTCACGGAACGTCCCACACTCCGCTTGAGTGCTTCCGTCATATACCGCTTCCTAAGTTCTGGAACACGAGTCCAATGGATCTGGCTATAGGAACCCCAAGAACTAGACAACACCAGTCTTGGAGTACATCAGAACTGCCTTTATTTTGAGATCTCACAGACCTTTTTACAGCAGGGATGACTCAAAGCTAACCTAATTAACATGACCTAATTTACTACAAAATGTACCCAGACCAGATGACAGTCTTGTGGGCACCGAGCTTCACACATTAATACAATTAACAATACAAACAACAATCTCCCCCCTCCTCAGCCTAGACCATTCGTCTATTAGCCAGGGCTGGTGGCTAATGTGATCAGCTCTCTCAATTAACATAAACACATGTTGATAACACCAGCATCTCCTCACAGGATGTGTCCCAGCAGAATGAATCAGTCTCATCAGCAGGGGGCTGCTGGAGGAATCCCCCCTCCCTCTTCAGGGACACAAATATACAGTAAGGAGTCCCCATACAATATATACATGACTGAGTCCGATTAATACAGTTCAGACTGGATTTCTCATTCACCTCAAATGCTAGGGCCCATAATCGGTGGGCAACAGGCTTGCACACAGTCCTCTCCAACAGCCTCCGCTCTGGCCATGCCCGTGACATTTCTCCCCTTTCGGCAGGAGACTAACACAGGAGGAGACCCCAGACGGGTTGACTCCGAAGTTAGTAAACAGCTCCAGTCCTCTACTGCCTGTACCCACACAGTACCCCAAACAAATTATCCCAAACAGTGCATTACTCACCCAGCCATCCTCTGCCTCTCTCAGAGAACATATCTGCCGCTGGAGAGAAGACAGGGTGACTGGGCTCACTCTGTCATGCTGTTGGGGATCTGGGCCCACTGCCCAGCATCCCTGGGGTATACAGGTGGAGACTGAAGTTCCATCCACCTTCACAGGAAATCCATCCTCTGTTAGTTGAGGGCAGAGTCCAGCAGTCCTCGGCCCTGTTGCCAGCCCTTCTGCTGGAAACCCCACACCATCTGTTCCGGCTAACTGTTGGAGAGGGAGGCCGACTGCCCCGCCTCCATGGAACTCTGTAGTTGTTGCCGGTGCTGGGCAGAGGTTGGTAGCACTCTGCCCTGTTGCCAGCACTTCTGCTGGGGACTCCGCATCCTCTGCTCCGGCTAACTGTTGGGGCAGGCAGCTGGCTTCCTCCACTCCCAAACTGTGTAGCTGCCATTGGGGAGGTGAGCCGGCTGCTTCCTTTTCCATTCCCTCATCTGGCTGCTGGGATGACATGTCGATGGTACTGTCTCCCAGGTACACGGATCTTTGCTGGGGAGGAAAGCCCACTTCCTCCACCCTGGCCAACTGTTGGGGAGGGACAACACACACCTCCTCTCCCTTCTCCCCCTGTATCTGCTGCTGGGAAGTGATTGCCATCTTCTCACCGTGAGCCTCCACAATTGCTGCAGGTGTGGGGCAGAGGTCTTGGACCCTCTGTCCGGTTGCCAGCACTTCTGCTGGGGGTTTGCTAGGTGGTTCCTCCTCTACAGAAATGTCTATTAAATCCCCAGTCTCTGGAAGTGGTAAAAGTGTGGGACAGAGGTCTTGGACCCTCTGTTCAGTTACCAGATCTTCAGCTGGAGAAGTTTGTTTTAACTCCATAGATGCTGCTGGCAGAAAATCACATGTCCCTGCCAGTGTTGTGGGAGAAAGGCCGACTACCTCTTCTCTCAGGAAGGCCGAAGCCACTGTTGGTGCTGGGCAGAACACAGTGAACTTTGGCCCTGATAGCAGCTCTTCTGCTGGAGGCTCATCAGGTTGTTCTTCCTCAGCAGAAAAGTCTATCAAATCCCATGTCTCTGCAACTGATGTCGGGGAATAGGGGTTCACCATCTCCTGTCCATGGAACCCAGAAGATGTTATCATTTCTGGACAGAGGTTAGCAGAGCTCTGCCCTGTTGTCAGCACTTCAGGTTTGGGGACGGCAATCTCCGGATTTTCCACTGCCGATTCTCTGGCATGCTGCTGAACTTGTTCTAGCAGTTTCCTGTATGCCCTTTCCAGATGCTGCTCCTTCCTTAGCAAATGGTCCAGATCAGGTTTGAGCTCTGAGACCCCTGCAAGACCGAGCATAGACTCTCTATAGTCTCTCATGTCCTCAAGGTCAGGTTCCCCTTCATCGCCAAACATAAAAAGATCTGTAAGGTTCTCCCACAGCAATCCAGGGCCGCCAAAGTCATATCCCTCCGGAAAGCATTCTGTTGTCTCCCCTAAATATCCCTCCTCTGCGTGCCATTGCAGAGCCCGATATCGATTGTCCAGCTCTATCTCCTGCTGGACCAACCTGTCCAACTCAGTCACCCATTGCTCCTGGGGCTGCTCTCCCAGGAATGCCATCCGCAATGCCCGTTGGTCACTGGCCCGTTGCTCTTGGGTTGGAAAGCACTTGCCCTGTTTTATACCAGCGAGACGGAGGGCTGAAATCCAGAGCTCCACCCGAATCAGCTGCCTGAGCTCCAGGTATTCATCCTCAGACACAGTCCTGGTGTACGTTGAAAGGATGATCCACAGCAGCCCCGGGAATTCTGATGCCAGGTCCATATCTCCGCTGGGGTGACTGAAGTCTGCTATGCTGATCTTGGATCCAGTTGGAGGTTTGGATGTCCCAGACTTCAGACTTCAGGAAGCTTTCCCGCTGCTTGCCACCAATGTCACGGAACGTCCCACACTCCGCTTGAGTGCTTCCGTCATATACCGCTTCCTAAGTTCTGGAACACGAGTCCAATGGATCTGGCTATAGGAACCCCAAGAACTAGACAACACCAGTCTTGGAGTACATCAGAACTGCCTTTATTTTGAGATCTCACAGACCTTTTTACAGCAGGGATGACTCAAAGCTAACCTAATTAACATGACCTAATCTACTACAAAATGTACCCAGACCAGATGACAGTCTTGTGGGCACCGAGCTTCACACATTAATACAATTAACAATACAAACAACAATCTCCCCCCTCCTCAGCCTAGACCATTCGTCTATTAGCCAGGGCTGGTGGCTAATGTGATCAGCTCTCTCAATTAACATAAACACATGTTGATAACACCAGCATCTCCTCACAGGATGTGTCCCAGCAGAATGAATCAGTCTTATCAGCAGGGGGCTGCTGGAGGAATCCCCCCTCCCTCTTCAGGGACACAAATATACAGTAAGGAGTCCCCATACAATATATACATGACTGAGTCCGATTAATACAGTTCAGACTGGATTTCTCATTCACCTCAAATGCTAGGGCCCATAATCGGTGGGCAACAGGCTTGCACACAGTCCTCTCCAACAGCCTCCGCTCTGGCCATGCCCGTGACAGTCATGCTAGCTGTAGTGTCTGCCAACTATGAGTTCTTGTATTTGGATGTTGGGAAGAACGGCCGCAACTCTGACGGAGGAGTGATTATGCCGACAGAGTTCTACAAGCAACTCCAGAATGGCACCTTAAACTTGCCACCTGCTGAGTAGAATGTTGAGGGCCTCAATTTTGTTTTCGTGGCAAATGAGGCCTTTGCTCTGGGGGAACATCTGATGAAGCCATTTCCTATGAGGAACCTCACCCCAGAGCAGAGAATCTTCAATTACAGGCTCTCTCGTGCCAGAAGGGTGGTCAAAAACCCCTTTGGCATCCTATCGAGTCGTTTCAGGCTGTTTTTGACTCCAGTCAACCTGGCACTCTACAAGATAAACCATGTGGCCCTGTGCTGCTGTATCCTACATCATTTTTTAAGGAGGAATGCTACCAGCTACCTAGCCTCACTGCCAAGTGAAGTGGACCCTGCAGTGGCAGGCCCAGCTGAAGAGGCTGCAGCTCATTCGTCTGTGGGTATGCTGACGGCTATTGAAAATGCCTGTGCTGTATTGCCATCACAAATTGCCTGAGATTTACGTCAGAAATACCTTGAATATTTTGTGGGTAGAGGGGCAGTGGCTTGGCAGCAAATTGTAGCTGATCATTTCTAATATTTTTTGGAGATCATAAACTCCTATTTCATTTGAACTACTGTTGTCTGTGTTTCTTATATGTCTAATATGTTCCCAAATGGGCTTTATTTTGGCCACTTGCTCCAATAGTGCAAATGTACCTTAATTTCTACATGAGGTGACAATATCTTCTTCAGCTAACTATTATGGTGTGCTGTGGGTCTGCTACACACACAATGGTTTGGTTCTTAATCGATCTAATGCATGATGTTCCAAAACATTATGCCTTTACAACTCCTTTAATTTTTTTGTAGGCCTAAAAATTGCAGGAGTTGTCCACATTTAAGAGCACATGTCACTAACTACAACAGCTTACAAAATACACTGGTATTGAGCAATGAAATAATAAACCATACATTGTTTAGTAAAAAACATTTTACTCAAAGCACATTCACATGTTAAATAAAGAAACTGTGCTATATGAGATCAAATCTAAGATGTAATTTCACAATTGGTGCTGCATGACTCAAGTAAAAGAATACAATTATCTAAATATAATCACTATACTTCACAGTATTCTATCTCTACAATGTTGCAAATAATCACATCATAAAAAGAAATCACATCTTGGAGTAATAAAAAATACATGTGGGAGTTGTTATTTTTAAAGAGAAGTGAGCTGGTATTGCTGTTGATCGATTACTGGTCACAATATAAGAGAGTCTCTCCTTCATATAAAATAGTGACATCAAACTTGAAAAACACCATAGAAAATAGTGATGCAAGATAGGAAAGTCCTTCCACCTGGGAAATCACAGCCTCTTACCAGCTGCCCAGATCTCTTATCAGGAGATCAATTCTGCTTTTTGGCTTATGACCCAGCCACAGTCTCTTAATAAACCGATTAGATACCACTTCTCCTACTCTCCAGTCTTTCCCAAGTATCTCTCATTCAGCCATCAATAAAGTGAGAAAAGAAAAGAACTCCCATAGTGTAAAACTGTAGAATTCTTTAATGTTAATAAAAGTATTGCACTTATATAGAAAACGAAAAAGGATAGCACCTGACAAACATCCGAGCCGGCCGGCTCTCCCAACACCTTTTCATCAAAACCAACGTCGTCCAGGGGCACAGGTGGCGTGCTGACTCACCACTTTTATGCTTCATAATACAAAGAAAGGAATTCCCAGCCACCATATTGGAAAAGGGCCATTGCCAGTAGTGAAAGGAAGACCGTAACTCTCAACTGACGGCACTTATAACCAAATGTAAAACTGTGTCCTGTCTACATTAAGTGTTATCCTATTGGATATTATCTCAAGGGGATTCTTCAAAACATTTTTACTCAAATATTATTTTAATAGATTAAATTCAGAAATATTCATTGTTGATTATTACAAGGTCCATAGGGCACTCAAGTGACCTCTAGTGGTCTGTCACTATATATTGTGGCAACTTGCAGGTTCTTCACACAAACAAATTACCAGCAAATTGCTACTCAGTTAACTGTAAATATATAAAATATTGTATATCATAAAATTCATAAAAAAGAAAAAATTACAAACATAAGAGGAAAAATCTATTCCTCTGTTCATACAAAAAGAGAAAAAAAAAGGAAAAAGGAAAACGAAAAATTGACTCTCAAAGTTCCAGTAGCTAATTGTAAAAATGGTTTAATAAAACATGCAATCCTAAAACTGAATATACCCAAAATGGTTTCCCTGACTTTTGTGATATATGAGTCGTCACCCATCAGTTAAAACGACAGATATAAATAAGGGACTCCCCTTGTATTTAATGTTTCTAATCAGATATCATAATGGTTGCTAACAGCCCTGGGCCAGAAGTTTGAGCCCATTGAACCCACCACCTGGGGACAGCTGAGAACTCAGGACTAGTTCACACATAAAAATAATTAACTGTTATCTATGAAGGCGTTAACGTCCGTGTCCACATTAAGACCATACGGAATATAACAACGTACCCTGTGGATTCAAGCCATCTCCAACCTTGACAGTTCTCTAACTAAAGAGCCCCCCTCCAATGGGCACTATACTTATCAATAGCCAGAAAGGTGGTATTGGCTGGATCACGATTATGGAACCTGTCATAATGCTTGGAGACAGAATGACATTTACCCATCTTAATGTTGGTAATATGCTCTCCTAGGCGGACCTGCATAGACCGCTTGGTCCTGCCAATGTATTGGAGCACACGGACATTGGAGTAAATAAACTACTCCAGTGCAATACTTTTATTAACATTAAAGAAGTCTACAGTTTTACACTATGGGAGTTCTTTTCTTTTCTCACTTGGTTGATGGCTGACTGAGAGATACTTGGGAAAGACTGGAGAGAAGGAGAAGTGGTATCTAATCAGTTTATTAAGAGACTGTGGCTGGGTCATAAGCCAAAAAGCGGAATTGATCTCCTGATAAGAGATCTGGGCAGCTGGTAAGAGGCTGTGATTTCCCAGGTGGAAGGACCTTCCTATCTTACATCACTATATTGTATGGTGTTTTTTAAGTTTGATGTCACTATTTTATATGAAGGAGAGACTCTCTTATATTGTGACCAGTAATCTGTCAACAGCAATACCAGCTCACTTCTCTTTAAAAATAACAACTCCCACATGTATTTTTTATTACTCCAAGATGTGATTTCTTTTTATGATGCGATTATTTGCAACATTGTAGAGATAGAATACTGTGAAGTATAGTGATTATATTTAGATAATTGTATCCTTTTATTAAAGTCATGCAGCACCAATTGTGAAATTACATCTTAGATTTGATCTCATATAGCGCAGTTTCTTCGTTTAACATTTTACTAATTGTGGGTATCTCACATTTTAAACTGCAGCAAGATCCCAGTATTTATATCTCCTAGAATAGACGGGTGATCATAACTTTGTCTCGCCTGGAAATATTTTTCAGACAGCGCTGTATTTTTTAAATTTATTATATGTTGACCCTAGATACATCATATACAGCAGCAGTCAGACACATTTATTTGTGGTTGTTTTATTTTTGATACGTTTATTCTATCGGTTTTATATATCATATACGACAGCTATAATCTCTCTTTTGCGGTAAGAGCAAGATTAAGTGAACCGACTATAGAGAATTGCTTTTTCGTGTTGATTTGATAATATACGTTATGGACATCTTTGAGTACAAGACAGCTAAGGTGGTCAATACAGATGGTGTATTTGAAGTATATAGTGACAAGGAAAATGAACTTAGTGGACTTTTTGTGTGATTGAAAAATCTAACAATTTCTGAAATCCACACTCAGTGGGATGTGGCCTTTTTGGAGACGTACATTAAATCTAGTATGGTTCCAAGAAGCCTTAGGTGGGAAGTGTGCCCTCAAAAGGGTGAACTAGAACTAGAGGAATGGTTCTGTTACTTCAATGAGGCAGGGGTTAGTTTCCTGTGGTTTCTGGTGTCCAGGAAAAACAGCAAGCTGACCAGATTAGATGGTGAAATCAAAGCCTTTAAAGATAGCCTTTCACCCTATAAAGATGGGGAAGAATATAAAGAAAGGACCATTAATTTATTAAAAGCACTAGATAAAGAGGAAAAAGAACAAAAGAATTAAAAAGAGAAAAAAATACAATAGAGATTATGGAGAATATCAAACAAATAATGTGTTTGCCTGGCAAAAAAAAATTAGCTATGGAAGTAGCTGATGGACTGGAATCTAAAATAGAGGCGATCTCTCAAGGAGTTGACATTATAGTACAACCCCCAGTTCAGATCCAGCATTTCCCAATTAGAAAAGAACCCCCGAGAACCCCCCAAAAAAATCCCAAAATAACATCAAACAAGGGAAAAAAGGCAGACGGATGTCTTATCAATCACCACAGAGGCCACCTGCACCTACAAGGGGAGGACAATATGGGAGAAATACTGGGTGGAATCATTCACAAAGACAAGGAGGAAATCAGGAATGGAGGTATGTACAGCAGTACAATCAAAGCCAGTATCAAACATATAGAACAGCTCCGCATTCAGATAGGGGTCATGATAGGACACTGTATAATGAGTTTGGTATGATTCACAATCTAAATATTAACAACATTCGGATAACCCATCATATTATGAAAGGGATGAGGATGAGGTCGATTATGGGGTGGATACCCATAACCGATTTTATCCACTAAGGGACAAGGAGGGTCCCACCCATTATGAGAAAGGTGACCAGGTTAATAATGAACATGGATATTACAGGTCTTCTAGGGATTATCCCACTAGCTCCTATGGGAGAGACCAGGAATCACACCCTTGGGGTTTTCCCAGACCCAATCAGGGACTAAAAAGGCCGGTATAAAACAAAGAGGAACAAGAGGGGGACGGAGAGCACGACTCAAAAAAGAAAAGGATGTAAAGGCTGATGGTATCTTTAATCTCAGTACTCAGACTTTGACTAAGTCAGAATTAGCATTACTAAATAAAAAATAAAATAAATACATTTCAGATGTACATGGACGTTCACAAGTACGTCCGTAGAATTAACATTAAAAGACACTTTGCGAGTATTCCAGCAGAACCGAGGCGATCGGTCCAGCAGGAACATCAACACAATGGACTGGCTAATGCCTCTACATTTAATCCCCCGGGTGTTTTGGCACCCTCATTAAAGGTATTTAGAGACGTTGTCCTTAGGGACTTGGACTCCGTTAAAGTTTCAATCACAGGATGGAGAAAACTCTAAAAGAAGGACTTTATTCACTTTGTAACAATAAGGGAATCATCATCCGTCCAGCTGACAAGGGGGAGGATTGTGGTCCTTGATAGGAATGACTACCTGCAAGAAATGTACAATATAGTAGGCGTTCGAGACACATACATTCCCCTACCTGGCAATCCAGTTATTAAATATAAAGCTAACTTGGAAACACTAGTTACAAAAGGCTTTCGATGGGTATACTCAATGAAAAAGAAAAGATCTTTTTGGTCCCTAAGGCCCCGCGAGTTCCAGTGTTATACTGTTTACCCAAAATTCATAAGAGTCTTACTTGCCCCCCGGGACGTCCAATAGTGAGTGGTATTGATTCAGTCACGTCTCAGGTGGGGAAGTATATATACTTCTTTCTTCAACCTCTAGTGCAACAAATGCCCTCTTATGTGAAGGACACGAAACACGTGATCCATCTGTTGTCTCAATTAAAACCCAACAATCATACGTGGTCAGTTACAGATGATGTTGCATCACTGTATACTATAATTCCACACAATTTGGGGCTTTCGGCTGTTAAATATTTTCTGAATGCCCTTTCAAAGATCTCCCAGGAACAACAGGAGTTTATCATGGATTTACTTGATTTTGCTGCAAACCATAACTACTTTTGGTTTGACCATGGCTATTACTGTCAACAACGAGGTGTTGCTATGGGTGCCAAATACGCCCCAAGCTTGGCCAACGTCTTTATGGCCAAGTGGGAGGAGAACGTCATCTATAAGGACCGTAACTCACATTTGACTTTTTGGGCGAGGTATATAGAGGACGTCCTCCTCCTTTGGGAAGGTTCCTTGTCGGAACTTGATGAATTTTTCTCTCTCATTAACAACAATGAGAGAAGAATTAGGTTTGTCTATGAAGCGAGTCAAGACAAAATTAATTTTCTGGACCTTACCATCATTAAAGGAGCTGACACTTTCAAGACGATTACCTATTTCAAACAGACTGACCGGAACGCATTCATACCCCTGGACAGCTGTCATTTGGTACTGAAGTCAGTACCAAAGAGTCAGTTTGTCAGAATGAGATGCAACTGTTCGGAGTTAGTTGATTATAGATCTCAAGCGGAAATTTTGAAGAATAGACTACTTGAAAAGGGTTATGATAGGCATCTATTAGAAACCACTATAGAGGAAGTGGCAAAACTGGACAGATCTATTCTTTTGGACGTGGGCCCCAAGAAGAATAAAGAGTGTCCCACTATACCTTTTATTACCACATATTCAACCCAACATTATCAAATTAAAAAGATAATAAGCAAACATTGGTACTGTCACGGACCTGGCCGGGACGGAGGCTGTTGGAGAGGACTGTATGCAAGCCTGTTGCCCACCGATTATGGGCCCTAGCATTTGGGGGAATGGTGCTCTCTGTGAGCTGTATGCCTGGGGACCCTGGGGTTGATGTTACTATGGATTCAGCTCCATGTCCCCCCAAAACACACAGACTCTGGAACCCTTTATATGCCATATTAGAATGGTGACTGATTTATACCATTGGGACTCGTACTGTTAAATGCTAATGTCATCAATTCTGCTATAATGTGTTTAGTGTGGCTCTAAGAGTCTTTTCACCCATTGTTGTTTATGTTAATTGAGAGAGCTGATCACATTAGCCACCAGCACTGGCTAATAGACGAATGGTCTGGGCTGAGGAGGGGGGAGATTGTTGTTTGTATTGTTAGTTGTAATTAGCTCCAGCTATTGTGTTTATATTAATGTGTGAAGCTCGGTGCCTACAAGTCTGTCATCTGGTCTGGGTACATTTTGTAGTAAATTAGCTCATGTTAATTAGGTTAGCTTTGAGTCATCCCTGCTGTATAAAGGTCTGTGAAATCTCAAAATAAAAAAAACAGTTCTGATGTACTCCAAGACTGGTGTTGTCTAGTTCTTGGGGTTCCTATGGCCAGATCCATTGGACTCCTGTTCCAGAACTTAGGAAGCGGTATATGACGGAAGCACTCAAGCGGAGTGTGGGGCGTTCCGTGACATTGGTGGCAAGCAGCGGGAAAGCTTCCTGAAGTCTGGAACATCCAAACCTCCAACTGGATCCAAGATCAGCATAGCAGACTTCAGTCACCCCAGCGGAGATATGGACCTGGCATCAGAATTCCCGGGGCTGCTGCGGATCATCCTTTCAACGTACACCAGGACTGTGTCTGAGGATGAATACCTGGAGCTCAGGCAGCTGATTCGGGTGGAACTCTGGATTGCAGCCCTCCGTCTCGCTGGTATAAAACAGGGCAAGTGCTTTCCAACCCAAGAGCAACGGGCCAGTGACCAACGGGCATTGCGGATGGCATTCCTGGGAGAGCAGCCCCAGGAGCAATGGGTGACTGAGTTGGATAGGTTGGTCCAGCAGGAGATAGAGCTGGACAATCGTTATCGAGCTCTGCAATGGCACGCAGAGGAGGGATATTTAGGGGAGACAACAGAATGCTCTCCGGAGGGATATGACTTTGGCGGCCCTGGATTGCTGTGGGAGAACCTTACAGATCTTTTTATGTTTGGCGATGAGGGGGAACCTGACCTTGAGGACATGAGAGACTATAGAGAGTCTATGCTCGGTCTTGCAGGGGTCTCAGAGCTCAAACCTGATCTGGACCATTTGCTAAGGAAGGAACAGCATCTGGAAAGGGCATACAGGAAACTGCTAGAACAAGTTCAGCAGCATGCCAGAGGATCGGCAGTGGAAAATCCGGAGATTGCCGTCCCCAAACCTGAAGTGCTGACAACAGGGCAGAGCTCTGCTAACCTCTGTCCAGAAATGATAGCATCTTCTGGGTTCCATGGACAGGAGATGGTGAACCTCTATTCCCAGACATCAGTTGCAGAGACATGGGATTTGATAGACTTTTCTGCTGAGGAAGAACAACCTGATGAGCCTCCAGCAGAAGAGCTGCTATCAGGGCCAAAGTTCACTGTGTTCTGCCCAGCACCAACAGTGGCTTCGGCCTTCCTGAGAGAAGAGGTAGTCGGCCTTTCTCCCACAACACTGACAGGGACATGTGATTTTCTGCCAGCAGCATCTATGGAGTTAAAACAAACTTCTCCAGCTGAAGATCTGGTAACTGAACAGAGGGTCCAAGACCTCTGTCCCACACTTTTACCACTTCCAGAGACTGGGGATTTAATAGACATTTCTGTAGAGGAGGAACCACCTAGCAAACCCCCAGCAGAAGTGCTGGCAACCGGACAGAGGGTCCAAGACCTCTGCCCCACACCTGCAGCAATTGTGGAGGCTCAGGGTGAGAAGATGGCAATCACTTCCCAGCAGCAGATACAGGGGGAGAAGGGAGAGGAGGTGTGTGTTGTCCCTCCCCAACAGTTGGCCAGGGTGGAGGAAGTGGGCTTTCCTCCCCAGCAAAGATCCGTGTACCTGGGAGACAGTACCATCGACATGTCGTCCCAGCAGCCAGATGAGGGAATGGAAAAGGAAGCAGCCGGCTCACCTCCCCAATGGCAGCTACACAGTTTGGGAGGGGAGGAAGCCAGCTGCCTGCCCCAACAGTTAGCTGGAGCAGAGGATGCGGAGTCCCCAGCAGAAGTGCTGGCAACAGGGCAGAGTGATACCAACCTCTGCCCAGAACCAGCAACAACTACAGAGTTCCAGGGAGGCGGGGCAGTCGGCCTCCCTCTCCAACAGTTAGCTGGAACAGATGGTGTGGGGTTTCCAGCAGAAGGGCTGGCAACAGGGCCGAGGACTGCTGGACTCTGCCCTCAACTAACAGAGAATGGATTTCCTGTGAAGGTGGATGGGACTTCAGTCTCCACCTGTATACCCCAGGGATGCTGGGCAGTGGGCCCCGATCCCCAACAGCATGACAGAGAGGTTGGCTGGGTGAGTGATACTCTGTTTGGAATAATTTGGTGTGGGTACAGGCAGTAGAGGACTGGAGCTGTTTACTAACTTCGGAGTCAACCCGTCTGGGGTCTCCTCCTGTGTTAGTCTCCTGCCGAAAGGGGAGAAATGTCACGGACCTGGCCGGGACGGAGGCTGTTGGAGAGGACTGTATGCAAGCCTGTTGCCCACCGATTATGGGCCCTAGCATTTGGGGGAATGGTGCTCTCTGTGAGCTGTATGCCTGGGGACCCTGGGGTTGATGTTACTATGGATTCAGCTCCATGTCCCCCCAAAACACACAGACTCTGGAACCCTTTATATGCCATATTAGAATGGTGACTGATTTATACCATTGGGACTCGTACTGTTAAATGCTAATGTCATCAATTCTGCTATAATGTGTTTAGTGTGGCTCTAAGAGTCTTTTCACCCATTGTTGTTTATGTTAATTGAGAGAGCTGATCACATTAGCCACCAGCACTGGCTAATAGACGAATGGTCTGGGCTGAGGAGGGGGGAGATTGTTGTTTGTATTGTTAGTTGTAATTAGCTCCAGCTATTGTGTTTATATTAATGTGTGAAGCTCGGTGCCTACAAGTCTGTCATCTGGTCTGGGTACATTTTGTAGTAAATTAGCTCATGTTAATTAGGTTAGCTTTGAGTCATCCCTGCTGTATAAAGGTCTGTGAAATCTCAAAATAAAAAAAACAGTTCTGATGTACTCCAAGACTGGTGTTGTCTAGTTCTTGGGGTTCCTATGGCCAGATCCATTGGACTCCTGTTCCAGAACTTAGGAAGCGGTATACGACGGAAGCACTCAAGCGGAGTGTGGGGCGTTCCGTGACAGGTGCCTATTAGCTAATGATAGAATAATCAATACCTTTTTACCAGATAAACCACAGGTAATTTTTAAAGGGGTTCCCTCGTTGAGGAATATTATTGCCCCCAACGTAGTGGACCCACCCGCCAAAAGATTATCTTTTTTACAGAATCTTTCCGGGTATCATCAACGTCGCAGATGTCAAATATGCACTTTAAACAAAATTAAAACAAAAAAAACTGAGTCCTTCATTTCAACTAGTACATCTAAGGAGTACAAAATTGAGCCATTTGTCACATGTAGCTCTACTGGAGTAGTTTATTTACTCCAATGTCCGTGTGGGCTCCAATACATTGGCAGGACCAAGCGGTCTATGCAGGTCCGCCTAGGAGAGCATATTACCAACATTAAGATGGGTTTTAAATATTCTTTCTCCAAACATTATGACAGGTTCCATAATTGTGATCCAGCCAATACCACCTTTCTGGCTATTGATAAGTATAGTGCCCATTGGAGGGGGGGCTCTTTAGTTAGAGAACTGTCAAGGTTGGAGAGGGCTTGGATCCACAGGGTACGTTGTTATATTCCGTATGGTCTTAATGTGGACATGAACGTTAACGCCTTCATAGATAACAGTTAATTATTTGAATGTGTGAACTAGTCCTAAGCTCCCAGCTGTCCCCAGGTGGTGGGTTCAATGGGCTCAAACTTCTGGCCCAGGGCTGTTAGCAACCATTATGATATCTGATTAGAAACAATACAAGGGGAGTCCCTTATTTATATCTGTCGTTTTAACTGATGGGTGACGACTCATATCACAAAAGTCAGGGAAACCATTTTGGGTATATTCAGTTTTAGGATTGCATGTTTTATTAAACCATTTTTACAATTAGCTACTGGAACTTTGAGAGTCAATTTTTCGTTTTCCTTTTTTTTTCTCTTTTTGTATGAACAGAGGAATAGATTTTTCCTCTTATGTTTGTAATTTTTTCTTTTTTATTAATTTAAAGATATACAATATTTTATATATTTACAGTTAATTAAGTAGCAATTTTCTGGCAATTTGTTTGTGTGAAGAACCTGCAAGTTGCCACAATATATAGTGACAGACCACTAGAGGTCACTTGAGTGTCCTATGGACCTTGTAATAATCAACAATGAATATTTCTGAATTTGATCTATTAAAATAATAGTTGAGTAAAAATGTTTTGAAGAATCCCCTTGAGATAATATCTAACGGGATAACACTTAATGTAGACAGGACACGGTTTTACATTTGGTTATAAGTGCCGTCAGTTGACAGTTACGGTCTTCCTTTTACTACTGGCAATGGCCCTTTTCCAATATGGTGGCTATTGCATCGCGGACGCTTGGACCTCAGGACTGGGAGTTCCTTTCTTTGTATTATGAAGCATAAAAAGGTGGTGAGTCAGCACGCTGCCCGTGCCCCTGGATGACGTCAGTTTTGACGAAACGGCGTAGGGAGAGCAGCGTGCTGACACCACCAATACAGCGTGTAGTCCCCGAAGCAACGGGCGTTAGTTTGACAGAGCTGGCCGGCTCGGATGTTTGTCAGATGCTATCCTTTTTCATTTTTTATGTAAGTGCAATACTTTTATTAACATTAAAGAAGTCTACAGTTTTACACTATGGGAGTTCTTTTCTCAGTGGTATCTAATCAGTTTATTAAGAGACTGTGGCTGGGTCATAAGCCAAAAAGCGGAATTGATCTCCTGATAAGAGATCTGGGCAGCTGGTAAGAGGCTGTGATTTCCCAGGTGGAAGGACTTTCCTATCTTACATCACTATTTTCTATGGTGTTTTTCAAGTTTGATGTCACTAATTGATATGAAGGAGAGACTCTTATATTGTGACCAGTAATCGATCAACAGCAATACCAGCTCACTTCTCTTTAAAAATAACAACTCCCACATGTATTTTTTATTACTCCAAGATGTGATTTCTTTTTATGATGCGATTATTTGCAACATTGTAGAGATAGAATACTGTGAAGTATAGTGATTATATTTAGATAATTGTATTCTTTTATTTAAGTCATGCAGCACCAACTGTGAAATTACATCTTAGATTTGATCTCATATAGCGCAGTTTCTTCGTTTAACATTTTGCTAATTGTGGGTATCTCACATTTTAAACTGCAGCAAGATCCCAGTATTTATATCTCCTGGAATAGACTGGTGATCATAACCTTGTCTCGCCTGGAAATATTTTTCAGACAGCGCTGTATTTTTAAAATGTATTATACATTCACATGTGCGTCTTAAGGTTTTAAAACAAACCAACATCTTGGTGTATAACTTGTATCTTTCTCTTTTTTGTGGCTAAACGGGCATGTTCTAAACCATTAGATACACATCCTCAGTAACTTACAAAGTTCGAGTTTGGTAAAGTGAAGGCCAAACGAGACATTAGTATCCCAAGACTGTGTGGATGTTGCTTTCCTCAGATGGGGTGATCTCACCCCTCTAAAAGCCAAAATTTGAAGCCACGTAGACGTAGAGGCCTACCAATTAAGTGTCCCTTATGATCCCATGCCTAAAATGTGTGTAGTTACAAACATCTATTTTTCGAAACCTCCAAAACACACAGTGTGTCAACATGTGCTATCTCCCATCACGGGATGTGTTTTGAGGGGTGCAACCCTTCCTCAGAGCTACTTTAGCTATGAGGAAAGAGTTGCACCCCAAAAAGCGTACATTGATACCCTATGATGGGAGATAGCACATGTTGACACACTGTGTGTTTTGGGGTTTTTGAAAAATAGATGTATGGAACTACACACATTTAGGCATGGGATCATGGGGAAATGGTTATTATACAGGATTTATATAGCGCCAGTTTGCTTTAAAACATGAGGGCAGACAGTGCACTTACAATACAAAATCAAAACAGGAGGGATCAATAATGTTAAGGCCTAATTTGGGGGCACCTTAAAATGTGAGGGTTTAGATTCTAAAAACACATAAACATTACAATTCACATTAGTTAGGGCAGTGTTTCCCAACTCTCCTCCTCAAGATTAGGGATGAGACGCATGTTCGACTCGAACATCGTGTGTTTGGTCGTTCGCCGAATTACAAACGATATGGGCCTTTCGCGCCAAATTCGAGTGGCGCGTCACGGCCCATAATTCGCTGCGGCATGGCAGTGCATTGCTGGCTGATGATTGGCCAAGCATGCACTATAACCCGCATGCTTGGCCAATCACACTGCTGTGTGTACAGAGAGCCGTAATTGGCCAAAGCTAAGGAGGCTTTTGCCAATTATGGCTCAGGGGGTTTAGTACACGCCCCACACTGTATAAGGCCACCTCTGTGGAGACTGGAGAGAGATAGATAGATAGACAGAGAGACAGTGTCATTTTATTTAAGTTAGACAGAGTAGGCAGGTTGAGTCAGTTAGCTGCACTTACAGTGTATTGTGCATATATATGCATCCCAGGTGTTTATATATATATATATATATATATATATATATATATATATATATATATATACATATACACACATACATACACACACACACACATATACATACACACACACTGTATTCAGTTTAGCTAGATCCTGTTCTTCTCTTCCTAATATACTGACAGGCAGGCAGATGTTTTTACAGTATTTCCAGTTAGTGTACTGTGTACCCTGCACAGTTGCACCTACAGTATAGCTACCTGAAGCCAGGTGCTTGTGTAGGCTCTTGAAGTATTTCCAGTTACTGTACTGTTTACCCTGCACAGTTGCACCTACAGTATAGCTACCTGAAGCCAGGTGCTTGTGTAGGCTCTTGACGTATTTCCAGTTACTGTACTGTGTACCCTGTGTAGCTACCTGAAGCCAGGTGCTTGTGTAGGCTCTTGACGTTTTTCCGGTTACTGTACTGTGTACCCTTCACAGTTGCACCTACAGTATAGCTACCTGAAGCCAGGTGCTTGTGTGGGCTCTTGACGTATTTCCAGTTACTTTACTGTGTACCCTGCACAGTTGCACCTACAGTATAGCTACCTGAAGCCAGGTGCTTGTGTAGGCTCTTGACGTATTTCCAGTTACTGTACTGTGTACCCTGTGTAGCTACCTGAAGCCAGGTGCTTGTGTAGGCTCTTGACGTTTTTCCGGTTACTGTACTGTGTACCCTTCACAGTTGCACCTACAGTATAGCTACCTGAAGCCAGGTGCTTGTGTGGGCTCTTGACGTATTTCCAGTTACTGTACTGTGTACCCTGCACAGTTGCACCTACAGTATAGCTACCTGAAGACAAGTGCAGGTGTTCTCATACTAATAATACTACAGGCAGGCAGTTGCTTCTGCTAGCTGCAGTATATACATCCCAGTTTTGTGCAGCTACATCTTACTGCAGGCCAATAGTATGTCGGGAAGGCCAACAAGGAGAGGCAGATAGTCACAAGCCAATAAAAGAGGGCAAGCAGGCTCTGTGTCTAGAGGCAACAGTGCTGGTCGTGGACATGGTGCTTCCTCATCAGCACGTGGCTGTGGCACACGCTCTGCCTTTTTTTCGGCAGCTGGCCGTGTTGAGCCGCAACATGCGGAAGACTTGGTTGAATGGATGACCAAGCCGTCCTCTTCCTCTCTCACCCAGGCTCAGGATACTTTGTCTGGCAAAGCAGCTGCCAACGCGGCCTCTTCCCTCGGCTCAATGGCATCAGTGACTCCTTCCCCAGCCCCACCATGTCCTCCTGAGGAGTCCCCCGAACGGTTTGACCACAGTGTTGGGTACATGCTCCAGGAGGATGCCCAGCGTTTTGAAGGCTCCGATGATGGTACTCAGCTAGAGGAAGGCAGTAACGTGAGCCCAGACAGAGGGGGTGCCCAAGAAGGACAGCAATCTGGCAGTCATGTTCCCCCTGCTGCAGCATACTGCCAGGTTTGCTCCAGTGATGAGGAGGGAGGGGATGATTAGGTCACTGACTCCACGTGGGTGCCTGATAGGAGAGAGGAGGAGGAGGAGGCACATCACTAACGAAGCAGGATGCCCTCCAGGGGCCAGCCTAAGGGCAGCACACTGACTGCATCACACCGCAGAGCTTTGCATGTGCAGGGCGCTGCTGTCTCTGTGCGTTATTCCAAAAGTTCTTTGGTGTGGGCCTTTTTTGAGACGAGTGCATCAGATCGCACCACTGCTATTTGCAACATATGTCTCAAGCGTATCTCGCATGGCCAAAACATCTCCCGCTTGGGCACTACATGCTTGACCAGACATATGTTGACCTGCCATGCAGTTCATTGGCCAAGCGTACCTAAAAGACCCACACCAAAGAACAAAGAGGACCTCTCCTTGCTCCTCATCAGCTGGGATCTCCAACCTACTATACCTTCAGTCCTCTCTGAAACCTGCACTGAGAGGAATGAAGGTGTAGAATTAGGTGTGTCACAGCCAAGTATTGCGGGCAATCTGCTATCGGTACACCAACGTCAGATTGTACCAGGCAAATTTCCCTGCCCCAGCTGCTGCACCGCAGAAAGAAGTTCGCTCCCAGCCATCCACATGCCCAGCAGTTGAATGCTAGCTTGGCAAAATTGCTAGCACTTCAACTGCTACCTTTTCAGTTGGTAGACTGTGCCCCCTTCCGTGAGTTTGTGGAATGTGCGGTTCCTCAGTGGCAGTTTCCCAAACGCCACTTTTTCTGACGGAAGGCGATTCCGGCTCTCTACCGGCATGTGGAAGGCAATGTCTTGGCCTCGCTGGACAGGATGGTCAGTGGTAAGGTGCATATTACCGCTGACTCATGGTCCAGCAGGCATGGACAGGGACGTTATCTAAGTTTCACGGCACACTGGGTGACTCTGCTGGCAGCTGGGAAGGATGCAGGACAAGGTGCAGTAGTGTTGGAGGTTGTTCTTTCACCACGCCTCCAAAATGCCATTACTGGTGATTCTGACACACCTCTCTCCTCCACCCCCTCCTCTTCTTGTTCCTCCATGGCCTCTTCCTGTGCTTTGTCCTCGGAACCAGCGGTGCTCCGTAGGCGTTCAAGGGGCTACGCAAGTACGCAGGCCAAAAGATGCCATGCGGTGCTTGAGCTGGTGTGCTTGGGGGACAGGAGCCACACTGGGGCAGAGATTCAGTCAGCTTTGCAGGGTCAGAGGTGGTTGACGCCATGCCAACTTAAGCCAAGAATGGTGGTTTGCGACAATGGCACCAACCTCCTCTCTGCCCTCCGACAGGGACAATTGACCCATGTGCCCTGTTTGGCTCACGTCCTTAACTTGGTGGTGCAGCGGTTCTTGGGCAGGTACCGGGCTTACAGGATGACCTGAGGCAGGCCAGGAAAGTCTGTGTGCATTTCCGCCGGTCATATAATGCCAGTGCTCGGCTGGCAGACATCCAAAAGGAATTTAACCTGCCCAAGAACTGCCTAATCTGTGACATGCCCACCAGGTGGAACTCAACATTGGCCATGCTGCAGCGGATGCACACACAGCAGAGGACCATCAATGAGTACCTGTGCGACTATGGCACCAGAACAGCGTCCGGGGAGCTTGGTTTTTTTTCCCCACGCCAGTGGGCCATGATCAGGGATGCATGCACTGTCCTGTCACCATTTGAGGAGGCCACGAGGATGGTGAGCAGTGATAGTGCATGCATCAGTGACACTGTCCCCCTTGTCCACCTGTTGGAGCACACGCTGCGTGGAATAATGGACAGGGCACTTGAGGCAGAACAGAGGCAAGAAGAGGAGGACTTCCTTAGCTCTCAAGGCCCCCTTTATCCAGTCAGTGTTCCTGCGTGCCTGCCGATCACACAGGAAGAGGAGGAGGAGGAGGAGGATTGTGCCAGCATGGAGGTGGAGCCTGGCACTCAGAATCAGTCTTTAAGGGATCATTTACAGTCCCAAGAAACACATGGACTTGTACGTGGCTGGGAGGAGGTGGCTGCGGATCATGTCGTCCTTAGTGACCCAGAGGACTCCAGACCGAATGCCTCAGCAAACCTACGCTGCATGGCCTCCCTGATCCTGCAAAGCCTGCGGAAGGATCCTGGTATTCGTGGTATCAAGGAGAGGGATTGTTGCTGAGGCTTCGGTCAGTCAAAGAAGGAGCGGTGGAGAAGGTGGCCGTCTGACCGATGCGTTCAGACAATTTTTTAGTTCGCAGCCCCAAGGTATGATTGGTTCCAGCAACCATCGCCAGCGTCTGTTTTACATGGTGCAGGAACACCTAGGGGCAAGATCTGACTTGGACACCTTTCGCACCGAAAATTCTCTGGGTTACTGGGTCTTGAGGATGGATCACTGGCCAGCGCTTGCACAGTATGCAATTGAGCTACTGGCCTGTCCTGCATCCATCGTTCTTTCGGAATGCACATTCAGTGCTGCTGGAGGCTTTGTAACCGATCACAGGGTGCGCCTGTCCACCGACTCGGTCGATCGACTGACCTTCATAAAAATTAATCAACCTTGGATCACCACCAAATACCAAGCACCTGATGCTGATGTAACCGAATACATTTTTTTGAAATGTCAGATCCCTTCAAGACTGCCTATGCTGATGCTGAGTGACTATCCTGTTATGCTGAGTGACTATCCTCTTCCTCCTCAATGATCATGCTCATAGCTTGTAAGAATATTTTTGTTTCTGGGCTCCGCCACCAGTGGCTAAGGTCCAATTTTTCAGCCCCATGTTTAACAGGGGCGTGTAATTACAATTTTTGATGCAATTCTTTGCAGCAGGGCTCGTTCCTGCTCTCCAACTAGAGTATCTGTGAGGGGTTGCAGTGTTGTGGCACCAGCACCAGTGCCTAAGGCCCAATTTTTCTGTCCCTGTTCAACAGGGACATGTAATTACAATTCTTGATCTAATATTCCACAGCAGGGCCCATTCCAGTGCCCACCAAGAGTAACTGTGAGGACTTACAGTGTTATGGCACCAGCACCACCACCATCACCAAAGGCCTAATTTTTCTGCCCCTGTTCAACAGGGGCATGTAATTACAATTCTTGATTTAATATTTCATAGCAGGGCCCTGTGAGGGCTTACAGTGTTGTGGCAACACCAACACCTAAGGCCACAATTTCTGCAGAGTATATAGGGCAGGCCCCTACTTTCAAACATCCAACTTACAAACGACTCCTACTTGCAAACGGAAGGAGACAACAGGAAGTGAGACGAAATCTACCCCTAGGAAGGGAAATTCTCTCCTGTAAGAGTTAATATGGGAAGAACATTTCTCCTTTCCACTGATGCTTTATCACCAATCCTTGTTTCACTAAAAACCCCAAATATTCTAAAAACATTTGTCATTGTGACAGAAAGTGAGGTGAAATCTTCTGAAGAGGAGCACAGACAGCAAAACAAAAGTCACAGGGGTGATAACCCTTTCCTATGTTTTCCAAAAAGTTTAAAAATAGATTTTTTGGCTGGAGCTACACTTTAAAAATTTACCAGTTCAAAATTACAAACAGATTCTACTTAACAACAAACCTACAGTTCCTGTCTTGTTTGCACCGCCTGTATACTGCTGTTCAGAGTATGTAGGGCCTGGGGGCCCCACGCCTTTCCTTTTTTTAATTTGGGTGCGGGGTTCCCCTTAATATTCATACAAGACCCAAAGGGCCTGGTAATGGACTGGGGGGGTACCCATGCCATTTGTCTCACTGATTTTCATCCATATTGTCGGGACCCAACATTACATTAAAGCCGCAAGCAGTTTTAAATTACTTGTATTCCTTTAAAAATGTCATTTTGTGCAGGGACTGTTCTAAGCATGGGAAACACAAGCCACTTTACAGGCATACTATAGACACCCCCCAGGTACGATATTTAAAAGGAATATTTCACTTTTTTTTTCACTTTAAGCATCATTAAAATCACTGCTCCCGAAAAAACGTCAGTTTTTAAAACTTTTTTGCATTGATACATGTCCCCTGGGGCAGGACCCAGGTCCCCAAACCCTTTTTAGGACAATACCATGCAAATTAGCCTTTAAAATTAACACTTTTGATTTTGAACGTTCGAGTCCCATAGACTTCAATAGGGTTCTAACGTTCGTGCAAATTTTCGATCCGTTCACAAGTTCTGGTGCGAACCAAACCGGGGGGGGTGTTCGGCTCATCCCTACTCAAGATGCAAACCCAGGTCATGTTTTGGAGACTTCTTGAATTTGGCATAGGTGATGTCATTTTCACTGTTAGTAATTCGCACAGTCGTTTAGTGACTGAGGAAAATCTAGAAAACAGGACCTGGTGGTTCACCTAGAGGAGTGGAGTGTAGAAACACTGAGTTCTGTCCCTAAACTTTCACATTTATAAGTCATAAAAACATGGAAATTAGTAAGGGCAAACAGGAGCCAACAAGTGGAACAATAAACTTCAGACCAGGCAAGAGGAAATTAGAATTTGGCAAGCATGTCCACAAAATCTCTTATTCTTCGCTGTAAAGCCATGGCAGCCTCCTTGATTTGCTCCAGTTCCTTCAAACAAAGCAACATATCTGCACTCATTCTGCCAATAGTACATCATGGAAGATCATGACCTAGTAAGAAGAGTAAAAAGTATTAAGGGAACAATGGTCAAGTGGCTAAGGCTCTACATAGTGAGTGGTGGTCAAGTTACTAGTCAAATTAAGTAAATACTTACCCACCTAGTCTATTGTTGCTTGCAACTAGGGATGAGCTTCGTGTTCGAGTCTTGGCCAATCACAGCACCGTCAGTAGAGAGAGCTATAATTGGCCAAAGCCAGGGTGGCTTTAGCCAATTATGGCTCAGGGGGTTTAGAACACGCCCCACACTATATAAGTCCGCCTGCACGGCGGCCCTGTGTAGTGGAGAGAGAGAGAGAGAGAGAGAGAGAGAGAGAGAGAGAGAGAGAGAGAGAGAGAGAGAGAGAGAGAGAGAGAGAGAGAGAGAGAGAGAGAGAGAGAGAGAGAGAGAGAGAGAGAGAGAGAGAGAGAGAGAGAGAGAGAGAGAGAGATTTCATTTGAGTTAGCTAGATTAGGCAGCACAGTCAGTTAGCTGCACTTACAGTGTATTGTGTATATAGAGATAGATATATATATACACATACACACACACACACACAGTATTCAGTTTAGCTAGATCCGTTCCTGTTATCTTCCTACTGACAGGCAGGCTTGTATTGTTACAGTATTCACAGCTACCTGAAGAAAATTGCTGGTGTTCTTTTGATCCTATTACTACCACAGTCAGGCAGCTAGACTATTTACAGTTAGTGTAGTGCGTCCTCCTCACAGTGTTCAGCTATAACTACAAGTTAGTGTAGTGTGTCCTCTGAACAGTGTTCATCTAAAACTACAAGTTAGTGTAGTGCGACCTCTGCACAATGTTCAGCTAAAGCTACAAGTTAGTGTAGTGCGACCTCTGCACAGTGTTCAGCTAAAGCTACCTGTAGAAGGTTGGTGGTGTTTTCCTGATCCTATCACTACCGCAGGAAGCTAAAAGATGTACACGTTAGTGTAGTGCGACCTCTGCACAGTGTTCAGCTAAAGTTACCTGTAGAAGGTTGGTGGTGTTTTCCTGATCCTATCACTACCGCAAGCAGCTAAAGTATTTACACGTTAGTGTAGTGCGACCTCTGCACAGTGTTCAGCTAAAGCTACCTGTAGAAGGTTGGTGGTGTTTTCCTGATCCTAGCACTACCGCAGGCAGCTAAAGTAATAATACCTAATACCTCTCTCTGGTTATCCACGGGAACCATATCATTATTAACAACACCAATCATTAGCAGATCACCGATTTTGAGATCCCAACTTCCAATACCATCAGTGCTTTTTTTGTTAGGACCCGTCCTGAGGAGGGACCACACACAGGTGAGTGACTATGCTCCACCTCACCTGCTGTCCAACGCTCCATGGGCGGCTGTCCTAACAAATAACACTGACCCAAGCACAAATCATTCCTTACTGCGATAATGCCAACTGGTGTACACATTACATTGATACAGCAACCAATACCTTCAGCACTTACATAAATATATTTTTACTCACATCAACTTGAGAGATTGCATCCTCAACCAAGGCAATGTGCAATACCTTATTTTGACCACCTTGTTCTGGTGGTGCTACAAACAGATCTAGCTTTGAACTCTCAGCTTTTACTGGCTGAACTAACCCCTTGCCAACTGGGCTACACTTAGGGTTGTGGGGCTGTGCCCACACACACTCACTGTGAGACTCAGTCCAACCTTGTTCCACCAGAGTAGGACCAGAGCCACCCTGGACAGACTCTGGCTCCATCACATGGAGACCCCCTGAGACCTCCATGGACAATCCTGTGCCTCTGCCTATCACGTGAGATCTACTCTCATCGTTGGTAGTGAACACATTACCAACCTCACTCTCAGATATGACATTACAAGAAATACATGTTTCAATACCATTACAATCCACATCACCTTTACCAATAGTAACACTTTTGTCAGCACGATTATTAGCATTCTCATTGCATGTAGACACAACTGCCGTTTTTATGGGTTGTCTATGAGCCACCATAACCTCTGAGTGACTCTTCACAGCGCCTGCTCTCTGTAAAGGGGCACTCTTACCTATTTGAGCAGCTCCATAGCTGACCTGGGAAACTCTCTGCTCTGTCACTGCGAGCTCCTTGGAAGTTTCCCTGGGCAACCCTGCAGCACCTGTAACTAGGGAACATGGCACCAGCACTGTTTTGGTCACCCCTAGCTCAATTTTCCCAGCCATCTGCTGGATTATAGCAGGCACTTGCAGAGTCCCCATGTCCTTTCCAGTCTTTAGCCCTGCAGCTAGTTGGGGTTTACGCTGTGCCTCCCCACTGCTCTGGGTAGCACACTGCAGCAAGTCTATGTCCTTTGGTACTGCGGATTTCCCCACTGGACATACTCCCACTTCACTGGGTTCAGCATCATAAACTGAAACAGTCTTACCAGTTCCTGCAGCTGGTGTCATAGCCTTCACTTGAGTGCGATGTCTTTCATCTGTGGTGTCTCCACAGGCTGACGCCCCCATGTGGTCACGGAGCAACACTGCAGCCTTTCTAGACCCACTGATGCCCCCTGTAGGCAACACAAGATTCCTGTTGCTAGGGGTAACAGCAGACTTGCACTCCAAAACTGGTTGGCTATACCTCATGCAGGATGTAGACTGTTGCACCCTCCTTTCTGGGCTCACCACTTTCCCTAAGCGGCCATGACACGAAACTTTGCGTTTCTCTGTATTTCCAAAATCTTGGTCTTCCGGTAACACCTCTCCCATCCTGGAGCATTGCTGGCGGCCCATGATACGCTGGAACACTCCTCTAAGAAGAATTTCCTCTTTAAACTTGTAGTAGTCATCCTGGTCCCAATCCATCAAATGGTAAACCGACCGGAACTCTATCAGTAACAAGGGTTGCAGCAATTTTGGCCACTGGTCCCTAGGCCATTTTCTCCTTACAGCGACTTTTTCAAATTTTTTCAGGAAGTCCCCAACCTCCTCTGTAGGTAGCATGGGTTGCACATAGTCAGAGGCCACAATCTCAGCCCCTTGCACTGCGGCCCACTCTTTGCGATTCCGCCATTCATTCACTGTATCACACATCACTTGGCCTTCTGGACTGGCCCTCCTAGGTGGAGACATCTTCTCAGGCCACGCTGAGCTCACTTCCACAGGTAAAACGCCTGTATGCAACACAGTTCATCAATTTAACTCCTGCACAACGCAGTTTGCCTGGCTGCCACACACGGCTAGCAGCAATTCCTGAAATGACTCACTACTGGCGCAGAGACCAAGATTTCACCATCTGTTGGCCCGCATTCGAACACCACTTGTAATATTGGGGTATTTAGCTCAGTGGTAGATGCATCTTCACGTAGTGAGTCCACAGCAGTCAGTTATAAGGTTTGAGGGCATGGCAGCCCATTTTTATTCACAGGAACAAAATAAAAGTTTATACATAGGATTTCCCACACAGGGGTTCTTCTTCAGTAAATTCATACAACCGAAAATGCCAAGCCTCCAGGCTCCTAGGCTTACTTTGCCTTGCAGTTCCCCACTGAACCAGCCTACTCCTGGCCTCAACAGAGCTCTCCAGACCCCTGGGTTTGCTTACTGCCCCCCAGACTTCAGGACTTCCTTCAGCCCCCTTGGACTTGCTAGTCGCCTCGACTCTCCCAGCCTCCCAGACCCTTCTCTGGTCTCACAGGCCCTTCTAGCCATCCCAACCTTCCCAGTCCTTCAGACACCAAGTCCCCTCTTACCAGGGATGTAGTCACACACAGGGCAGACAACTTTTCAGACACAAGTCTGTCTTGCAGCAGCAAGCTGCACACACTCCACCTTCACTCTCTGCTCTCACTAGTCCCTCGTTATATGGGCTGTGTACACCTGGGAACACACCCTGCTTGCTATCCATAAGACATGGACACAGGGTTAGAGATCCCATCCCACCCAAGTCTCTGCGGGATCTCCAAACTACAGAGCCCCATTGGAACATAGCAAAACCTGGAGAAAGCTGCCAACACAGTTTTCTCCCTTTCAAAGCTATGCTTTGTAGCACTGCAGTCACCTGACATGCAAACTCTGTGTCCATTTTCCATCCCTTTTCACAGTGACCGGGACTCTCACTATTACAATATATATACATATATATATCCCAGCTTAGTGCAGCTACAGGCCATTAGTATGTCTGGAAGGCCAACAAGGAGAGGCAGACAGTCACAAGCCGATAAAAGAGGGCAAGCAGGCTCTGTGTCTAGAGGCAATGGTGCTGGTCATGGAGATGGTGCATCCTCATCAGCACGTGGCCGTGGGACATGCTTGGCCTTTTTTTCGGCAGCTGGCCGTGTTGAGCCGCAACATGCGGAAGACTTGGTCGAGTGGATGACCAAGCCGTCCTCATCCTCCTCTCCTCCCTCACCCAAGCTCAGGGTACTTTGTCTGGCAAAGCAGCTGCCAACGCGGCCTCTTTCCTCGGCTCAATGGAATCAGTGACTCCTTCCCTAGCCCCACCATGTCTTCCTGAGGAGCCCCTCGAACTGTTTGACCACAGTGTTTTGTACATGCTCCAGGAGGATGCCCAGCGTTTAGAAGTCTCTGATGATGATACTGAGCTAGATGAAGGCAGTAACATGAGCACGGACAGAGGGGGTGCCCAAGAAGGACAGCAATCTGGCAGTCATGCTCCCCCTGCTGCAGCATACAGCCAGGTTTGCTCCAGTGATGAGGAGGGAGGGGATGATGAGGTCACTGACTCAACGTGGGTGCTTGATAGGAGAGAGGAGGAGGAGGCACATCACCAACGAGGCAGGATGCCCTCCAGGGGCCAGCCTAAGCTCCACATGTGCAGGGCACTGCTGCTCTGCGCGTTATTCCAAAAGATCTTTGGTGTGGGCCTTTTTTGAGACGGGTGCATCAGATCGCACTGCTGCTATTTGCAACATATGTCTCAAGTGTATCTCGCATGGCCAAAACATCTCCCGCTTGGGCAACACATGCTTGACCAGACATATTTTGACCTGCAATGCAGTTCATTGGCAAGCGTATCTAAAATACCCACACCAAAGAACAAAGAGGACCTCTCCTTGCTCCTCATCAGCTGAGATCTCCAACCCCACTATACCTTCAGTCCTCTCTGAGACCTGCACTGAGAGGAATGAAGGTGTAGAATTAGGTGTGTCACAGCCAAGTACTTGTGGGCTATCTGCTTTCGGTACACCAATGTCAGATTGTACCAGGCAAATTTCCCTGCCCCAGCTGCTGCACTGCCGAAAGAAGTTCGCTCCCAACCATCCACATGCCCAGCGGTTGAATGCTAGCTTGGCAAAATTGCTAGCACTTCAACTGCTACCTTTTCAGTTGGTAGACTGTGCCCCCTTCCGTGAGTTTGTGGAATGTGCGGTTCCTCAGTGGCAGGTACCCAAACGCCACTTTTTCTGACGGAAGGCGATTCCGGCTCTCTACCGGCATGTGGAAGGCAATGTCTTGACCTCGCTGGACAGGACGGTCAGCGGTAAGGTGCATATTACCACTGACTCATGGTCCAGCAGGCATAGACAGGGGTGTTACCTAAGTTTCACGGTGCATTGGGTCACTCTGCTGGCAGTTGGGAAGGATGCAGGACAAGGTGCAGTAGTGTTGGAGGTTGTTCCGCAACCACGCCTCCAAAATGCCACTATTAATGATTGTGACACACCTCTCTCCTCCACCCCCTCCTCTTCTTCTTCCTCCATGGCCTCTTCCTGTGCTTTGTCCTCGGAACCAGCGGTGCTCTGTAGCCATTCAAGGGGCTACGCAAGTACGCAGGCCAAAAGATGCCATGCGGTGCTTGAGCTGGTGTGCTTTGTGGGACAGGAGCCACACTGGGGCAGAGGTTCTGTCAGCTCTGCAGGGGCAGGTTCAGAGGTGGTTGACGCCACGCCAACTTAAGGCAGGAATGGTGGTTTGCGACAATAGCATCAATCTTCTCTCCGCCCTCCGACAGGGACAACTGACCCATGTGCCATGTTTTTCTCACATACTTAACATGGTGGTGCAGCGGTTCTTGGGCAGGTACCCAGGCTTACAGGATGTCCTGAGGCAGGCCAGGAAAGTCTGTGTGCATTCCCGCTGGTCATATAATGCCAGTGCTCGGCTGGCAGACCTCCAAAAGGAATTTAACCTGCCCAAGAACCGCCTAATCTGTGACATGCCCACCAGGTGGAACTCAATGTTGGCCATGCTGCAGCAGCTGCACACGCAGCAGAGGGCCATCAATGAGTACCCGTGCGACTATGGCACCAGGACAGGGTCAGGGGAGCTTGGTTTTTTTTCCCCACACCAGTGGGCCATGATCAGGGATGCATGCACTGTCCTGTCACCATTTGAGGAGGCCATGAGGATGGTGAGCAGTGACAGTGCATGCATCAGTGACACTGTCCCCCTTGTCCACCTGTTGGAGCACACGCTGCGTGGAATAATGGACAGGGCACTTGAGGCAGAACAGAGGCAGGAAGAGGAGGACTTCCTTAGCTCTCAAGGCCCCCTTTATCCAGACAGTGTTCCTGCATGCCCACCGATCACACAGGAAGAGGAGGAGGATTGTGTTAGTATGGAGGTGGAGCCTGGCACTCAGATGATATGTAAAAAATGACATAAAACACATATATGGTGTGACTCTGTGGTGACCACAGTGAGACAAGGAGGGACCAAAAGGGGATGCACTCACATTTGTTAAAATAAGTGTAGACACATATCCATGAATGCCGAGTTCGTATGCCCACACTGGTGGCTCCAGTCAGTTCCTGCTCACAGATGCTCGTTAGATGTAGTGAGTGTAAACAGAATATAAAGAGAGGATATACATAGCATAATCCCATATGGAAATCCAATTTTATTAAAGAGAATAGAAAAACTCACATTTAAAAACACAACTGCAGATCGAAACATCCACGAGCGCCGAGCTCGTCTCCTGCCGTCAGATTGTGACAGTACCCAGTGCTCCAATCCCGACGCCTATCATCACATCACGTGACTTCATCAGGGATTAACACAGGGTAAGGGTACATGCCTATAAATAGTCTGCAGTTAATGGATGCCTGGCGGTCATTTTCCCAAAGTTCGTCATTGTAGTAAATGGCATTAGTAACGCAGAGGCCCGTCGGCCATTTTGCTGAGGTCACACACATAGACACGCAGTGTAAAAAATATGTATATAAACTAATGGCAAATGGAATGGTCTATGTGGGACTACAAGAGAAGCACAGCAAAAGGCAATAACTAAAGGTCACTAAGACCCAAATAAATGTATGAAAACGAATATAAAAACGAGGGGAAAAAAGATATATGCCTATATGTAGTCTGCAATAAACGGACGCCTAGCAGCCATTTAACCGAAGCCCGCCATTGCAGTGAATGGCATAAGTAATGTAAAAGGCCGTCAGCCATTTTGCTGAGGTCTCACACATAGACACGCAGTGTAAGAAAATAAATAAATGACAAATAAAATGGTCTATGTGAGACTAAAATAGAAGCACAGCAAAGGGTGATGACTAGAGGGCATTGAGACTGGAATATATATATATATATTAAAAAAAAAAAAAAAAGGGGGTATATAAAACAAGGGGAAAGACAAAAAGGAGGGAAATTAGATAAAAATGCACAGTGTTGTTTTGATCACAGCTACCACCACAGTTTCTGTGCACCTTCACAGTGTCAGCCTCAGTTATGCCATCTTTGCACCTGCAGTCTCTGCTGCAACCTCAGTCTGAGCTTGTGCTGCACCATCTTTGCACCTGTGGTCTCCGCTGTTTGCACTTCTATTGTGCCATCTGTGCATCCACAGCCTCCAGTCTCACTCCTGTTTCCAAGTTCCCAGTAGCACTTGTTTCCCTTACACTACATTTAAATGGCACCTACCCTGCACTACATCTGGAAGTACCTGTTGAGTGACCTGGGCATAGCCAGCAGCTAAGCCCAAACCCTGAGGGAGTCCTTAGTGACACACCAATTACCTCTTTGACTTCACTGTCAAAAAGAGCAGCCATATAGAGAAGCAGGGTCCACATCTCAGATTGTGACAATACTGATGGAATGATCTTGTTTGAACTCTGCATTGATAATTTTTTTTGTACTAAAACCAAATTGAACTCTAAAAGAAGGGTTGATGTGGATGCCAAAGTAAAAGGTCCTCTATCCAGCTTACTTTGTTGTGATGATCACATGGAGGTCAAGTATATCAAAGCTCATGAATAAATCGTGATATTCAAAGTATACATTACTCTCTTGCAATCCAACATGATTGGGGAAATCACATATTTTGTTTGTGGAAGCTGAAAGAATAAAATGTATTTATCTGTAAGCTCACGGTCTACAACTATTGAACAACGTACTGTTTTGAGAACGCTTTATACATATTTACAGTATATAATTTTCCATCTTGCTCTGTTACTGACTCTGTTTATGTATCTTCAAGTAACAGCATAAAGGATTTCCAAATTAATAGAAAAATTGAAGGTACCACCAAAGATATAAAAATATAAAACTAATAAAGTAAAAGGAGCCCATTTAATAGGAAAAAGTAACTCAGGTGTTGACAATTGAGGAGTTAAATATTAATCAGTTGCTGCAAACCGGTGAAATGATTTTTGGGTGTGTAGACCTGTGAAACAGGCAGAGCATGTAAGAAAATGTACGCCAGCACTTTAGTTAAAAAAAGTTCAAGTAGATGTAACCCAACCACTAGTAAGTCATATAGGCTTTAACAGCTGGTGATTTTCTTTTATGCAGCATTTTGTTTTATGCAGTGACAACTGCTCTGACCTTCTCATCCACAAAATCTTGCCTGAAAATAACCCTTTGTACATTGCCCAGGGATATTACACTGATTTTGCAAGAAAAGGCCTTTAAAATTTGCAGTCAGCAACAATTAAGAAATTTGCCCTGTGAAAATAAACCTGCAGCCTCTTAACATTGAAATGTAAATGGATTCAAGGACAAGTGAAAAAATGAATTTCGGACAGCAATCAATAAAAAATACAGCCTTTAAAAAAAAACACACACATTCAGCCTGTTATCACTGTAGACAGCACATGCGGAGAGGCTGTAAAGAGGCTGCAGAACACACATTAGCAGCAATAAAAATCTTCAATCATAAATTAAAAACTAGAGTGCGTTATTTAACAAAAAATAAACACAAATATTGTACAGTCAATGCACAGTATGTTGGCAGCTACGATATATTAGGCTGCAATTTAAGAGGGGACAACTAGGCAGGTTTTATCAAGAAGTCAAAATGAGTGTGTTATGTTTTACAAACTTTCATGGGAAGTGCAAATTTCCTTTGTCTACTTAAATCAATGCATAGAATTACAAATATGAATCTGTTACTGTGTAGTTTTACAATAAAATGCTGTGCATGAAAGGTTGAATTCAAGAAATAGTCCAAATTTAATGTCCTGAGGGCATCATCCTATTGAAAATGTAGAAGCAGTGGGTATGTAGCACTATCAAATTTGCCACTCAGAAAATCATATATAGTTATGAAATACAGTAAAACCTTGGTTTGAGAGTAACTTGGTTTGAGAGTGTTTTGCAGGACAAGCAAAATGTTTTAATAAAATGTGACTTGATATACAAGCGATGTCTTGATATACAAGTAGCTTCATGAATATAAAAGAGAAGAGAGGCGCCTCTAAGTGTAGCAATATGGTTACATTTAACGAAGGTACAATATTTAGCAACTTACATGGTTGATGATTAAAAGAAGCACATCTAAGTATGTAAGAATGATGTCCACATAGACCATCCTCCTCATTGACATTAACGTCATCCCTTCAAGCCTCGCTTTCAGATCACTCTACTGCAGGGTAGTCTTCCTGGCCACCATTGCAGAATGACAGCGGTGAGAGCCGGCGGTGTGGGGGAACGGTCTATGTGGACAGCTTTACCCCAGATGCCTTCATACTTAGATGTGTCTCTTTTGATCATCAACCATGTGAGTTGCCATATTGTTACACTTAGAGGCGCCTCTCTTCTCTTTTATACTCTATAGCTCCTGCTGGATTTTGCTTCTAATCCCCTTGTGGAGGCAGCCATTTGTGGATGGACATTTTATAGTTACACAACCTGGTCACATTGCTATAATCTTTTTCTACGGACTATAAACTGAAGGACTTATGAAAAAATGGTTGTGGAAAAATCATTTGAGTTTTCATTATTTCGCTTTGATATACAAGTGCTTTGGATTACAAGCATATTTCTGGAACGAATCATGCTCGCAATCCAAGGTTTTACAGTAAATCAACACATGAATATATACAATTAAATAATATTTTATTGAGTAATCATACTAAATTTGGGGTAGAACACTCCTTATATATATTAAAACCATCACAAATTGCAAATATAGTGCCCCAACATACAGCATCTCACAAAAATGAGTACACCCCTCACATTTTTGTAAATATTTTATTATATCTTTTCATGTGACAACACTGAAGAAATGACACTTTGCTACAATGTAAAGTAGTGAGTGTACAGCTTGTATAACAGTGAAAATTTGCAGTCCCCTCAAAATAACTCAACACACAGCCAATAATATCGAAACCTCTGGCAACAAAAGTGAGTACACCCCTAAGTGAAAATGTCCAAATTGGGCCTAAAGTGTCAATATTTTGCGAGGCCAACATTATTTTGCAGCACTGTCTTAACCCCCTTGGGCATGGAGTTCATCACAGGTGGCCACTGGAGTCCTCTTCCACTCCTCCATGATGACATCACAGAGCTGGTGGATGTTAGAGACCTTACACTCCTCCACCTTCCACCTAAACCCTATTGAGCATCTGTGGGACATCCGTCCCACAGATGCTCAGTAGGGTTTAGGTCTGAAGACATGCTTGGTCAGTCCATCACCTTTACCCTCAGCTTCTTTGGCAAGACAGTGGTCGTCTTGGAGGTGTGTTTGGGGTCACTATCATGTTAGAATACTGCCCTGTGGCCCAGTCTCCAAAGGGAGGGGATCATGCTCTGCTTCAGTATGTCATAGTACATGTTGGCATTCATGGTTCCCTCAATATACTGTAGCACCCCAGTGCCGGCAGCACTCATACAGCCCCAGACTATGACACTACCACCACAATGCTTGACTGTAGGCAAGACACACTTGTCTTTGTACTCCTCACCTGGTTGCCGCCACACATGCTTGACACCATCTGAACCAAATAAGTTTATCTTGGTCTCATCAGACCACAGAACATGGTTCCAGTAATTCATGTCCTTAGTCTGCTTGTCTTCAGCAAACTGTTTGCGTGCTTTCTTGTGCATCATCTTTAGAAAAGGCTTCCTTCTGGGATGACAGCCATGCAGACCAATTTGATGCAGTGTGCGGCGTATGGTCTGAGCACTGGTAGGCTGACCCCCCACCCCTTCAACCGCTACAGCAATGCTGGCAGCACTCATACGTCTATTTCCCAAAGACAACCTCTATATATAATGCTGAGCACGTGCACTGAACTTCTTTGGTCGACCATGGCGAGGCCTGTTCTGAGTGGAACCTGTCCTGTTAAACCGCTGTATGGTCTTGGCCACCATGCTGCAGCTCAGTTTCAGGGTCTTGTCAATCTTCTTATAGCCTAGGCCATCTTTATGTAGAGCAACAATTCTTTTCTTCGGATCCTCAGAGAGTTCTTTGCCATGAGGTGCCATGTTGAACTTCCAGTGATCAGTATGAAAGAGTGAGAGCGATAACACACCTGCTCCCCATTCACACCTGAGACCTTGTAACACAAATGAGTCACATGACACCGGGGAGGGAAAATGGCTAATTGGGCCCAATTTGAACATTTTCACTTAGGGGTGTACTCACTTTTGTTGCCAGCGGTTTAGACATTAATGGCTGTGTGTTGAGTTATTTTCAGGGGACAGCAAATGTATACTGTTATACAAGCTGTACACTCACTGCTTTACATTGTAGCAAAGTGTAATTTATTCAGTGTTGTCCCATGAAAAGATATAATAAAATAATTACAAAAATGTGAGGGGTGTACTCACTTTTGTGAGATACTGTAGTAGTGTTGTATCAACATGTTTCACGGAAGCCCCTTCATCAGGACAGGGGCGCAATCTATAGGTTTCAGTATATTACGATACATGTCTACAAACATAAATAACAAAAATATACTTAATAATATATATATATATATATATATATATATATATATATATATATATATATATATATATATATATATATATATATATATATATATATATTTATTTATTTTTTATGGTTGAAGCCCTATGGCCGGTACGGATATGAACAAGATAGACTTACCATAAAAGACTTACAACGTGAAATGGACCTGAAGTGTGCCTTGGTCTGATGGCCGGTATGCCAAATAAGGGGGCAAAAACATTCAGGTAGGGGTGTAATATTATTAGTTTTATTCATTGAGCAAGTTTGGTGAATGCTTGTGCCATTTCTACCTGAGGATTGGGGATGTACCGGGTGAAGCAGGCAGACTTCCACCTGCCTAGTGTCTAAATGACATGAACTGGGACCTCATGCCGAGACGCGGTCGAGGCTGCTCCAATACGGAAAGAGTGATCGGAGTACTGACTGTGGTTGAGGTGTAGGTTGCAAAGAAGAATCCTCACATGTTAGACGAACTGTCAGGCACTCAAGGGTTTGGTCGGAAAAGGTAGTAGGGGGACTAGAGTTTGACTGTTACGGTAGGAGTGACAGTAGGCAGTCAAGTATGGTTCAGGACACCAGACATTGTTTGTTTTATAGAGGTGAATGTCTACCCTGGAGCCTGATTGCTGGGTTTCAGATACTGGGAGGTGTAGGATGAAATTATCTTGGCAGCGAGCCAGGTGACATCTACGCAAAACCTGGCCGGCGGGGTTGCTGTGAGTAAACTCGCTGGCCGCAAGAACCCGTAGTAAGCTAGGTAGATGGCTGCTTTCATGACCAGGCTGGGGAGAAGTCCAAATGGCGAACTAGCAAGGATAGTAGACATGTCCTGGAAGACGGCATTTGTTATGAGCAGATGTTTGGCCTTGCTCATGGATTGTCGTTTTGGATGCCGCGTAAGACAGCTCAGATCGTAAGTGTTGCGACTAAAGATGGTTTTGGGGGATCTGGTAAGGCCAGAAGGTGCTGGACACCGGCTAAGTATATTTTAGGGGCATCTCTGGAGGCCATGGTCCTGTAAACCAATGGTGGCCAAAAATTGCAGCGAAGCCTGTGGAGGCTGCGCTATCTGTCACTACCTGGGGTGATAGGGGCGATATTGGCGGTATAAACATTGATATACCGTTCCACGTAGTACAGAACCCTCCAACATTAATAGGTCCGCTACTGCTGCTGTGTCTAAATAAGGATCTGATCGGGGTCCTGTGTCTGGGAGCGTTAGACCAGGAGGCGTGACACAAAGATCGACCCTAGGGAATGACCCGTATTGTGGAGCTGAGCATTCTCAAGAGAGACTGAAGCTGCTTCTTAGTACACCCCCGTGTATGGGTGAAGTCTTGGAGAACTGACCTGATGGGGTTCAGCTTGTCAAGGGGGAAGCTGGCCTGCAGGGAGTTGTTAGTACGAAAGGGGTTAATGTAGACCACGGGTCCCGATTGTTGAGTTTTGGAGACCGCAAGCTGAAGGACGTAATGGTTTTAAAAGCGAGTCAGGTGGTGTCTATATAGTACCTGGCTGCCAGTGCCACTAAAGATGAATTCGCTAGGTCGTAGAAACCATAAAGGGCCGCTTGGGAACGTGCGAGGATTTTTGACATGTCCCTTAAGATGGCAGTTGTGATGGGCAAGCGTTTGCCGTTGGCTATGGGCTGATGCTTCTGGATGCCACATAGAAGAGGTCTTACTGTATGGGCCATAAACACTGATGGCTCTCTGGGATCCAGTAAGGGTAGGAAATGCTGGATGCTGACTAGGTATAGCCCGATAGTGTTACGAGAAGAAGCCAGCTGCGTGTGGCAATACGATACCTGGTGCTGGACGGAAGCTGAACTCAACTGTCCTAAGTGAGAAATGACAGACAGGAAATGGTGAGTGGCTCGTGTGAAAATGCCACTGGAGACAAGTGGCCAATTAAGTGCTGCTGAAAATGATGTGTGGCTGTTTGTGTGCCACTGGGAATGTACTTGCAAGGATTGCAAGAAGTTATGCTAAGTTGCGTGCCTTGCAACGATTGCAAGAGTTGTGCTTGAATGTGTGTTTGCAACGATTGCAAGGAGTTATGTTTAGATGTGTGTTTGCAACGATTGCAAGAAGTTTGTGCTTGGATGTTTGCTTGCAACGATTGCAAGAAGTTATGCTTGGATGCATGCTTGCAACGATTGCAGGGAGTTTATGCTTGGATGGGTGCTTGCAACAATTGCAAGAAGTTGTGATTGGAAATGTGCTTGCAACGATTGCAAGAAGTTATGCTTGGATGCATAAGTTATGCTTGGCTGCATGCTTGCAATGTTTGCAAGAAGTTATGCTTGGACGCGTGCTTGCAACGATTGCAAGAAGTTGTGATTGGATGCGTGCTTGCAATGATTGCAATAGTTATGCTTGGATGCGTGCTTGCAACGATTGCCAGAAGTTTGTGCTTGCAACGATTTCGGGGAGTTATGCTTGGTTGCGTGCTTGCAACGATTGCAAGAAGTTGTAATTGGATGCGTGTTTGCAATGATTGTAAGAAGTTGTGCTTGGATGTGTATGGAATTAATCTGATATGGATCTGTTGTAAGTATGAAATGAATCCTATACGAATTGGTTGTATGAAATGAATCTGCTATGAACAGAGTATATGAATTTAGTCCGATATGAATCGGACTATGGAGAGTATAAAATGGATCCGATACAAATCACTGTGCCGCTGACATGACTGGATTCGAATCGGGCTGTAGCATATATGGAATGAAACTGATATGTATCTTTTGTAAATTGTATGTAATGAAACCGGCATGAATCGGATTATGCGACTATAAGGGGAAGTAGCAGTGAGGCGAAGGTTTTAACGAATGAATCAAGACCATGACTGAACTTCGAAGGAAGACAGGGTGTGTTTTTTTTTTGTATCGTAGAGGTGTCAAAGATCGAACATCCGTGGAGCCGTGTTTAAGAAAATGGAAATGCATGAAGGACTTGATATGAAGTGACTGCCGGACCTGGGGGGAATGACAGGCAACATGCGAACGATACCTGTAAGGCTGAAATGATGGGTGTGAATCGATGCGTTGTCGGTTTGAGTGGATCCGACTCAAGCGACAAGTGTGTGAAATGAAATGAGTGAAATGTTTTGCCGTGATATAGGCACGGATCGGTATGCAGCGACTGCGACAAACAATGAGTCGGACTGTGAAGCACTGAATGAAATGAGGCCAATCCAACTGGGGTGCGCCGGGATGAATCGGTGCATCTCGGATGCTACTGGACTCGAATCAGGGCGCGGTATGTGCCAGTGAAATGAGTGAAATGATGAAATGAATGAAATGATTTGCCATGACAGAGGCACGAATCAGTGTGCTGCGACTGCGACAAACAACGAGTCGAACTGTGGAGCATGGAATGAAACAAGGCCAAGCCAACTGGGGCACACCGGGATGAATCGATGCATCGCGGATGCCATTGGATTCAAATCGGAGCGTGGTACGTGATAGTGAAATGAAATGAAATGTTTGCCATGACAGAGGCATGAATCGGTTGTGTCGCGACTGCGACTGACAATGAACCGGACTTTGGAGCATGTACTGAAATGAGGCCAAAACAACTGGGGCACACCGGAGCGGATCGGTGCATCTAGGATGCTACTGGATTAGAATCGGGGTGCGGTACATGACAGTGAAATGAGTGAAATGAGGAAATGAATAAAATGATTTGCCATGACAGAGGCACGAATTGGTCATGCCGCGACTGCGACTGACAACGAACCGGACTCTGGAGCATGTACTGAAATGAGGCCAAAAATACCTGCCGGAACGAATCGGTGGATCACGGATGCGACTGGATTCGAATCGGAACGTGATACGTGACAGTGAAATGATTCTCATGACAGAGGCACGAATCGGTGAGCCGCAAAACTGCACCTGGCAACGACCGGACCCTGGAGCATGTACTGAAATGAGGCCAAAAAAACAACTGGGGTACACTGGGACGAATCGGTGCATCACGGATGCGACTAGATTTGAATCGGAGTGCGGTACATGACAGTGAAATGATTGAAATGATAGGCCACGATAGAGGCACGGATCGGTGTGCCGCAATTGCATCTGACAACGAACCGGACTGTGGAGCATGGTATGAAACATGAGACAACAACTGAGACACGCCTGGATGAACCGGTGCGAAGCGGACGCAACTGGATTCGAATCAGAGTGAGGTACATAAAAATGAATGAAATGTTTTTATTTTCAGAAATTATAGAGGCACGAATCGGTGGCTGAGTGCTGCGGCTATGTGCAGGGTTTTAACGTATGACTCGTAAGTTCCGTATCGGTGTTCAGGTGACACACGATATCTAGCAAATAGTGATGCATGAAATGAAGAAATGTCAACAAAACCCTACCTGCGACAGCCGAGCCAGACACGTTTGTATGAAAAACTACGAACAGGAACGGAAGCCTCTCAGAAACTGTGAACGGGAACCGAAATTTTGAACGCGCAACTCACGAACGCCAACGAGTTGGAAGAGTCGGCCTAGTGATGTAACGTATCGCGCACAGGAAACCGACAAAGACCACAGGCGAGCGGGCTGGTTAAATACCCCCCGGGCTCCTCCCATAAATTCAGGCCATCATACTGGCCTATATATATATATATATATATATATACACACAAAGGCTCCCTCTGAGGGGCTATGTGACTTTCTTATGGAGGAAGTTAGAACTGGATACGTTTCCATCCCCACCCCCATTATAAAAAACAATTTTTAAAAACTCCCCTTACAAACAAATACACATGCCAATTTATTCTCGAGACCATCTCTAGGTAACATACACATGAAAAATAATTTAACTGAACACTTAAAGGCACTAGCAACTAAAACCTCTGACAAGGGGGGCAATATAGTTATCAGGACCACACACACATAGTGATCTGTGCCAGAAAAATCTTGATAATATACCCTGTTCCAAATTATTATGCAAATTCTATTTCAGTGTCACAAAGATTAAATATTTTGTTTTTCAGTTTAACTCATGGATGGCATTGTGTCTCAGGGCTCTTTTGATCACTGAAAACAATCTCGGACACCTGTGATAATTAGATTGCCAGGTGAGCCCAATTAAAGGAAAAACTACTAAAGGAGGGTGTTCCCCATTATTAAGCAGAGCACCATTTTCAAGCAATATGGGAAAGAAAAAAAAGATCTCTTTGCTGCCAAAAAGAGTGAAATAGTTCAATGTCTTGGACGAGGTATGAAAACATTAGATATTTCACGAAAACTTAAACGTGATCATCGCACTATTAAGAGATTTGTGGCTGATTCAGAGCATATATGGGTTTTGTGCAGATAAAGGCACATTGAGGAAGATTTCTGCCAGATCCATGCATCGGATCAAGAGAGCAGCTGCTAAAACACCATTACATAGCAGCAAACAAATATTTGAAGCTGCTGGTGCCTCTGGAGTTCCACGGACATCAAGGTGTAGAGTCCTCCAGAGTCTTGCAACTGTGCATAAACCTTCCATTCGGCCACCACTAACCAATGCTCACAAGCAGAAATGGCTGCATTGGGCAGAAAAATACATGAAGACTAATTTTCAAACAATCCTGTTGACTGATGAGTGCCGTGCAACCCTGGATGGTCCAGATGGAATAGTGGATGGTTGGTGGACGACCACCCTGTTCCAACAAGGCTGCGTCAGCAAGGCAGTGGTGGAGTCATGTTTTGGTCCAAAATCATGGGAAGAGATATGGTCGGCCCCTTTAGGGTCCCCGAAGGTGTAAAGATGACCTCTGCAAAGTATGTGGAGTTCCTGACTGACCACTTCCTTCCCTGGTACAGAAGGAAGAACTATGCTTTCCGTAATAAAATCATCTTCATGCATGACAATGCACCATCTCATGCTGCAAAGAATACCTCTGCATCAATGGCTGCTATGGGGATAAAAGGAGAGAAAGTCATAGTGTGGCCTCCATCCTCCCCTGACCTCAATCCTATTGAGAACCTGCATCCTCAAGCAAAAGATCTATGAGGGTGGGAGGCAGTTTACATCCAAACAGCAGCTCTGGGAGGCTATTCTGACATCTTGCAAACAAATTCAAGCAGAAACTGTCCAAAAAACTCACAAGTTCAATGGATGCAATACTTGTGAAGCTGCTATCAAATAAGAGGTCCTATGTTAAAATGTAACGTGGCCTGTTAAAATGTTTAAAAAGTTAAAATGTTGTTCAACGTTTGATAGCTTTTGATTTCAGTAAATATGCTGCAAACACAACAAATGACAATTTTAAGTTCTTTACAACCTATAAAGTGTTTAGAAACTTACTGTGCGTAATAATTTGGAACAGTGCATTGTAAGTTTTTTATTTTGAAAAATAAAAACTGTTATCATTAGGAGGTTTGTTCAATAAAATTTGAATTGTACTCTTAATAGTTGATAACATGAGAATTATGCTGACTGTTGTTTACATGAATTATTTAGGTAAATGAGAAAAATATCATTGACATAATAATTTGGAACAGATGTAGTGCTTGGTACTGTTAGGTTTCTCCTTCTATCATGACGGATTTTCAGAGCTCTTTTTTGACATTATTCATCAATCAGACATACCACATTTGTCTAAGGTTATCACTCAAGATAGAAGAGATTTCTTGAAAGTTTTGCACCTAGTGACTTCCACCTTTTAGTCCTTTCCCAAACATCCTAAAAACATTAGCAACACTCCTAGTAGACCTATAGTGTTCGGGATGGGGTGTTTAATGAACAAATCTCCAAATGAAAGACAAGCACCGTTCCAGGTGGACTCACCAAACATCAGCCCCTTCACTGTGCGATTAGGTGGTGATCCAATCCATGATCTTAACCACTTCCATACCGTGCCTATTCTGGCACTTCTCTCCTACATATAAAAATAATCATTTTTATTGCTAGAAAATTCTCAGAACCCCCAAACATTATATATGTTTTTTTAGCAGACACCCTGGGGAATAAAATGGCGGTCATTGCAATTTTTTATCTCACACGGTATTTGCGCAATAATTTTTCAAACTCCTTTTTTGAAAAAGGCATTTAAAGAATTAAAAAATAACAAAACAGTAAATTTAGCCCAACTTTTTTGTATAACATGAAAGATGATATTACACTGAGTAAATAGATACCTAACATGTCACGCTTAAAAATTGCACACACTCATGGAATGGCACCAAACTTCATTACTTAAAAATCTCCATAGGTGACGTTTGAAAATTTTTACAGGTTACCAGTTTAGAGTTACAGAAGAGGTCTAGTGCTAGAATTGTTGCACATGCTCTAACGCACGCGGTGATACCTCACATGTGTGGTTTGAACGGCGTTTACATATGTGGGCGGGACTTGTGTGTGCGTTCGCTTCTGAGCACAAGCTACCGGGGACAGGGGCGTTTTAAAAAAACATTTTATTATTATTTTTATTTTACTTAATTTTTTTTATTTTTACATTTTTTTACATTTTTATTTTTTTGTTCACTTTTATTCCTATTACAAGGAATGTAAACATCCCTTGTAATAGGAATCTATGTGACAGGTCCTCTTTATAGAGAGATGCGGGGTCAATAAGACCCCGCATCTCTCCTCCAGGCTGGAAAGCATGAGATTGGTAAAAAAAAATTCACCGATCTCATGCTGACAGCCGCGATCGCGGCTTTGTTGACATCAGGGAACCCGGGTGTGACGTCATAACATCATGTCCGGGCCTTCGACGGTCATAGAGATGACTGGTGACCATCTGGTTACCAGAAATCTCTATCGTAGTCATCCGGTGCCGGACGATTCTCTCTCCGGGCCCCCGATGGCACGGGAGAGCCCGGAGAAGCACTGGATGGCGGCGGGAGGGGGGAAGTCCCCTCCCGTTGCCTATAAGAACGATCAAGCGGCGGAACTGCCACTATGATCATTCTTATGGTGCACAGAATTGCCGGCTAGAAATAATGATATCTGAATGACGCATCTAGCTGCTGGCATCATTCAGACATCACCACACAAAGTCAAGGATGTCATTTGACTATGTGTGGTAGAATCCAAGCATCCAAGGAACAAAGATGGACCGCACTCCAATGGCCAGAGAAATCCAAAGTTTATTGTGTAAAATCCTTATCATAAAGACATCACAGTTTCCATCAAAGGATGACAGCAGTTGTTAATGCATTTCAAGCTGAATGTGCATAGTCATAACAAAGATACACCTGAAATTAGTCTACTTAAGTACAGTAAAACCTTGGATTGCAAGCATAATTAGTTAGAAACGTGCTTATAATCCAAAGCACTCGTATATCAAAGCAAATTTCTCTATAAGAAACAATGGAAACTCAGATGTTTTGTTCCACAACCATTTATTCATATAAAAATTATTACAGCAATACAAAATACAGTAGGTGGCTGTGCCCTCTCATTCACCCCTTCTGGTCATCTTTATTACACTGGATTAACGTAATACAAAGTTTTCCTGTTCCCATGACCCTTGGGTTGTGTTGTTCTACTGTACGGGCGAACCAGTAGGTCGATATAAAAAATCCATCACTCCCCATTTACTGAACGCTGCAAAAATACTTATACCCAAGTTTTAGAAACAACCACAATATGACACTGGCTTCAAGTACAGTGGGGACGGAAAGTATTCAGACCCCCTTAAATTTTTCACTCTTTGTTATATTGCAGCTATTTGCTAAAAGTTCATTTTTTTTCCTCATTAATGTACACACAGCACCCCATATTGACAGAAAAACACAGAATTGTCGACATTTTTGCAGATTTATTAGAAAAGCAAAAACTGAAATATCACATGGTCCTGAGTATTCAGACCCTTTGCTCAGTATTTAGTAGAAGCACTCTTTGATCTAATACAGCCATGAGTCTTTTTGGGAAAGATGCAACAAGTTTTTCACACCTGGATTTGGAGATCCTCTCCAGTTCTGTCAGGTTGGATGGTAAACGTTGGTGGACAGCCATTTTTAGGTCTCTCTAGAGATGCTCAATTGGGTTTAGGTCAGGGCTCTGGCTGGGCCATTCAAGAACAGTCACGGAGTTGTTGTGAAGCCACTCCTTTGTTATTTTAGCTGTGTGCTTAGGGTCATTGTCTTGTTGGAAGGTAAACCTTCGGCCCAGTCTGAGGTCCTTAGCACTCTGGAGAAGGTTTTCGTCCAGGATATCCCTGTACTTGGCCACATTCATCTTTCCCTCGATTGCAACCAGTCGTCCTGTCCCTGCAGCTGAAAAATACCCCCACAGCATGATGCTGAACCACCATGCTTCACTGTTGGGACTGTATTGGACAGGTGATGAGCAGTGCCTGGTTTTCTCCACACATACTGCTTAGAATTAAGACCAAAAAGTTCTATCTTGGTCTCATCAGACCAGAGAATCTTATTTCTCACCATCTTGGAGTCCTTCAGGTGTTTTTTTTAGCAAACTCCATGCGGGCTCTCATGTGTCTTGCACTGAGGAGAGGCTTCCATCCGGCCACTCTGCCATAAAGCCCCGACTGGTGGAGGGCTGCAGTGATGGTTGATTTTCTACAACTTTCTCCCATCTCCCGACTGCATCTCTGGAGCTCAGCCACAGTGATCTTTGGGTTCTTTTTTACCTCTCTTACCAAGGCTCTTCTCCCCTGATAGCTCAGTTTTGCCAGACGGCCAGCTCTAGGAAGGGTTCTGGTCGTCCCAAACATCTTCCATTTGATTATACTGAATGGACTTGATTAGGAAAGCCACACACCTGTCTATATAAGACCTTACAGCTTACAGTGCATGTCAGAGCAAATGAGAATCATGAGGTCAAAGGAACTGCCTGAAGAGCTCAGAGACAGAATTCTGGCAAGGCACCGATCTGGCCAAGGTTACAAAAAATTTCTGCTGCACTTAAGGTTCCTAAGAGCACAGTGGCCTCCATAATCCTTAAATGGAAGACGTTTGGGACAATGACCCTAAGCACACAGCTAAAATAACGAAGGAGAGGCTTCCCAACAACTCCGTGACTGTTCTTGAATGGCCCAGCCAGAGGCCTGACTTAAACCCAATTGAGCATCTCTGAAGAGACCTAAAAATGGCTGTCCACCAACGTTTACCATCCAACCTGACAGAACTGGAGAGGATCTGCAAGGACGAATGGCAGAGCATCCCCAAATCCAGGTGTGAAAAACTTGTTGCATCTTTTCCAAAAAGACTCATGGCTGTATTAGATCAAAAGGGTGCTTCTACTAAATACTGAGCAAAGGGTCTGACTTAGGACCATGTGATATTTCAGTTTACCTTTTCTAATAAATCTGCAAAAATGTCAACAATTCTGTGTTTTTCTGTCAATATGAGGCGCTGTGTGTACATTAAGGAGGAAAAAAATGAACTTAAATGATTTTAGCAAATGGCTGCAATATAACAAAGAGTGAAAAATTTAAGGGGGTCTGAATACTTTCCGTCCCCACTGTAGTAGACCCCCGCCCCCCCACCTCCTACTCCACTTAAGTCCTAACCCCCACCCACTTCCCACTTATCCCCCTTTTTCCTCCTCTTTCTCTATCCTTTTCTTTTCCTTTAACCTTTTGCATTATGTTACTGGTGTGTGGGAATGTCACTTTGGCCAAGTTAAAGTTTTAGGATATGTACATCCGTTCCTTTAGTAACTATATTATGCTATGCTATGGAACACGAGAGTGAGAGAGAGAGCTGTGCATGATGTCATAAGCTTTTTTTACCAGACAAGAGACAGGAAGTGGGCTGTATAAGGTATTTACTGGCAGAAAAAAAAATACTATCCAAAGTTAAGACAACAAGGGTAGAAGATTTAATAGATGGAAAGTTGAAAAAATGGCTAAAGTTCTGCTTTAACATGGAACCTATCCAATGACACTTGCTTCTGTCTCACGTTTTTTGCGAAAATGTGACATTGCATTGTTGGTAAACAGATTCATTGTTCGTACTGCTACAGTCTTATTCAGGTGGTGTTTTTCTACAAAATTTTGCACTGTTTCCCACATTTTACACATCTGGCTAATCTCATTTAAAGTGAAGGATTCCTCTGCCTTTTTATCCTCCTCTTCAGATGGGATCTCCTCTATAACCTCTTGCTGTCGCTTGCGATGCAGATCCATCAGTTCGTGGGTGGTCAGCTCCTCGCCATGTTCCTTCACCAGCTCTTGAATGTCATCCTCATTCACCTCCAGTCCCACAGTCTTCCCCAAGGACACAATTTCATTGACAACTGGTGGCTCCTGTTCCTGAGCAAACCCCTCAAAGCCAAGAACACAATAAGACCACAGTTTTCCCCAAGCAGAATTAAGGGTTCTCTTGGTGACTTCATCCCAGACCTCATGAATGATTTTAAGACTGTTCACGATGTGGAAGTGATTTTTTCCAAAACTCTCGGAGGCTAAGGTTTGTTCTTTCGGTTGCCTTGAAGCATAACTGAAATAATGCTTTGGTGTAAAGCTTTTTAAAGTTGGAAATTAACTGCTGATCCATGGGCAGAAGTAGTGGAGTGGTGTTGGGAGGAAGGAACTTAACCCTAATGAACTCAAATTCCTCCAGTAAGTCATCCCAAAGGCCTGAAGGATGAGCAGGAGCATTATCCATTAGCAGCAAGACTTTGAGTGGCAGATTCTTTTCTAAAAGGGATTTTTTCAATGTAGTACTGAAGACCTCGTTGATCCACTTGAACCACTTCACTCCATTGAACAAGATACAAGTGACCCAAGTGGACCTCCACATAACTTTTAATAGGTTCTTCTGCACCTTGTATTTCTTGAAGGCTTGTGGATTCTCAGAATGATACACAAACAGGGGCTTAATTTTGAAATCCCTGCTTGCTTTAGCACACAACATTAGGGTAAGACAGTCTTTCATGGGCTTGTGACCGGGCATTGCATTCTCTTCTGCTGTAATGTAGGTCCTCTTTGGCATCTTTTTCCAAAAAAGCCCCATCTCATCACAGTTAAAAACTTGCTGTGGCAGGTAACACTTGGAAACCATGAGCTTTTGGAACTCGGCAGTAAACGCCTTAGTGTGTGAACTTGCAGCCTCTCCGTACCTCACAACACTGTGGATGCCACTTCTCCTCTTAAAGTTATCAAACCATCCCCTGCTTGCCTTGAAGCCTTCTTCGTTTTCTTGCGACGTACCTGGCAGTTTACTTACAAGGTCGGTGTACAAGGCCTTTGCCTTCTCGCAGATAATGTTCTCAGACACAGTATTACCTGCTAGCTGCTTCTCGTTTATCCAGACGAGAAGCAACTTTTCTACATCTTCCAGAACACATGGCCTTTACTTTGATATTCTTGTGACTTCTTTTAGCTGCATCTAGCCTCGTTAGTTCTTCTCTCTTCTTTAATATTGTGCAAATCGCTGACGTAAACTTGTTATAAAATCTTGCAATGTCAGCCATTCCCATACCTCGTTCATGCTTCTTGATGATTTTCCTTTTAACTTACACTCTAATCATCTCCTTCTTCTTACCACCTTCCTTTTTAACCTTTATTATAGCCCTTATTGCAGTACAGATGTTGACTTTACGAGTGAGGCACACCGACTGAGACCAGGAGATTACCCACAATCCCACAGCGAGAAAGATAGAGATGAACCATCAGCTCAGTTTTGACGTGAAGCTCGGCAGACAAAGCATACCTACTACTCGTATTGCAAGGCCTCGTTCAATTATCAAGTTAAAATAAAAAAAAAAATTATGCTCATCTTGTAAAACACTCGCAGACCAAGTTACTCGCAATCCAATGTTTTACTGTACTCTAAACTCACGCTGAGCTTAATTAGGTGTTCCTTCTGCCTTGCATCCATCGATTGCACTAAAAAATAACTTTTTTTTACATCATGACAAAGATAAAAATGAATATATTGTTAAAAAAGTACAATAATACAATATTATTATTTATTAATTATAATGGGGTTGATTTACTAAAGGCAAATAGACTGTGCATTTTGCAAAGTACAGTTGCTCCAGAGCGTAGTAAATTAGGTAATGCTTCACTTTGAAAAGAGTACCCAATCATATGCAAGGAAAATAAAAAAACTGCATATTTGCTTGCCCATGATTCGATGATAGAAGTCAGCAGAGCTTTTGCTTATTTACTAAGCTCTGGAGCAACTGCACTTGCAGAGTTCAACTTTTTGCCAGTGGCCGTGCATCCATAAGGTCGTTACTATTGTAATTCCAAAATTCGGATACATCCCAAGTCCGGAGTGACGAAAAATGCATATAAATTTCAATTCGGAAAAAAACAAACCGCACATGTCTATATATTACCATTATTACATCTCAGACACATTAAAGGGGTTGTAAACCCTTGAGGTTTCTATGCATTAAGGTGAAAAACCTCCTGTGATACAGCAGCCACCAGAGCCCCCTTATACTTACCTGAACCCGGTCTTTACAGCGACAGGGACCAGCACACCAGCTCCAGCTGGTGTCTCGGGTCCTGATTGGATTGACTGATAGCAGCACAGCCATTGGCTCCCACTGCTGTCAATCAAATCCAATGATGCAGGAGGCGGGGCGGGACCGAGTCCTGCTGTCTGTGTAAATAGACACAGCAGCAGGACATGGGAGTGCACCCGCACTAGTGCCCTGAGGGAGAGCGGCTCTCCAACAGGGCACTCGAGAAGAGGAAGAGCCAGGAGCGCCGCTGAGGGACCCTTGAAGAGAAGGATTGGGGCCACTCTCTGCAAAACCTACTGCACAGTAAGTATGACATGTTTGTTTTTTTTTTGTTTCTTTTTAAAACGAACATTTACATATACTTTAAGATCCAGAGTTCATCCTCCACCCAGAGGTGGGGATGTTTACAAAATATTTTTGCAAATTGAAAAGATGGATTTATAAGTTACATGCGACACAAAACCCTCTTTTAAACAATTATATTAGTTCTGCCTTGTTCATAAACTAGGTAGGAATAGGGGAACTTAGGGGTTGATTTACTAACACTGGAGAGTATAAAATCTGGCACAGCTCTGCATAAAAACCAATTGGATTTCAGTTTTTTTGTCAAAGTTTAATTGAAAAAGCTGAAGTTAGAAGCTGATTGACTACCATGCACAAATGCAGCAGATTTTGCACTCTTCAGTTTTAGTAAATGAACCCCTTAGTCTCATTTAGAATATTGTATGCAATATGTAATATATGATTCGCCCCGGCTGTAGGCTTCAGGCACTTTTTAAATTAATTTATGTTGGTTATAACCTTTATTTATTTATTTTCTGCTTTGCCTGGTTCTTGCTTTTTGTTATGTGCTGGTTGGTTTTTATTATTTTTTGTTGTTGTCTTGTTTTCTTGTTTCTTTAGTTTCAATGTGGTTTGTGGAGGATTTCTGTTGTTCTTCCCCGGCCTGTGACCCCGCATCCTTTTAGGTGTTTTCGCCTTACTTCCTCTTTCCTTTTTTTGGGGGCACCTTGAATGAGGAGGGAGTGTACATGTGACACTTTCCTAACTGTCATTATGACCGCCACCTGGGCCATGTCCCCTTCCGTCCCTGGTGTACGTATTGCTGGCTTGTTCTAGTGTTCATGTCACTTCCTGTGGGAGACACGTTCTGTCATATGTCAACCTGGGACACAACGGATTTCCAATGGGCCACGTTGAATGTGAAGTCTCTCCCTGATTGCGGCATTCATTAGGAAGCTGTTTTACTGCCCATTTGGCAGCATGGGCAGCGGTGAGGCTCCTATGGAGGTGTATGTGGAGACATGATTTCTGAGTCCATCGTTAGTGCTCAGCTATAATTGGGGTGCAGATCTGCAATATACACACTATATTTTACCAGTTGGTGAGTAAAGGATCCTTCATTTTCTGTACAGATGTTCTCAGGCTTTGATGCTTGACTATCCACTAGCATTTAGTTGTCTCTTTATTGTAAGATATACATTGTCTGTCCATCTATAGGATTTGAGAGAGCTCCTTTCCAGTCACCTTTATAGCCCCTTTCTCATAGTATCATAATTTTGAATACTATCATAATTGTTGGTGATTACTCTTCTAGTTTTATTTACCTTTCAGTAGTGTGGGGTGTTGTGGAGTGACACAGGCTTAAAAGTATCACAATCCAAGGAAAAAAAAATATATATATATATTGCAGCTTACCAGTTTTTAGATGTGAAGGCTGCATTTTTTTAGGCCACATTTAACTTTCAATCACAGTTTCTGTAGATACAAAAATACATGTTGATCCTGTCATAAATCCAGTGTAAGCTGGATTCCTGTGTGCTGAACCTGTCCGCTATCTCCAGTGCCAGTCTGCTCCTGTCTCCTGCTCTGCTGCGGTCTACTGACGGTCTGCCCCTGCTTGATCCTGAGAGTCCATCCAGCCCTGCTGCTAGCAAGACCAATAGGCACTCATGCCACTCTGCATTCCTGCGCTACCTGTCTGCTCTATCAGGGGCCCTGAGTCAGAGGTGTAAGAGAGGCCTTCCTCAGTGTGTCAGGCTCATCCACCAGGTACGTGACGGCAACTTATAACCAGGTTGCCAAGAAGTATCCCGAAGTCAGAGAAAAAATTCTAGCTAGGCTCGGGATTACCACAGGTGCCCGAGTGCAATGCATTTTCAGGGAATATGATCAAGGGAAGCCAAGGTCCAAGATGTATGATTTGTTCTAATTTATGAACAAGTGGTTGCAACCAGGTACTCAACCCTGATCAGATTGTAGAGTGAGTGATCTGTTAAATCAGTGGCACAGTTAAATCAGTGCCTTGCTGGCTATGATACAGCATCCTATTTGGCATACAGACCCCAATAGTGTGGATAACCTGGTGTACCTTGTGAAGGACCTTACTGCTACCAAAGACAGTCCCTTAAATCTGCCGTCCATGTCGTTAACCCCTGGAAATAGAAAAAAATCAACATTTAGAAAGATTGTTCCTTGTTATCCAAGGGGTGAAGAGGCTGCCAAGGAGAAAGGTGAGACACACATGTGTGCCAAATATGAAGGGCCTCCTAGCCCAAAAGGAGTCTCTTCTTTAAAGAGACATGACTTATTAGGTGCTAGAGATGTCAAGGCCTGGAGATGTGGCTTCCTTTTTTCCCAGTATTGTAGGAACTTTTGTAATGTGACTTGGGGAGGCATGTGTCAATATTTGCCAGACCTGTACAAATTGTTTATTAAATAAAAAACCTTTTGGGATTCCCTCCATTTTAATTTCTGGTATTGCTACAGAAGTAAAGGTTTACTCATTGGTTTCACTTGTTGCCAAGAATAAAAAAAATAAAGTTTCCTTATGGTTTTAACTTTCCAATTGATAATCATGTAACATAGCTAATTTAAAAAAGGGTAGAACTTATATTATCTTTTACATGTGGTTTAACACACAATGATCTCTATTTTAAAAATGTTCTTTAAAAAGACACACATTTTGATATTCTACTCTGAAACCCATTCATTGCTCAATTTCTGTCATCGTGTTCACTCCTCTTTATTTATAACTTTTCTCCAATATGTTTTAGTAATCAACACACTCCTTTTCAATTACAGTCCTGGCTGAGAAGGGAGTGAAACACTGCAGTAAGCAATTTCCGCACTTTGTTCATTCCCTCTCTCTTGGACCTGCTAGTAAATTCCCTGCACAGCTAAAGAAGACAGAGCTTAAGTCTTTTGTTAATGTGCGGACATGATGATGTCATTTGGCCCCTGTCCAATGTTCTGCTGCCCACTTATCCATGGGAAAATGTTGCTCGTATGAAGGTGGCCCTGTATTCAACATGATGAAATAATTCTAGCAATGCTCTTTAAGTTCTTTGGCATAGGAATCTGCTTACAAAGAACACTTGCAGCAAGAAAATTACTAGTGATGTTTTTACAACTAACTGAAAAGTGTAATCATTTTCTGGATAGGAAATAAAATAGATGTTACTTTTGTGAGATCTTGAGTAATGAACGAGAATGACTTCCGATTGGAAGAGATGTACTTTTAATAAGTGTGCTGTCTTCCAAGTGAATGAGTCAAACTCTCTGAGTATAGTTACCACGTTTTACTTATAGTGGAGGATGTTTATGTAAGACTTATGTTACAGTACTTGGTGGCAGTCAGTCTAGGGATGTAAAATGCAATACTCACAGTATCAATTATTTTAGTCTTTTACATCATTGTAACAAATGTTGTAGAAATTTTCAGAGAATGTTTAAGAAAATCTCCAGTCTAATTAAAAATGATTGCAATATGGGGCTAACAGTGAAAAGGTAAAAATGTTCCTGAGTCCATGGTATTACTGTGAGGAACAAATGTCTTTGCACCCGTTGTGCGAATGGGAGGAAAAAATGTCTCTGCGTCTTTGGTGTGACTGGAATTAATAAAGTACCTGCATCAGAGGTGTCGCTGAAAGGAAAAATGTCCTTGCATCTGTGGTGGAAGTGAAAGGAAAACATGTCCCTGCATCGGTGGTGTCACTGTAAGAAAAAATGTCCCTCTGTCTGTGGTGGGACTGGCAGGAATAATGTCCCTGCATTAGTGGTGTCACTGAAAGGAAAGAACTGTCTCTGGATCAATAGAAAAAATGTCCCTGCATCGGTAGAGTTATGGAAGAAAACCGTCCCTGCATCCATGGTGGTACTGGAAGGAATAATGTCCCTGTGTCAGTGCTGTCACTAAAAGGAAAAAAAATGTCCCTGAGTCGGTGGTGTAACTGAAAGGAAAAAATGTCCCTCTTCGGTGGTGTCAGTTTGAGGAAAGCTCAGGAGCGCATATCATCTAAGGCACAGGGTTCAGAAGTGCATATTTCACAGGGTACAGGGATTACCAGTGCATATATGGCAGGGAGCAGGGCTCTGGAGTTTGCATCATGTAGTGATCTGGAATTTGTATCTTGCAGAGATCAGGAGTCCATATCATGAAGGACTCAGGAGTGTGTATTGTGAAGAGTGCAGGGACAAGTATCGCACAAGGTGCAGGGCTCAGGAGTGAATATTGCACAGAGTGCATGGGCAGGTATTGCACAGGGTGCATGGCTCAGGATGGGATATTGCACAGGGAGTGGGTAAAGCATCAGTACAGAGCTCTACCCACAACCCTCCAGTACAGATCTTGCCCCCACAACCTCCCGGTACAGAGCTCTCCCCTCAATCCCCCCACTAGAAAGTTCAGAAACCAGTACAGAGCTCTTCCCTCATCCCTACCACTACAAAGCTCTTTCCACAACTCCCCATCATTCCACTCTTCCCTTGGAAGAGAAGTGCAGCTTCTGTATTTACAAAAAGTGACAGCGGCAGGCACGGGCCAGTGTCAGAGGTGGCATTACAAAATACTGCTGCCTTCAGACCAAAAAAAAAGAGCCCTGCCGACAGGAGTGACATTGCAGTTACTCATGTCAGTAAGATGCAGGGAGAAGTGAGTGACTGAAGCTCTCAGTACACCCTTCTCTACAAAGAGATGCTACGGCTTGGGCACATGCCTCTTCTCCCTATCCCTTGTCCCTGCCCTGCACAAGGCCAAGTACCAAGCAACAGCACTGTCACTTGAATAACATGCTCCTCCATAGCCAAAAACACCCAGTATTTTCTTCATTCCTATTGGCTGAATGGAGCATTGGGGAAGCAAGGAAAAAAGAAAAGTATATATTTCTGGGGAGGTAGGACATTAAAGTGAATGTATAGCAAAAACCTATTAGTTGATAGAGTAAGAAAGGTTTAGAACCTTTGTCAAATTTGTATTGCTGTATCTGAGAAAGACTTGGAGAAGCTTAAGGTATTCAAGAAAAGTTAGTAGACAAAAATAGAAATAAGAAAAAACTGTATACCTCCTCACAAAAAAGAAAATCAAAAGATATTCCATAGGATGAGAACACAGGCCCGTTAACAATTAAAAACCATTAAAAAAGTCACACTTGACTTCTATTGTAACATTAGCTTTCTATCGCCATTTTATTGTAACTATTACATTAATGTGGTCCTAAAGCTATTTAAAAAATAAATCAAAATAAGAGTAATCTACTTACTTGCTCTGTGCAATGGATTTGTACAAAGCAGCCACAAATTGACTCTTCTAGGGTCCTCCGCCAGTGCTGTCTGCTCCTCCCCTTCTGTTTCTCCCTGCAGCATCACCACCCCCCCTGCTCCCTTCTCACAGAATTTGATTTATAGTATCGGGAGCCAATGGTAGTGCCTGGGCAAAGCAGCTGTCAGCACATGTTGGGTCCTCCCTTGTTGTTCCCAGAGTGTGGGCCGCTATCTGAGAGTGCAAGAACACACAGCTTCATCCTAAGCTCCAATCACTGTGGTGGGCACTATGCTAGCTGGCTCTGTAATACGGACCTCCCAGTGGGGTGGCCCCACCCTCCTGTACAGCCATCCCCATGGAACTTCTTCTGTCATATGAGCACCCAGACCAGGATTCATCATGCCTTTCCTCTCTGGAGCCTGTTCAGAGAGCCCTGCTGATTAACTGGGCTACCAGCTGCAGCCAACCTCCTTATGAGAGAGACATTATCCCTAGAGAGCGCGCTTCCCTGAAGACGTTTATACGAAACGTACGTCGGAGCGGTACGTGGTCACGTGATCTCTTCCTATGTCCAGTTTATCTGGTTGTTACTCATGCCGGGTGGAACTTTCAAGGCGGTGCGAAGGAATCCCTGTCCTCATCCATACCGAGAAAAGCGAGCAGCCCCAGTGCCGTTTAGGCACCTACTAATGTAAGCGGCCATTTGGCTTTTTTATCTGTTTTACAATTTTAATAAACGGTGTTATACTATGGAAGTTTCTATTGTTTTTCACATATCCCATATCTGAATTACCGGGGCTGGAAGGGTTCTTTGTTTACCGTCATCCAACATCCAGTCATCCAATGTGAGCAGGCACAACCCTGCAAAAGCGCTAATGACTCTCTTTTTAATTAAAGGAGTCATTGGTATCTGGTAAGCAGATATCTTTTTATTACTGCAAAGTGCATTTTTCTTTTCTCTTGGTGAAGGAACCCCTATCTGTATACATCAAGAAATCAATCCATTTTGGAAGATCCTTTTGCTTCACTGGCTACTGAGCTAGTCCACCACTGGGACATTTTCCATTATCACTTTGATTGTGTGTCACAAATTTGCTATTTATACATTTTCTTATTTATTTATTCACTTTCTAATTTTTAAGGTTTGTGAAAGGTTTTCTATTAAGTTTCTATATTGTATTTAACATTCAATATTCTATTAATTTTTTATTATCCACTTTAACCAATAGCGCCCCCTATCTATTTACATACATTTGGATCAGCTCACTACCATTTGTAATTTTTCATTTCTATGTTTATTTTAATGCAATTATCTTTCACAAAATTTGGCACTGAGTATTTTTCCCCTTTTTCCCCATTATCCCTAGAGAACCTGCAAGTAATTGCATTTGTACTAGACTGAACTGAACTGTACTGTAATGTTTAAGCTACAGTGATTCTACCTTATTTGTACTGTGCTGCCACCCAGGGCCCTTAATGAAAAACTGCTCCTAAGTAGCCTCAGTTACTACAATAGTTGCATTGCCTGTTATTCTTTGTTACGTGCATATTGTGTACCCCTTTGCTAATTTTTTTACATTGTAATTTATCCTGAATTGTATCAGTAAATATTAATTTACACATTTGCTGTTTGGTTTAAACCTCCCCATCAAGAGCTCATACTCCTCATGAATGTCAGCTCCTGCCATGGATTTCAAACCACTGCTGTCCTCATGCAGCTCCTGCCTTCAGAAGTGGTTCAGCTTGTTGCCAGGACACTCACAGTGGTCTGGTGAGGTACAGCGCTAGTCAGAATCTGTAATGGGGAGTACACACAGTCGGACTTTTCGACCGGACTGGTCTGATGGACGCCGACGGACCAAATCCGGCGAACAATCCGATCGTGTGTGGGCTTCACCGGACCTTCAGAGGACTTTTCCAGTCGCAAATCTGACGGACTTTAGATTTAGAACATGCTTCAAATCTTTACGTCGTAACTTCGCCGGACCCAGAAATCCGCTCGTCTGTATGCTAGTCCGACGGACAAAAACCGACGCTAGGGCAGCTATTGGCTACTGGCTATCAACTTCCTTATTTTAGTCCGGTGTACGTCATCACGTATGAATCCATCGGACTTTGGTGTGATTGTGTGTAGGCAAGTCCGGTCGTTAGAAAGTCTGTTGAAAGTCCACCAAAAGTCCATCGAAAGTCTGTTGAAAGTCTGTCGGACAGGCTTTCGGACTTTTGTCGCTGAAAAGTCCGACCGTGTGTACACGGCATAAGACTCTTCTACTCTGACTCCCCCCAGGGACACCAGTGGCAGAATTTGTCCATATAGATATGATTGCCCCAATGTAGGACACATAGAGGTCTGAGAGTTCTACCACTGCCGATACATAGCAAACATAAATATCACTAAGTGTTCACCCGAAATAGACCTAGAGTGCACAGAAGAACAGATAACACTGCGCTTACAGCTGATCTCTAAGGAACTGGCACCTCTCAGTTATGTGCAGTAAGGTGATTATTGGAGAAGTGATCAGAGGTGTCTTCACAGGGGGATCATGACTGGGCTGCAGCAATGGGATCAAGTACAAGATACCTCAGGAGAGAGTCCTCTCATCCAGGAGAGATACCAAAGCATACCTCCTCACTTCTGCAAAGAAGTCTAGCAGATTCCACAACCGATCATGCAACAAAGGGTAATTGATGAGATTCAGAACCCCTATTGTCTTAGTGAGAAAGAAAAATGGCACAATCTCCTTTTGTGTGGATTATAGCAATCTGGATACTATCACTATGAGGGATCCTACCCACTTACTTCAACTGAGACATTCCTTGCCACTCTAAGGCAGTCCAAAAACTTTTCCAGGCTTCATCTTGGCAGGTCAACCAAAGAAAGCTTAAATTACCTCAATAGGGTTGTATTAAAAAGTATTTCCATTGAGCCGAGCAACACTCCAACAACCTTCCAAAGAATGATGCAGCACTGTCTTTGGGACATGAAGCTAGATAGTATTCTGATTTATCAAGATGATGTAGTGGTGTTCTCAGCCACCATCAAGGAACATATCGCCCACCTACAAGCTTTCTTAGTCCTGTTGCACCAGTATGAGCTGAAATTTAAATCCAAGAAGTATCATCCTAAAGCAAGACATACTTACCTACCCTGAGAATGTCAAATCCATACAACAGTGGAAGCCCCCCATGACCATGGGTGAAGTCAGGGCTTTGCTAAGACTGGGAGAATATTACTGATTAGGTACACATGGGTATGCATGGGGAAGGACATGGGGTAGGACAGAAGGTTGGCCACATGAAGATGAAATGGGGACAAGAAAAGTAGGAGGTATTTTACCTTTCGAAGCGGCAGTGTCAGGGCTGGCTCAGCCCTTCCTTCTCTGAGCTGGCTGCTCAGCTGTCAGCCAATTGCCAGCTCCTACCTCTCCACAGTGACTCAGCTGTTGATGATATCCTGCTCGTCAGTCCTGCCTACTTAAGCTGTCCAGCCCAGATGATCTCTGCCTTCGCCTGCCTTCCTGTTAAAGACTTGCTTGGCTGACATTCCTTCTGGCTCCAGATCCTGCTTGCTGTTCCAGTATGCTGTTCCCTGGCTTTCTGACTTTCTGGCTTGTCTGACTATCTGTTCCGGTTACTGAACTTTGGCTATGTTTTGACTACATTTGTTCTATTTACTTTTATTATTAAACAATTGTGATTTAACTTTACTTCTGTCTCGGTCCGATTTATGGTTTCTGAGAGTAGGCGAAGGCCATGAAATTAGAAGATGCAGTAAATCCATTTGTTAGTAATATTTTTTCCAGATTGGATGAGCAGGATCCCTGCATGGATCAGTTTTCCATGGCGTTACAAGCGCTCACCTGGAATCTCCCACTGTGGCTGCTCCGGTACAACCTGTGTTGCAGGCGTCCCTGCTGCTGCAGCTCCAGTCTCTGTGCCGGCACCCGCCTTGAGTATTGCCTCTATAAGAGGTATGTCTGGTTCGGCTCCGCTTCTCCATCGATTTGGGGGCAATTCAGTCCAATGCTGAGGGTTTGAGATGCTGCCCCAGGCTTTTCCAACGGACAGAAGCAAAATAGGTTTCGTGATATCTTTGCTTTCTGAGAGAGCCCTGGCCTGGGCAAACCCTCTATGAGAGACGCAAAAACCTGTTGTCTTGAGTTACCCTGAGTTTGTGGCTTCTTTTAAAAGGGTATTTGACGTTCCCGCACACTCCGCTCCTGCTGCCAAGTGCCTCATGTCCATCAAACAGAGTATGAGAACTGTTGCTGATTACGCCATTGAATTCTATACTCTGGCAGCAGAGGTTGCTTGGAACAATGAGGCCTTCGTGGCTGCTTTTTCTCATGGTCTCTTGGATACCATCAAGGATGAGATAGCAGCTCAAGATATACCCACTGAGCTGGAGAAGTTGATCACATTTGCCATCCTCATTGTCTCCAGACTCAGAGAAAGACTCTCTTTTAAGGAGCGCTTGCAGAAGCCTCCTGTACATTTGTCTCCGAGCTTTACAGTTCCACCCTTGCCTCCCTCACCTCCCATGCCTCCTGGTACCGAGTCAGTGAGTGAAAATGAACCTATGCACTTGGGCTTCACGTGTCTCTCTGTGGATGAGAGAACCCTTAGGAGGAGGGAGAGATTTGCCTTTATTGTGGCTAGACAGGCCACTTTTTGAAGTATTGTCCTACCTGTTCAGGGAACGCCGAACCTTGAGGTCCTGTCACGGACAGACCTTAGGTGGCGTTGTTTCATCCCCAGTTATCAAGAAGGATAAGCCCCTGGTTTTGGTTACCTTTTCTTGGGCTGAGTCATCCGTCGAGATACAGGATCTAATCGACTCTGGGGCTGCAGGCCTGTTCATTGATGCTGCCTTTGTATCGAAGCACTCGATTCTGCTGCAGCTGCATGACACTCCACTTGCCATTGGGGCTCTTGATAGGAGACCTCTGCAGCCTGCCTATGTGACTTATGAGACTGTTCCGTTGTCCATGGCCATAGGGGCTCTTCACCATGAGAAATTCCAATTCCAAGTTACTTCCTCAACCAAGTTTCCGCTGGTTATTGGTTATCCTTGGTTACAGAGGAACAACCCCTCTTTTGATTGGCTCAATGCTGAGGTTCTCTCCTGGTCACCACAATGCAGTAAGACATGCTTCCAGGTAGCCAAGGTCCTGTGCACCTCTTCACTCTCCTCCCTGCCGGAGGAGTACCGCGATTTTAGCGATGTCTTTGACAAAGGTCAAGCTGGTAGGTTGCCTCCACACTGGTCGTATTATTGCGCAATTGACCTTCAACCTGGTGCCATACCCCTTCGCGGTCCGGGTTTACCCTTTGTCGGTCTTGGAGGATAAGGCCATGGAGGAGTATGTTGCAGACACACTTTCTCAAGGTTTCATCTGCAAATTCTCGTCTCCTGCTGTTGCTGGTTCCTTCTTTGTGAAGAAAAGGAGTGGTGAACTGAGACCTTGTATTGATTATAGGGGTCTCAATCATTTCACGATTAAGAATGCCTATCCAATTCTGTTGATTACGGAGTTATTTGACTGCCTCAGGGGAGCAACTGTTTTCACGAAGCTTGATTTGAGAGGGGCATGCAATCTCATGAGGATTAAGGAGGGTGACGACTGGAAAACTGCATTTAATACCAGAACAGGCCATTAAGAGTACCTCGTAATGCCTTTTGGCCTTTGTAACGCCCCGGCAGCTTTCCAGGAATTAATTAACGATGTCCTCTGAGATTTGTTGCAGTTTTGTGTGGTGGTTTATCTCGACGAAAGCCTCATATTTACCAAGTCCCTGGAGAGCCACCACACAGATGTCTGTTGTGTGTTTCAGAAACTAAGAGAGAACAATCTCTATTGTAAATTGGAGAAGTGTGAATTCCATCGTGAACAGGTTAAATTCCTGGGTTATGTCATTTCCACTGCTGGTTTTTCGATGGACAACGAGAAACTTTCAGCAGTCCTACAGTGGCCCAGACCCATGGGTTTACGTCCTCTGCAACGTTTTCTTGGCTTTGCCAACTATTATCGGAAGTTTATTTGTAACTTCTTGTCTCTGGTCAAGCCTCTGACTGATATGACCAGAAAGGACAGTACCCCGCAGAGGTGGTCTCTGGAGTCCATTAAGCCCTTTGAAAGTCTCAAGGCTGCCTTTGTTCCTGCTCCTGTGTTGGCACATCCTGACCCTACCTTACCTTTTATCCTTGAGGTTAAAGCTTCTGAGACCGGCACCCTTCTGTCTCAACATCCTACCTCTAAGAGTGCTATGCATCCTTGTTGCTACTTTTCAAAGAAATTGTCACCTGCGGAGTGCAATTACGAGATTGGTGACAGAGAGCTGTTAGAGATCATTTTACCCCTGAAAGAATGGAGACATCTCCTCGAAGGTACCACTGTGCCGGTTCTCATTCTTACTGACCATAAGAATCTCACATTCTTGTCTGAGGCTAAATGCCTCTCTCCCAGAAGGGCATGATGGGCTCTTTTCTTGTCTAGTTTCAATTACATTGCCTCATTCTTACCTGGTACTAAGGATGTAAGGGCTGACGCTTTGTCACGACAATTTTCCTCCGCTTCCAAGATGGAGTCGGTTCCAGTTCCTGCGATTCCTCCTGATTGTATTCTGGCTACGGTTCACACCGGCCTCACTTCTCCTTTGGGTGACAAAATTCTTGTTGCTCAGGTCCATGCTCCTCCTGAGAAACCTTGTGACCGCTGCTTTGTCCCAGAGAGTCTCCATACTGCCGTGCTCCAGACTTACCATTCTCCCAAGGCTGCTGGCCACCCTTGGAGGAATCAACATTTTTGGGCCATATCCCAACAATTCTGGTGGCCTAGTCTACGTGGTGATGTAACCGCCTTTGTAGCTGCCTGTTCCGTGTGTGCTCAGAGTAAGACTCCACAACACCTTCCAGTGTGCCTCCTACAACCCATACCCAATGGAGAGAGGCCCTGGACCCACCTGTCTATGGATTTCTTTGTGGAGCTACCCAACTCCCAGGGCAACACAGTTATCTATATGGTGGTTGACTGGTTCTCGAAAATGCCTCATTGTATTCCACTTAAGAAGTTGCCCACTTCTAAGGAACTGGCTTCCATTTTTGCTCGGGAGATCTTTCGCTTACATGGGCTACCCAAGGTGATTGTCTTGGACGGGGTAGTCAGTTAGTGTCCCGGTTCTGGCAAGCCTTTTGTGCACAGTTTGGAATTCAGCTTGCTTTCTCCTCTGCGTATCACCCGCAGTCTAATGGGACCACAGAATGAGCCAATCAGTCCTTGGAGCAATTTCTACATTGCTATATTTCTGACCATCATAACAACTGGTCAGATATATTACCGTGGGCAGAGTTTTCTCACAACCTACCAGGTTGGGGACAGGGTCTGGCTGTCATCTTGCAACCTCTGTCTTCATGTTCCCTCTCTGAAATTTGCACCTCGGTTTTTTGGGCCTTTCTGTATTCTTCACAGGATTAACCCAGTGGCTTACGCATTAGACCTTCCTTCTAATATCCGTATCTCTAATGAATTTCATGTCTCCTTATTAAAACCTTTGGTCTGCAACCGCTTTACCACCTCGGTGCCTCGTCCTCACCCTGTACAGGTTGAGAACCATGGGGAGTATGAAGTACAGTCCATTGTTGACTCCCGTAGGTTCCGTGGGCACATACAGTATCTGGTGCATTGGAAAGGGTACGTCTGGGGGAACACTTTTGGGTCTCATCCTCGGACATTCATGCCCCTGTCCATCTCAGTGATTTTCATAGATGTTTTCCCCTCAAGCCTGGTGGTCCTCTGAGGGGGAGGGGTCATTGAGGAGGGGATACTGTAAGGGCTGCGCCCAGCCCTTTCTTCTCTGAGCTGGCTGCTCAGCTGTTGGCTAATTGCCATCTCCTATCTCTCCACAGTGACTCACCTGTTGATGATATCCTGCTCGTCAGTCCTGCTTACTTAAGCTGTCCAGCCCAGATGATCTCTGCCTTCACCTTGGTCAACATCACAGAGACTATCTCCTGCATTCCTGATAAAGACTTGCTTGGCTGACGTTCCTTCTGGCTCCAGATCCTGCTTGCTGTTCCACTATGCTGTTCCCTGGCTTCCTGACTTTCTGGCTTGTCTGACTATCCGTTCTGGTTACCAAACTTTGGCTATGTTTTGACCACGTTTGTTTTATTTACTTTTATTATTAAACAAGTGTGATATAACTGTACTTCTGTCTTGGTCTGATTCATGGTTTCTGACAGGCAGCTGATATCAGTCCCTGTACTGTCCTTTGCTCTCTTCTCCCCCGCCCCCTCTAGAGGATCATTTCCTAAACCAGTCACAGCCTAGCAACTAAGAGAAGTCCCGTGAACTAAAGTTCTTTTAAACTGGGGTCTCTGGCATTGTTGTGGGCAGCCTCTGAATGCTTTACAGAGTACTTCACATGTATAGAGATGGAGAAGAGGGGGGGGGGGGAGGGAAGGAATGGGAAGTCCCCCTCCTCAAATGTATGGGACTTTTAAGGAAAAAAAAAAGTACTTCACAAGAGCCAAGTTTAAGGTCTGGATGGATAAAAATCCATTGGTACTTCTCTGTACAGATAAACTTGGTGCCCTAGAGCAACAATAGGTAGCAGCCTGGTAAAGTGTAAATTCTTCTTACACTATCACTTCACAAACAACCAGGCAGGGGGCACCCTGCCCTAATACTCTCTAGATGTCGATGAAAAGTAAGCCTTAAACAAACTTCATACATATACCATAAGAGTATAAATATAGTTGCCCACTGTAGAGATAATACAGTTATGTCAGTGGCCCAGAGTCTAGGATATTGCTGATAAATTGCCTTCCCATCCTGAGAGACTGCATACTGTACTGCAGAATATTGTTTCCTCGTGTCTTATCGGTGACATGCAGTCAAGGGCCCAATCCCTCTCTGTGGCAGAAAGAATCCACATGGAAGCACAGCTTTTGGGTGTCCACAAGGTGACAAGCTATGTGTATAGGTAATTTCTAGCTACAATAATTCACGCAAATCTGTCAGCACTGTGTGATTCTTTCACTGTCCAAGGGGGCTGAGGACCTGGTGTCACCCTGAATATGTCCATCCCACTAGACATATTGATTGTTGACTCCCTTACTCTCAACATGTCAAAAGACAGTTACCATCATGTACTCATTATGGTGGACCACTTTACAGAATTTGTGGTAGCAGTGCTGTCCCATGGCCAGATTGCCAAGACCATCACCCTAATGGTGTGGAAGCCAAAGGAGATACATTCAGATCAGGGACCCTGCTGCTTTCAAAAGTGGTGTCACTCTCTTGGCATCAAAAAGACATGCACTATCCCATACCACCTGCAAAGCAACAGGGCAAGCGAGAAATTCAGTGAAACTTTGATACACCATTGTGTTTAAAATATTAATATAATATAAGATTGGTATGTTGGTAAAGGAATATGAATAGCCGCTCCTAATATCCTCTCCCACCACTGCGCCAAAGAAAAAATATTGTGTGCTCAAAATAATATGTGATGAAAAGCTGCCACTTAAATAAAAATGTGTAAAATATCCAAAATCGCAACCTTTAACTATAATAGAAAAATAGGAGGAGACAGTGGTGCTAATGGGTATAATATATCTAACTGTGAATCAGAGAGTGCTAAAACAATGACTCTATATAAATAATGGTGAAATAAATAAATGTAAAACACCCAGTGACAAGTGAAAAACAGTGTCTATATACTGTAATAATATAGTCCATATATGTAAGTTGGCAAAAATAAAATGAGGACTTCAATTTTTTTGTACTCTTAATCTTCTAATCTTCCACCACACCAACGTGTTAGTGACACCTCTTCCTCTGAAGAGCGCACTCACCAGCTTGTGTTGCCTCCCACTCTCATGTTTGGCAAAAAATGCAGTTGAACCACACCTGGGTTGCAAACGATGATCTGTGACTCAAATCAGAAAAGCTCCATATGTGAAAAACAAATGAATAAAGTGCTCCACATAGCGTGATAACGTTTCAACCAGTTTAATAAAATCACATCAAACGCACTTTAATGTTTCCACTCACATTTAAAACGAAAAATGTTAGCCTTAAAAGTGAATCCATAGCAAGCAAAACAAATAATGGCTCAGCGGTGCACTACGGTCACGGCGGACCTGAGGTGTAAGCCTGTGTTGTATCTCTCACCCCACTCTCTATGGTTCTGAGGTGTAAGCCTGTGTTGTATCTTTCAACCCACTCTCTATGGTCCTGCTGATAACCTGTATCAGTGTAAACTCCTCAGCAAGCGGCGTCTCACGTCAGTGCGATAGATTGCCATGTAGCCACGCCCCCGACATGTTTCGTCACTCTGACTTCCTCATGGGAGTGACAAAACATGTCGGGGGCGTGGCTACAAGGCAATCTATCGCACTGATGTGAGACGCCGCTTGCTGAGGAGTTTACACTGATACCGGTTAGCAGGACCATAGAGAGTGGGGTGAAAGATACAACACAGGCTTACACCTCAGGACCGCCGTGACCACAGTGCACCGCTGAGCCATTATTTGTTTTGCTTGCTGTGGATTCACTTTTAAGGCTAACATTTTTCGTTTTAAATGTGAGTGGAAACATTGAAGTGAGTTTGATGTGATTTTATTAAACTGGTTGAAACGTTATCACGCTATGTGGAGCACTTTATTCATTTGTTTTTCACATATGGAGCTTTTCTGATTTGAGTCACGGATCATCGTTTGCAACCCAGGTGTGGATCAACTGCAGTTTTTGCCAAACACGAGAGTGGGAGGCAACATAAGCTGGTGAGTGCGCTCTTCAGAGGGAGAGGTGTCACTAACACGCTGGTGTGGTGGAAGATTAGAAGATTAAGAGTACAAGAAGATTGAAGTCTTCATTTTATTTTTGCCAACTTACATTTATGGACTATATTATTATATAGACACTGTTTTTCACTTGTTACTGGGTGTTTTACATTTATTTATTTCACCATTATTTATAACTATAGAGTCATTGTTTTAGCACTCTCTGATTCACAGTTATATATCATACCCATTAGCGCCACTATCTCCTCCTATTTTTCTATTAAAGTTATAGGTTGCGATTTTGGATATTAAAATAAGATTACACATACACTCTGATACAGCTGTTGAGATGTCTTGCCCACAATATACAAAGGTGATGGACCCTCTACTTATTGGAGTGATCTGGAAATACTACCACACAGTGTATTCCACAGCAGGTAGCACACTCAATCATATTATGTTCGCTTGCACTCTCGGGGAGCCCATTGACCTTTGCGGTGATGTCCCCACTGAAGAACTGGAGCATATGAAGTCCTTTATTTGGAGGTAGTTGAAGAGTCGGGAACATCACACCCCGTTAGACAACCTGGAGAGAGGGTTCTAGTTTGGCGCAAGATATGCAGCAGTAAGGCAAATTACAAACACTGTGGGAAAAAGTCCCTGGATTTGTCCTACAGCAATCTATTCCAGGTGTTCCAGTTTATGACATCCAGGAGGAGGGTACTCAAGATAAGCCAAGATTCCTACCACACAGGATCTTCAAGCCTATTGAGAATCATGGAGGTGCTGATAAAAGATGGCATGAAGAAGCTATCCAATCTTCTGAGCCACAAGTATATAGACCCTCGGCAGTTCAGTGATAACTGCCCTCTGCCATTACCTCCAAAATCTACAGGAGTAGCTCTGGACCTAATGATACCACACAGCCAGAAGGTCATCCAGTTCACGTTCTTGTTAGTGATGAGCCAAATGCACCTGGGTTTAATTTGGGGCCAAAAATGTCCCAAAAATGTCAATCACACATCGATTGATGCAGATTCTTGTCAAACATGATGAATGGTCGACTGGCAGAAAGAAAACACCTAGTGACCCACTGACACATCCACTCCGAATGCTACATTCTCTGTAAATGAAAGCTCTGAGCCATCACTGATAAATGTACACAAAGGGGCGGGGTTTCCTGGGTGACACCATATTTGGTCAATGATGTCACAGGAATACCTGTTTTTGGAGGGTCAGCTGGCGCCGTTCATCATGATTAATGAGGATCTGCCTTGCTGGACAACATGACTGTTGATGGATTTACAATGTGCAACATTTTTTAGGGTTTTCTATTTTTTAATGAAGAGTTTTTTAAACGTGTGCGTTTATTTATGTTGAGGGCGCATTGCCTGGTATAGTTTAAGAGTGTGCACCCCCCTTTAACCCCCCCAGGCTGCATGCTTTTTTCTTGTGTGGCATTCCTGCTTGAAATCCATACCAGTGGGCCTTCCCAATCTGCTTTGGTACTTCCAAGCAGCCCAACTGGTACAAATTTCAGTGGTTTATTCACGCTGGGAACAACCCGACTGGATACACATTGAGAGGCAGGCGGTCCCCCTCCACACACTGGACTATCTCCTCTGGAGCCCTAAGAAACTAAGACCTCCAATCTTATCCCCAACACTTTCACACTCATTCGCTCTTTGGGACAGCTTGAGAAGCAATAATCAACTGACCTCCCCCACAGAACCGCTGAAACACATGTTCCAAAATCCAGCCATCCCCCCAGGCCTTAACATAAAAGCCTTCTAGTGGTGGCTCGACTAAGGGCTGTACAAAATAGGGCACTTCCTTTGACCGCTGGGCCCACTCTCTAAAGCATTCTGTGTTAGTAACCTAGAAATGCCAGCATCAGAATTATTCAGATTCGCTCAGATCTCAAACCTCTTACACAAAAAATGCAAAACACTCCCAAACGGTCCCCAAATAACTGCATATGAAATATGGTGTGGCCAAGCAAATGAGCAGAGGGGGGGAATCTCTGTGATTTATAAAGCACTGTCTTCAGCACGATCCAAGGCACCTTACATGCTAGCCTGGGAAGAAGACCTGTCCCAACACTGGAAACTTGACACTTGGCACAGACATTTTTCCCAATCTTACAAAGGCATCCTCAATTCCTGCCTCATGGAAGCTAGTGTAAAAGTGCTAACTAGATGGTACCTAGTCCCTTCGAAGCTAGCCAAAATATTTCCATCTGCATCACCCCTCTATTTTCGGGGATGCGATCTAAGAGGTGATATGCTCCATATTTGATGGACATGCCCCAGAATACGTTAGTTCTGGCACAAGATTTTCTCATGGATCAGCAAAATTACCACAATCTCTGTCCAGATGTCCCCCCTCATAGCGCTCCTTAACTTCCCACTGAAGGAGGCCTCCAAGAATACACAACGCCTCATTTACTTTATCATCCTGGAAGCCAAGCTTACACTGGCCAAAGCTTGGAAACAACCATCTGTCTCAACACTCCTAGCTAAAAGAAGGATATCCTGGATTATGAACCAGGAAAAGATAGCAAGTGTAATCCTGGATCGCTCTGACAAGTTCAAACACACATGGGAACCATGGGAAACCTTTGTGGGAGTCACCTTTTGCAATGATCTTGAGAGAAACACCGACTCGCTCACTCTCCCCCCCAGTCGACTCCTACTCGCCTTCTCCTAATCCTATTTCGTCTCTTTCTATCACCTTCTTTCTCTTTCTCTCTCATCTTTCTGTTAGTCCTTGGGCTTCGACCTTCACTCAAATGGGCCTAACCAAGGCCAAGGTCAGACATCATCCAGGTGCTATTCATGTCATAAGTTACTATGTATATCAGCTTCCAAATGTTCTAAAATCCAGATATCTGTTCCTATTTTTTTCATTAGTATGGATGCTGTAGACTCTCTTGTATTAGACTTGAAATATATCTTATGCACAGAGGCCAACGGTCATGTTTAACTGTTTAACCTTTTAAGGTTTGGGGCCCTACTAGAGTTTTTCACAAGAATAAACAACTGTTATATACTCTTCGGGCGGGGGGTGTTGGGGGGTTGCGGGCTCTGCTACAGTATGATCCCTATTGGGGTGGCGGAGCCTTCCCCGCCCTCCCCCCCTTACCATTCCACCAGCCTGTGTCAATTTTTGCTGGACACTAAGAGCACATTGGATATTCGGTCACTTTGATCGATTCACATTGTAGGCTTTGTGTGACATGTGAGTAAAATGATTGTATGACCCTTCTGTACTTATATGTTCTACATACGGCCTTGTTGGTCGAATCAGGGCTACAGCCCCTCATTATATCTTTGTTTTCTGATGTCTTTCATTTGTTTTGAAAATAAAAATATATTGAGATGAGAGCCAAAGGGTCTGGCATGGAATTTGGGTGTAAACCCCACTTTCTTGCTTATGATCTTTCTTTTTCAAATTTTGGGGGGGTCCCCATTCCTTTACAGAGGACGGCTGAATGACTGGGCTGGATTGACTCACTTGTTAGGAGCAGTTGTTAGCAGTAATACTTCTGCTAAGGTATTCACTTCCGACAGCAGCCAGATGTGGCCAAACACCCATTCAGTTTGGCAATTTGCTGAGCCTCACAACAAGCAAAATTTGGTGCAAACATGGGTTCGGGCTGAACAGTCAGCTCATCTCTAGTCCTTGTCACTAGTCCCACCGCAGAGCCCTTTATCCCATCTACCAATGCGCCTGAAGACAAAGATGCATCATCCAATGTCCCCAAAGGTAGCTATGAGACTCAACTTCTGTTGTGCTCCCATATGTCTCATATTATTGACCCCCCTGAGCATTTCACTCAAGGCAACATCTTATGGTATGTGAACTTGCCCAAGACCACAACATTCAGGTAGGGTGGAGTGTAGCAGAGTGACCCTTTTCTCACTGGTGTGCACTGGCTCCACTCCTCACATTCTCCTGGGCTCTTATCACCCCCCATGATTACTGGACATGCTTAGTGGCTATAAATTCAACCTCTTCCTGGTCTCAGATGCTCAGAGGGACAATCTCTGATGGAACAGCAGTGGGACACCTACAGCTGTCAAAAAGTGTTGCGTCCCCCTTCTTTGTTCCTGGAATGTGGTCAGCTGGTTTAGAGCACAAGAGGACACAGCTTCATCTTAAGCACCAGTCACTGTGGTGCATACTATGCTATTTGGTTCAGTAGTACTGTCTTTGCAGTGGGGTGGCCTTGATTTTTAGCTGCCTTCCCTGGTACTTCTTCTTCTACCACATGGACATGCAGACTAGAGACTCCACCTGTCTTTCCTTTGTGCAGCTTTGTTTGGAGATCCCTGCAGCCAAGCATCTTGGCTACCAGCTGCTACCACTTACTATTTAAGCCAGATTGATTCTCCCTCATAGAAATCTGTTGTTCGGTATGGTACTGCCACCTAGCTAGGGGGAAACTGCTTGTAGCCAGCCCCAACTTTTGTTGCATTGCCTATTATTCTTTGGATGCTTATTGCATACACCTTTACCATTTTGTTTGCATTGCCAATTTATCTTGAATTCATTCAGTAAACACCAGGTTGCAAATTAGTGTTTGTATGATCATTTGGCTAATACCTCTATATTACCGCACTGGGGAGCAAACTTTTAAAGAATCCTCAAAAACTTTGCAAATACAAGTCATAAAAGGAGGTAATAGGTGTTCAACATTGTGACCACATTACACAGGATTACCACTTATTTTCTTTGATCAGAGTAAATATGCTTCATCTCTTACAAGGCACAAAGTATCATATGTGGGGAGATGAGAGTTATTCTTTCAGATAATACAAGCTATGAGCTGCATATGGATTCAAAATGGCATGCCCCGGTCTTAAATAACCACCTAGGGACCACCAAAACAGATAAATAGAGCCTACTTGTTGCTGTCATAAGGTTTTTGGTCTTGCTGTGATCAGAATGATGTGCTGGTGGAAGAATTACTTACTCTGACCCTGTCATCTGTCCAGGGAGGACAGTCACACACTGATCAAAATTCAGCCTGTCCCTGCAATCTTTGGTTTATTACTATGGGACATCCTATGGGACATCATCTGGAGGTATAGGACCCATAGGACGAAATGCGTCGGGAAGGACTACTGATGCCACTGATACTGCCATTGTTTTCTATTCTAAGCGCTTTTATACTGTCAGAAATGTGAGTGTTATTCTTTCATTTTAATAAACCAGCTGTGAGTTTTTCACGGAATCACGCTATATGCCCTCCTGTTTTCTTCTTCTTTTTATAAACATTTGACCTGTTTGGGTTTGTTAACCCTTTATCATCGAAAGTCTTTCTGGTCCCCTGGAACTCATGTCTTCTGTGGCAGCTGACTTCCAGGTCTATTATTATTCAAGCTTGATTGACCCAGTGGGTATATAAGCATCTGGGTTCAATTCTTCCGGTAAGCCTTTAAGAATATATGGTGGTGGATCTTCTATCAATTTGCTTCACCAAAGTCACATTTTTAAATAGCATATATCACTTCACCTTCTGGATCACTACTACTAATTCCTTTTGCACAGTCACTGTATATGTATATTTGCCATTATTCTCAGTAGGTATCTGAGACTTTTAAATCCTTAGCACTGCACTTTTTATTGTATGTTACACTTTGCATAATTGATCCTCTGCTGTGCTGGCTGCTTTTACTGTATTAAAGGGACAGCGCGATATATATATATATATATATATATATATATATATATATATATATATATATATATATATACTTTTTCTTATTTCAGATAATACAATCAAATTTTTATTGCAAAAAAAAACCTACTATGTCTCTCTCTAGTTGATGCCTGCTCAAACACTCATATACTTTCCTGATACTTGTCAATTTCTACCAAAAACATACCCTAAGTCTATATTTTGAAATTTTTAGGAATAACCAGGGATGCTCACCATAGACTTCAGTAGAATTTGCCACAAAGCTGGGTTTGCCAAATTTTAAACCAGATGCAACAAACCCTAGGTGAATCAAACTTGAGCAGATTTTTATATCACTAGTTCTAACCCTGATCCCAAAGGAAAACTTTTTTGGCTTTAAATACAGTATTATATGAATGTTTTGTTGTTCTTCAAGTTGCTCAGTAAAGTTAATCAGTTTTCATTCAAGCTCTTGTACACTTATTTCCAAAGTATTAGATTCTTACAGTTTTACTGACTAAGGCACATTCAAATTAACGTCAGTAATAATAACAGATAAAACATTGTTATATTATTTGTATTTTTCTCAGGAATCTTTGTTGTGATCTGAACCATAGAAGGAAAAAGCAATTCATAGTTCAATCCTTTTTGCGAGCACTTAGACTTCTTCTTTTTTGAACCCTTTTGTCTCTACTAGATAAAAATCATTAGTCAGTGAGCTTGTTCTTTTACAAGTCTGTGATATACAGTATATCATATATTCATAGAAATGCTCTGAAATGACCCAAGAGAGAAGGACACAAAACTGCAGGATGTCTTTATAGGAACCAAAGACTTCAAAGTGAATTGTTGCATATCGGATACTTTGGAATATTCTAATAGCATTAATGTTTTTGTCATGCATCGTTTTATGTGTCTGTTTCATCTTTTAATAAGGTCAAGTGTAATTTAGTCTTCGGGCAGCCGGGATCCTTCAAAATCAAAAGAGCTGTCAGGCTGAAAGGAAAGCAATCTGGAAAACAGCTTAATTAGGAAGCATGCGAGCTTTGAAACATATGTCAGTGAAATGGAATGCTATGTAAACAGCAAATGTTGTGCTAATCAGTGTCAGCTAATATCTCTGGCTACATGCAATCAGAAGGTCAGTGGATATCCCAACAAACATATTTGCAGGAAAAATAGTAATATCATAAAATGCTAATTAAATGTGTTTATTTCAGCAGCAACAGGTGTATATATACTTTGCAAAAAATCCTTTTTACATTTCAAAAAAATCTAACCACAAAGAGGACCTACCCCATTTTGGTTGCCTTGGAGGCTCAGTCGTGCAACCCAAGACAAATGTATTTCTTTTTATGGATAGATATCATAAAACAACTTTCAGGGATAATGATAAATAAAAAAACTCATAAGTCTATTGATAGAAAAACAAAATTGCAATCATTGCATCTGCTTATTTTGCACCTCTGCATTATTGCCTGGACTCAAAAAAAATGAATGAAAATACATTGATTCCGATAAGGCTGTTCATATCTGTGCATTATGTTGCACTTGTGTGGTGAAAAAATGAAACATGTCTAATTTTACAAGCATTTACTTGCATTTTCTGGCTCATTCAAGTCCATGAAAACACATGAAAATGCACAAAAAGCACATGAACACGCCTAAAAAGGCATGTAAACCACATGTAAGATGCACTAAAAAATGCATGGTAAAGAATGTAAACAAAACATAAAGAAAAATGCATGACGGTGGAAGCAGAGAAATGTGGATGGGCCTATTTGTTGTAGACTCAATTAACTAGTGTTGTTTGATGTCCACAAGCTGCTGTCCTCACTTCTGCCTCTATATCCATCAAATTGAGGGGGGCGGGGGTATGGGATTAGTCACTTATAGAAGATAGCTTGAAAGGAAAATCAGATTGTTTGTGTTTTTAATTCAGCTCACAGGAACTGACACAATATTTCTGGCAAGGTCAGCATTTTCTGTAGTTTCTCTAAATGTTCTTAGTCTGAAAAAATAAACCTAATACAGCCACCAAATTGAAGAACTAAGTAAGCTGCAATTTATGTTCAAACTTCTTTTTGATTTCTAATATGCTTTGCATTTTGCAAAAAGGTTTTACTGTTTAAATTGCTGTTATTACATTTTTACTAATCGCAGTTATACTCTGCAAAACAAATTTTTTGCGAAAAAATGGAAATACACGTGGGCAGCTAATAAAAGTGTCACATGATATATCACTATTTGTTTTTACCTTGACAGTGTATATTCTGATTATGGGAAAATAATTCTGTTGTATGGTTATTATCTTAAACTGTTTTACATTGCAAGGAAAGGGGAACGCTGAACAGACAGACAAGCAAGGTTTATTAATATTTCATACGGTATTGTATAAAAAGATTATTGATTCATTTCTGCTACTGTGTTGTAAAAGATCAAAGTATATTACAATTATATTGTCAGGCAAGCGCTTGGTATAAACAAAACAAAGAGATACACACACTTATTGTAGGCGGAGTAATGATAAACATTCAGTTATTCAAGACAGTATAGGAAGGTTGTAGCTAGCTATCTAACAGTCAGAAAATGATTAATAAATTGTTTTCCTTTTGCTAATAGATAACGTTGAAGCCCAGGCTTTTCATAACTACGCTTAAACCTACTCCCATCCCCCTCCTAATTACTATTCTAATTACCCTGTGAAAGGAAGATGCTTACACTTACCTATCCTGAGGGCACTCCCGTCCAGTCACATGATCCCACCAGTGACCTGCTTCAGGGAAGAGGAGAGATCGCCGACAACGGCTGCAATGCTTATGCGGTGATGTCACGCATAGGCTTTCTATGAGGCATCTGTTGTCAGCTGTCCTTCCTCTCCCCTGAAGCCCCCACTGAGACCCAAGCACATGACTGAACCAGAACTCCCTGAGAATAGATGAGTATAAACATCTTCCTATCACAGAATAGTTAGAATAGGAAGTAGGAGGGGGTGGAAGCAGGTTTAAGTGTTGTTAAGAAAAGCGTAGACATCCATTTCAACCACTTGCCCTCCAGAGGATTTACCCACTTCATGACCGGGCCATTATTTGTGATACAGAACTGTTAATTTAACTGACGATTGCGCGGTCCCCGCGACACTGTACCCAAATAAAGTTTATGTCATTTTTTTCCCACAAACAGAGCTTTCTTTTGGTGGTATTTGCTCACCTCTGCAATTTTTATTTTTTGCATTATAAACAAAAAAAATGAACAATTTTGAAAAAAAACAACAATATTTTTTACTTTATGCTATAAAACATATCCAAATTAAAAAAATCTAATTTCTTCATCAATTTAGGCCAATATGTATTCTGCTACAAATTTTTGGTAAAAAAATCCCAATAAGCGTATATTGATTGGTTTGCGCAAACATTATAGAGTCTACAAATTATGGGATTTTTTCTTTTTTTTACTAGTAATGGCGGCAATCAGTGACTTATAGCGGGACTGAGATATTGCAGCGGACAAACAGACAGTAACTGACACTTTTGACACTTTCAGGGGACTAGTGACATAAATACAGTGATCCGTGCTAAAAAATATGCACTGTCACTGTACTAATGACACTGGCTGGGAAGGGGTTAACATCAGGGGCGATCAAAGGGTTAATTGTGTGCCTAGATAGTGCTTTTGTGTACTGGAGGAGGTGGTTTTACCAGAGGAAGGCATGGATCCGTGCCCCTGCTTTGCAGGAACACAGGATCCATGCCTTCCCTCCTGACATAATTGAAGATCTGCCTTGTTTACATAGGTTCTCCCTCTGTACCGAAGGATCGGTGGGTGCCGACGGACATTGAGACCCCGATACCCTCCGATTAACTCCCGCTGTGTATAATCAAAGCGGGAGCTGGCCACCGGCGGCGCGCATGCGTACCCCCTATTAGGAAGTTTCAGAGGTACGTGATCCAGCGCAGCAGTGTCACTTTGCCGCCGTATATGTAAGTTATACAGTCAGCAAATGCTTAAAGCAGTATTGAATCCAAAATCAAAATGATGTGGTGGCATTACTTTTCTTTTTTGGCTTTGTTCCCTCTGTTTTCACCTGGTAATCTGGCCAGTAACACAAGAACAAGTTTTAGTTCAGACTGAACCTTAGCTGTTCAGGCATTAGGATTAATGAATATAAATATTATATTTACCCATTTAGCGGGAGCTGCATGTCATGTATAATAGCGGTATTACTACAACTATTATATATGAAAGCTTTCCATTGTCAATGTTGGTAAGGACATTGGCGGGTTCAGGCACTGCCTAGTCCTTAACCACTTCAGGATTTACCCCCTTCCCGACCAGAGCACTTTTTACAATTTGGCACTGCGTCACTTTAACTGCTAATTGCGCGGTCATGCAATGCTGTACCCAAACGAAATTTGTGTCCCTTTCTTCCCACAAATAGAGCTTTCTTTTGATGGTATTTGCTCACCTCTGTGGTTTTTATTTTTTGCGCTATAAATGGAAAAAGACCGAAAATTTCGAAAAAAATGATATATTCTACTTTTTGTTATAAAAAAAATCCAATAAACTCAATTTTAATCATACATTTAGGCCAAAATGTATTCGGCCACATGTCTGGTAAAAAAAAATGTCAATAAGCGTATATTTATTGGTTTGCGCAAAAGTTATAGCGTCTACAAACTAGGGTACATTTTCTGGAATTTACACAGCTTTTAGTTTATGACTGTCTATGTCATTTCTTGAGGTGCTAAAATGGCAGGGCAGTACAAAACCCCCCAAATGACCCCATTTTGGAAAGTAGACACCCCAAGGAAATTGCTGAGAGGCATGTTGAGCCCATTGAATATTATTTTTTTTTGTCCCAAGTGATTGAATAATGACAAAAAAAAAATTACAAAAAGTTGTCACTAAATGATATATTGCTCACACGGGCCATGGGCATATGTGGAATTGCACTCCAAAATACATTCAGCTGCTTCTCCTGAGTACAGGGATACCACATGTGTGGGACTTTTTGGGAGCCTAGCCGCGTACGGGGCCCCGAAAACCAATCACCGCCTTCAGGATTTCTAAGGGCGTAAATTTTTGATTTCACTCCTCACTACCTATCACAGTTTTGAAGGCCATAAAATGCCCAGATGGCACAACCCCCCCCCCCAAATGACCCCATTTTGGAAAGTAGACACCCCAAGCTATTTGCTGAGAGGCATGTTGAGTCCATGGAATATTTTATATTTTGACACAAGTTGCAGGAAAGTGACAAATTTTTTTTTTTTTTTTTTTGCACAAAGTTGTCACTAAATGATTTATTGCTCACACAGGCCATGGGCATATGTGGAATTGCACCCCAAAATACATTTAGCTGCTTCTCCTGAGTATGGGGATACCACATGTGTGGGACTTTTTGGGAGCTTAGCCGCGTTTAGGGCCCCGAAAACCAATCACCGCCCTCAGGATTTCTAAGGGTGAAAAATTTTTGATTTCACTCTTCACTGCCTATCACAGTTTCGGAGGCCATGGAATGCCCAGGTGGCACAACCCCCCCAAATGACCCCATACACCCCAAGCTATTTGCTGAGAGGCATGGTGAGTATTTTGCAGCTCTCATTTGTTTTTGAAAATGAAGAAAGACAAGAAAAAATTTTTTTTTTTCTTTTTTCAATTTTCAAAACTTTGTGACAAAAAGTGAGGTCTGCAAAATACTCACTATACCTCTCAGCAAATAGCTTGGGGTGTCTACTTTCCAAAATAGGGTTATTTGGGGGGGGGGGGTTTGTGCCATCTGGGCATTCCATGGCCTCCGAAACTGTGATAGGCAGTGAAGAGTGAAATCAAAAATTTACGCCCTTAGAAAGCCTGAAGGCGGTGCTTGGTTTTCAGGTCCCGTACACGGCTAGGCTCCCAAAAAGTCTCACACATGTGGTATCCCCATACTCAGGAGAAGCAACAGAATGTATTTTGGGGTGTAATTTCACATATTCCCATTGCATGTTTGAGCAATATATCATTTAGTGACAACTTTGTGCAAAAAAAAAAAAATTTGTCTCTTTCCCGCAACTTGTGTCACAATATAAAATATTCCATAGATTCCATAGATAGTATAGATCTGATTGGTGCGTGCGTGGGTGTTAGCAGTACTGGCGCTAACCTGACACTGCCTGGGGCGACGCATATCACCGCCGGGCGATCAGGGGGCTAAACCTTTATTCGGTAATAAACAGCGGGTGCCCTGACACTATAAAAAATAAACTAACTAACCAGCGTCACCCGTAACAGTTATACGGTGATCAGTGGTGAAAGGGTTAACTAGGGGGAAATCAAGGGGTTAAAACCTTTATTAGGTAGTATTTGGAAGGCTGACGCGCTGACGTCATTGTTTCTCATCTCGGCTCGAACGGGTGTACACAGTCCGGCCGGCTGTTTTATGTTCGTATATGCTCCTATTTCGTGCTGTTTGATGTAAGTGCAATTATCCCCTTTTTAAATAAAGTGTTTTATACTGATTCACACTATTCACACTATATCTTTTATTTCTCTGGGTCTCCCCTGCTGATCATTTGGATTCCCTGGACGGAGGGTCCTGCCTGTCTACCCTCTGTGAGGAGATTGAAGGTGTTGTCTCCACTAAGTGGATATCTACATACAAGCTGATTTGTAGCTTGCCTTTGGTAAGCGTGCATTTTTTCAGGTGGTGGATTTTTTCACTGGGTGTTTGCCGATGAATTTATATTAGTCAACATTCGAACATTGATTTGGCTACAGGGATCTTCTTTCCTCTAATCATCATCATTCATTTTTACATTTTATGTTATCACAATTGAATTTGGTTTTTCATCACTTAAACCACGATTTGGTTTTGGGACTTTATTTTTATATTTTTTTCTTTTTTTTGTTATCAATACACATTTTATATCATTATATACTGTCACTTTAAAAGATTGATTTTTATATATGCTCATCTAATTTCAATTTATATTTTGTTTGGTCTCAATCATGGTAGGGTACTAATTTAATCTTGTAGCGCGGTTCATATAGATTATTTGGATTTTTGTATTTGTGTATGCCTCACAATAGAACTGCAGCTTATTATTTTTCACATTTGGGAAGCGCGGTAATTTTGATATTTTTCTAGTATATGGGGGTCCCTGACGGCGAACCTAAATATTTACCTCCCTAACTAGCGTCACCAGTGACACTAATACAGCGATCAGAAAAATGATCGCTTAGTGACACTAGCGATGGGGGGTGATCAAGGGGTTAAAACTTTATTAGGGGGGGTTAGGGGGTATCCTAGACCTAAAGGGAGCTAACACTAACTGCCCTACCACACTAACTGTCACAAACTGACACCAATGCAGTAGTCAGGAAAAAAAAACAAAAACAAAAAAAAAACTGCTTGGTGTCAGTGTGACGGGGGGGGGTGATTAGGGGGTGATCGGGGGTGTATTGTGTGCCTGGCATGTTCTACTGTATGTGTGTGTGTTTGTGCACTCACATCGATGTCTTCTCTCCTCGGCGCCGGAACAGAAAATGCAGAGCCGAGGAGAGATGACATCATTTCCTCTGCTGCTGTTTACCATACAGCAGCAGAGGAATGATCCCATTGGCTGGGAGCGATCAGGAGGGGGGCCACGAATGGATGGCCTCCCCCTCACCTCCGATCGCTGGGGGACAAATGCCGACCGCCTCGGGAACCGAGGGAGTCCGATCGGACCCCCTGCCTGCGGGAGGCAGATCACGTACAGGTACGTGATTCTGCCTGCCCGTGCCATTCTGCCAACGTATATGGTCGTGAGGCGGTCGGCAAGTGGTTAACAACTAGTGATGTCACTGGCCCCATTCACTCCTATGGAATCTCCAGCCATGTAAGCAAAGGGGCAGGGATAGTTAAAAAACAAAAAAAAAACCATCATGGAAGTTGGCTGTATGCTCAGATAAGGGTCTGGTATAGATTTTAAGCATGAATCCCATGCAAAAAAAAAATCAAGGCCCCCCCAAAAATTCACACCAGATCCGCACCTGACCGAACGTGCAGCCTGGCAGGTCAGGAAAGGGCAGGACCAGCATGCACTCCCCAACCCAAGCCACGTGTTCTCAATAAGGGGCGAGTACCTTGCCAGGGGGGAGCCATTGCCAAAGCACCTTGTCCCCATGTTGATGAGGACAAGGGCCTCCCACAAGCCTCTCTCAGTGGTTGTGAGAATAGTAATAATACAGAGTACCCCCACTTATTCAACAAAAAATATAAATTGTAAATAAACACTCATACACAGTTTTTGACAGGTTCTTTAATTTAAAAAAGGATGCAAATCCATGTCAATCAAAATTCTTGTTGCCTGCCATAGAAAAAAAAAACCTGCCAAACGCAGACACACAACTGGTTTCATTGCTTCACTCTTGCCAAATGACAAGTCCAGCGGAAGACAGCTGTTATAAACAAAGAAGAAGGTATCCTGGGTGACATCAATGACATACTGTATATGACATGACCATGTATGGTCGATGATGTCACTGAGTTCCCATAATTGACCAAAAATGATCAAATCCACATATAGTTAATGAAGTCACCTAGGAGACCCTGTCTCTTTGTTTATAACCGCTTTCAATCTCCAGGCTTGTCGTTCAGTGGGAATAAAGTGATGGGAACCAGCCATATGTTGGTGGTTGGAGGGTTTTTTTCTTGGCCAGTGGGCATCATGATTGACAAATATCTACATTGCTGCATAACATAATTAATGATTTAGTTTATTAAAAGACTTGTCAAATGCTGTGATTGTCTTAATTTACTCTTTACATTTTTTTTTTTTTTTGTAAATGGTTAGCGGTACTATGTACTCTTTAATCATGCACATAGGTAGGTGGTATCTTGATGCCCCCTTATTGTTAAAGGGGGTTTTACAGATTCTGATAAGCCCCTGTCCGCAGACTCCCACAACCACTGGGCCAAGGTTGTGGGGAGGTGCTCTGGTCACATGAGACCGAAATTGAACTTTTTGGCCTAAAAGCAAAACACTATGTGTGGCAGAAGACTAACACTGCACATCACCCTAAACACACCATCCCCATCGTGAAACATGGTGGTGCCAGCATCATGTTGTGGGGATGTTTTTCTTCAGTAGGGACAAGGAAGCTGGTCAGAGTTGATGGGAAGATGGATGGAGCCAAATACAGGGCAATCTTAGAAGAAAACCTGTTAGAATCTGCAAAAGACTTGAGACTGAGGCGGAGGTTCCCCTTGCAGCAGGACAATGACCCGACACATACAGCCAGAGTTACAATGGAAGGGTTTAGATCAAAGCATATTCATGTGTTAGAATGGCCCAAAGTGCAGACCTAAATCTAATTGAGGATCTGTGACAATACTTTAAAATTGCTGTTCACAGAAGCTCTCCAGCCAATCTGACAGAGCTTGAGCTACTATGCAAAAAACAATGGCCAAAAATGTCACTCTCTAGATGTGCAAAGCTGGCAGAGACATAGCCAAAAAGACTTGAGGTGAAAGGTGGTTCTACAAAGTATGGACTCGGGTGGGCTGAATACAAATGCACCTTTTTCCTTCCACTTCACAATTATGTGCCACTTTTTATTGGTTCAATACATAAAATCCCAATAAAATACATTTACCTTTTTGAGTGTAACATGATAAAATGTGGAAAATTTCAAGAGGTATGAACACTTTTTCAAGGCACTGTGTATGCCAGTTTACCCTAAGGAAGGGGGCTTTGCCCTGTGAAACACGTTGGAGATGATTATATGAGAATTTCCCTATGAACAACTTGGGATATGACTATCAACTGCTGGCATAATATGTAACTGCAAGCATTTTTAATAGTACCTCAATGTTTGTTTGTATCATCATTTTTTTTTGTTTATGGTTTGTACAATAAAAATGTAAATTTTTTATATACAATTGGTGTGATACCTATAAAGTCCTATTAGTTTTTTGCATTAGGGATTGGCCTATTTTTCATTATAGTATACTTGCTTGAGCTTGGCAGCTTCAAATAAATGACAAGTTCAAATGCTTGTAAACATTGAAAGAAAAAGCAAATAGAACCAGGTCCTTATTACTGGTCATTTAAACTTTCAAACCATAAGATGGTACATTGAAGCTAGTAGTTTTAGCAAACATACATACAATGCTGTGAAAACGTATTTTCCCCCGTTTCTGATTTTTTTTTTTTTTATGCATATTTGTCACACTTAAATGACTCAGATCATCAAAATGTTATTAATACACAAAGATAACCCAAGAAAATACAAAATGCAGTTTTTAACCCCTTCCCGACCGCCACACGTCGATGTACGTCGGCAGAATGGCACGGCTGGGCAAATGGACTTACAGATACGTGCATTTAAATTTCCCGCCATGCCATTGCGTGCGCACCGGCCGGGAGCTCGAACGGGGAGATGCTGATGTAAACAGCATCTCCCCGTTCTGCCTAGTGACAAGTGTCACTGATCTCTGCTCCCTGTCATCGGGAGCAGTGATCAGTGTAGTGACACTGCTAGCCCATCCCCCCTACAGTTAGTAATCACTCCCTAGTACTGACTTAACCCCTCCCCGCCCCCCAGTGGTTAACCCCTTCACTGCCAGTGTCATTTACACAGGAATCAGTGCATTTTTATAGCACTGATTACTGTATAAATGACAACGGTCCCAAAAATGTGTCAAAAATGTCTGACATGTCCGCCATAACGTTGCAGTTACAATAAAAATCGCTGATCACCGCCATTACTAGTAAAAAAAAAATTATTAATAAAATTGCCATAAAACTATCCCCTATTTTGTAAACGCTATAACTTTTGCGCAAACCAATCAATAAACGCTTATTGCGATTTTCTTTTACCAAAAATATGTAGAAGAATACGATTGGCCTAAACTGAGGAAAAAAATGTTTTTTTATATATTTTAGGGGGATATTTATTATAACAAAATGTAAAAAATAATGCTTTTTTTTCAAAATTGCCGCTCTTATTTTGTTTATAGCGCAAAAAATAAAAATCGCAGAGGTGATCAAATACCACCAAAAGAAAGCTCTATGTGTGGGGAAAAAAGGACTTCAGTTTTGTTTGGGAGACATGTCGCACGACCGCGCAATTGTCAGTTAAAACGACGCAGTGCCGAATCGCAAAAAACGCCCTGGTCAGGAAGGGGGTAAAATCTTCCGGGGCTGTAGTGGTTAAATAATGGTTTCATTTATTAAGGTAAAAAAGCTGTCCAAACCTGCCTGGCTTTATGTGAAAAAGTAACTGCCCCTAAATCTAATAACTTGTTATGCCACTCTTGGCTCTTGGCAGCAACAACTGCAATCAAGCATTTGCGATAACTGGCAATGAGTCTTTCACATTGCTGTGGAGCAATTTTGTCCCACTCTACTTTGCAGAATTGTTTTATTTTAGCCACATTGGAGGGTTTACCAGCATGAACAGCCTGTGTAAGGTACAGCATCTCAATTGGATTTAAGTACGGGCTTTGACTAGGCCACTCCAAAACCTAAATTTTGCTTTGTTTGAACCATTTGGAGGTGGACTTGGCGTTGTGCTTCAGATCATTGTTCTGCTGCATAACCCAAGTGCACTTGAGCTTGATGTCACGAACTGATGGCCGGACATTCTCCTTTAGGATTTTCTGATAGAGCTCAGGATTCATGGTTCCATCAATTATGATAAATCGTCCAGGTTCTGAAGCTGCAAAGCAGCCCCAGACCATCACGCTACCACCACCATGTCTGACTGTTGGTATGATGTTCTTGTTATGAAATGCTGTATTAGTATTATGCCAGATGTAACGGGACACACACCTTCCAAAAAGTTACATTTTTGTCTCATCAGTCTACAGAATATTTGCCTAAAAGTCTTGGGGATAATCAAGATATTTTTTTGTAAATGTGAGATGAGCCTTTGTGCTCTTTTTGGTCAGCAGTGGCTTTGGCCTTGGACCTTCATTTTGTTGCAAATTAAAATGCGGACAAATTTCCGAATTAGAATAGAAAAGAATATATATTTTTTCCATTCTATTCCTTTATTTTCTATTCTATTTTATTCTTTTTGGAAATTAGAAAACTATTTGAATTCGAAAACTATTCGAAAACTTTTCGAATTCGAAAACTATTCAAAATTGATTCGAAAACTTTTCAAATCGATTTGAAAAAGAGTATACAAAACAAATCCTGAAAACTAATTAAATGAATGAAACGAATTTAACTAAATGAATCTATGTAAATAACAAAGCGAAACAAAATGAAACAAAATAATTTTTTTTGTTCTGCACATGTCTAGCAGATAATGGCTCTCCCCGTGTTTCACTGGCCTTAGAAATGGCTTTGAAACCCTTCCTAGACTGACACATGTTTGTTTCCAATCTGTTCTTGACATTTTTTAGATTGTGGCATGATGTGTGGCTTTTTGTGATCTGTTAGCGTGATTCACTTTGTCAGACAGCTATGTGATGTCTTGATTTAACATGTCTCGCAGTAATCCGGCCTGGGTATGGCAAGTGAAATTTAACTCAGGTTTTCAAAAAATTGTGGTTAATCACAGTACTTTTTCACATAGCGCCAGGCAGGTTTGAACAGCTTTTTTCCCTAAATAAATGAAATAATAATTAAAAAACTGCATCTTGGATTTACTTGGGTTCTCTTTGTGTAACATCAAAATTAGTTTGATGATCTGAATCATTTAAGTGTGAGAAATATGCAAAAAAAAAGAAAAATCAGGAAGGGGGCAAATACTTTTTCACAGCACTGTAGATTTTCATCCACGTTACAAGACAATTATTAGTAGTGGCAGAAACAACTACAGCAGAACTCTGGTAGATGTGGTGATTTCCAATAGGCTATATAACACATCAAAAGTGCAGTTCCAGGAACATTTGTGCAACTATAAGTACAATATAAATTAGTCTTCAATACAATATTTGAACAAAGGGGCTGAAAAAAACATTGATTTTATAAAAGCAAAGTTTAAACAATGTAGACACTTGGTGGTCTTTTTATAACTGTTTTTTTTTCACACAAGAGTCACACAACTTTACACATTCCAATTACATCCAATTTAAAAATTTTGTGAACCTTAGGTGAAAATTATGGTAATTTTTTATCCTCTCTTTGAAGATTTTTTTAACCACTTCCCAACCAGCCGCCGCAGTTATACTGCGGCAGGTTGGCACAGCTGCGCGAGCCGTCGTAGCTGTACATCGGATCTTTAAGATGCTGTAGCAGGCACGCAGCGAGTCCCTGAAGCCGATGCATGTGCCCGGCGGGCGCAATGACTGCCGGGCACCCGCGACACAAATCCTGGTTCTGTCAGGGGAGAGGAGAGAGATCGTGTGTTCCTACTAAGTAGGAACAACGATTTCTCTCCTCCTCTAGTCAACCACATTCCCCCCATGGTTAGAAACACACATAGGGAACACAGTTAACCCCTTGATCGCGCCCTAGTGTTAACCCCTTCCCTGCCAGTGACATTTATACAGTAATCAGTGGCTATTTTTAGCTCTGTATAAAACTCTGTATTAATATCACTGGTCCCAAAAAAGTATCCGATGTGTCCGTCGCAATGCTGCAGTCCTGATAAAAATCGCAGATCACCGCCATTACTAGTAAAAAAATTATAATAATAAAAATGCCATAAATCTATCCCCTATTTTGTAGACGCTATAACTTTTGCGCAAACCAATCAATATACGCTTATTGCAATTTTTTTTTTACCAAAAATATGTAGAAGAAAACAAATCGGTCTAAACTGATGAAGAAATTTTTATTTTTTTTTGGGATATTTATTATAGGAAAAAGTACAAAATAGTGTGTTTTTTTCAAAATTGTCACTCTTTATTTGTTTATAGTGCAAAAAAATAAAAACTGCAGAGATGATCAAATACCACCAAAAGAAAGCTCTATTTGTGGGGAAAAAAGAACATAAATTTTGTTTGTTTTTGTTTACAACATCGCATGACTGAGCAATTGTCAGTTAAAGTGACACAGTGCCGTATTGCAAAAAATGGCCTGGTCAGGAAGAGGTCAAATCCTTTCGGGGCTGAAGTGCTTGAATTGAACCCTTAGCCTTGTAGACCTGGAACTTTTATTTTTAAAGACATTTCCTTTATTTGTTCTTGTAGCATTGCATTTAAAAAAATTCACAACAATTAAAAACTGTTTTTATATAATGTATAAAAAAAAGCTTTGTCATGTTTTGTGTATGAATTCCATTGAAGATACTCTCAGGTGGGTTCTAGGGATGGTGTAGTAAGAAATTAGCACAAAAGGGTACTTTTATACTATAATGCATTCACAGCATTAGGGTAATAACTGCTCCAGTACATATACTACATCCCTGTCCCGAAGTGCTTACTTGCAGTCCCTTGTCACCGTTTTCAGCAATACAGAATCTGTGGCATTCCTTGAACTTCCTGGTTTCAGAGGGTAGGTGAAGGTAGGGGAGTTAGTGGTTTCTCTTTACTAGATAGCTAGCTAAATGAGACACCTGCGATTTGGAGAGGACAATATAATGAGAGGAGTTCCCAGGAAGAATACAACACATTTTATTTAAGTCTTAACTTCTATAATGGAAATAAAAAAATATATATACTGTATATAGGGTGTGGCGAGGGGACCCAGTTTCACTGTGTGTATTAGCACCTTCAGCCTGGTTTTTGCAAAGAAAGGCATGCTGATTGCACACCTGTGTGCTGGGTTTATATTTCCTTCAGAAAGAGAGCTCAGGGCTCGCACTTGGAGACAACTCCACCCTGCAGGCAGCAGGCCTTGTCTAGGAGTCAAGAGAGTTCCAGGTGGAGATGGCTCCACGAGAGAGGGACAGGAGGTCCCTAGGAGTCTAAGACTGCAGGTGGCAGTCTGAGCGTGTATGTCTGCAGGAGGCAGATGTGGCCCGCGACTGAGCAGCACGAAGCTGACCAAATAAGCTTCAGGAGGGAGTTTGGTTAAGCAACAGTGAGTAAGCCAGGAGGCTGAAGTTTGTGTTATGCAGTGATAGTGGAACCCCCTGCAAGGGAAGATTGCTGTTGTTTGTGTGACCTTTTTTGTTTCTTTTGTATAAAATTGGGCAGCCATGCCCTAAAAAATACAGTCTGCACTGACCAGTGTTCCTGAAAAAGCATACCACTTGAGCATAATCACCACAGAACTTTACAAGGGTTTAATATCACGTTAAACAAACATTTAAAACATTATTATTAAAGATTTACATTTTTAACATACAATGGTAAATCACAACATCTATCATCAAAATACAACAAGAAAAGAACAATCCAAAATGTATAAACAAATCTCACACCATATCATATCTTAACTGGCTGTAGTTATTGAGGATATTGAGTTACAGGGATCTTAAATATCTGGGTCTTTCCAGAAACTCTTCTGGTCATCCTTGGCCTTTTCTGATTATTTAGTCCTGCTTCAATGATTCATATTTCCAGTTTGCAGCAAGCCTGGAAAGTTTTAGTAACTTCCACAACCACAAGATTCCTATATCATATAATTATATATACAGTATCTCACAAAAGTGAGTACACCCCTCACATTTTTGTAAATATTTTATTATATCTTTTCATGTGACAACACTGAAGAAATGACACTTTGCTACATTGTAAAGTAGTAAGTGTACAGCTTGTATAACAGTGTAAATTTGCTGTCTCCTCAAAATAACTCAACACACAGCCATTAAAGTCTAAACCGCTGGCAACAAAAGTGAGTACACCCCTAAGTGAAACTGTCCACGTTGGGCAGAATTAGCCATTTTTCCTCCCCAGTTTCATGTGACTCGTTAGTGTTACAAGGTCTCAGGTGTGAATGGGGAGTAGGAGTGTTAGATTTGGTTTTATCGCTCTCAATCACTCATACTGGTCACTGGAAGTTCAACATGGCACCTCATGCCAAAGAACTCTTTGAGAATCTGAAAAGATGAATTTTTGCTCTACATAAAGATGGCCTAGGCTATAAGAAGATTGCCAAGACACTGAAACTGAGCTGCAGCACGGTAGCCAAAACCATACAGCAGTTTAACAGGACAGGTTCGACTCAGAACAAGCCTTGCCATGGTCGACCAAAGAAGTTGAGTGCATGTGCTCAGCAGCTCCCTTTTCAGAGGTTGTCTTTGGGAAATAGACATATGATGCTGCCAGCATTGCTGCAGGGGTTGAAGGGGTGGGGGGTCAGCCTGTCAGTGCTCAGACCATACACTGCACACTGCATCAAATTGGTCTGCATGGCTTTCATCCCAGAAGGAAGCCTCTTCTACAGATGAAGCACAAGAAAGTCCACAAACAGTTTGCTGAAGACAAGCAGACTAAGGACATGGCTTACTGGAACCATGTCCTGTGGTCTGATGGGACCAAGATAAACTTTTTTGGTTCAGATGGTGCCAAGTGTGTGTGTGGTGGCAACCAGGTGAAGAGTACAACGACAAGTGTGTCTTGCCTAAAGTCAAGCATGGTGATGGGAGTGCCATGGTCTGGGGCTGCATGAGTGCTGCTAGCACTGGGGAGTTACAGTTTATTGAGGGAGCCATGAATGCCAACATATGCTTTGACATACTGAAGCAGAGCATGATCCCCTACTTTCAGAGACTGAGCCGCAGGGCAGTATTCCAACATGATTAGGACCCCCAAACACACCTCCAAGGCGACCACTGCCTTCCTAAAGAAGCTGAGGTTAAAGGTGATGGACTGGCCAAGCATGTCTCCAGAACTAAACCCTATTAAGCATCTCTGAGGCATCCTCAAATGAAAGGTGGAGGAGGGCAAGGTCTCCAACATCCATCAGCTTGGTGCTGTCCTTATGGAGGAGTGGAAGAGGACTCCAGTGACAACCTGTGAAGCTCTGGTTAACTCCATGCTCAAGAGGGTTAAGGCAGTGCTGGAAAATAATGACACATTGGGCCCAATTTGGACATTTTCACTTAGGGGTGTACTCACTTTTGTTGCAAGCAGTTTAGACATTAATAGGTGTGTGTTGAGTTATTTTGAGGGGACATAAAATTTACACTCTCATACAAGCTGTACACTCATTACTTTACATTGTAGCAAAGTGTAATTTCTTCAGTGTTGTCACATGAAAAGATATAATAAAATATTTACAAAAATGTGAGGGGTGCACTCACTAGTTTACTGAGATTAAAAATATATGTATAATATATCTCCAAAAATCATATACGGCATTACTGCTATATTCTTGTGATGTTATAAGTAAAGACAATGTCATATAAAAAATGCTATGCTCCACAAGGTTTATAAACAACTTTCTTTATTCATGTATGGACAGGACAAAAACAAATATTTTTAAATTTCTTTTCAGGTTAACACTGCGGAAGAATATATAAAATTGACCATTTTCTGTTAGCAGGTGGCAAGTGATTTAGAAAGGTTGCAGAAAGCTGGTTTAATCTTATGTTGATTACACATACACACAGCTGAATGATTTAGAGGAGGGATACCCAACTCTACCACTGCTAGCAGAGATGGAGTAATGGGATTTTCTACTGCTTGAAGCAGTTAACAAGTACAGAACTAGTGCTGGTCATTCTTATTGATTAATCCAGCATATTCTCCATACAAAGTAACAGCACCCTGTAAAAATAATTTATAAGCGGAAGTTTGTATGCATATTATGTAAAAGGATACACCACTTTATAAATCTGGAGATGTTTAGAAGAAATTTAAAATTCAATTTAGCAAAAAGCGTTCTGTACAGTACTTTAACCTCAGTCATTTTATTTTCTTACATTCTCTTTTAACTGGGTCGGATAAAAAAAATATGTATTCTGCCCTTGCTGTCCTTCCCCATTAAAATTGCTAGTTGCCTGGCCTGTTACCATCTGATAGCTTCAATTACAAAATAAGTAGAGAAATTATTTAGATTAGAGTTGTTGCACCAGGAGGGAGGACTAACCAAGGACCCTTCCAGAACATTGCATCCCTGTTTTGTAAAGGTTGTGTCCAACTCACTGATGTCAAGCTTAATTGGGGTTAGTCAACTGACAAAGCAGGACTCTCTGTATCCACCCCTAACATGGGAATCTGTAGTGTGCCAAACAGAGTGACTGACAGGTGCAGTCATACAGATGACCCTTGGATGCAAGGCACTGCAAGACAAAACAGGGCAAGGCTGCTAGGGAACACATCTTCTTCTTCCCTCACTCAAGCCAATCGACATTAAAAACCCAATAGCACTTGATGCAAAAACCTGAAAAATGCCATTTGTTAGAATAGTGTGCTCTCCTGTTTAGTGTGGTAAGTTTTTAATAGGAAAGCAGAGGGACTGGCAGGAACACCAGGGATTTTACATAAAGAAAGTAATACAAAGAGTACAGGAGACTTTTTAATAAAAGTACTTGGTACAGCAGGCACATATCAGGAATCTGAAATGTTGGGGTAACAAATGCTTTAAGATAACATTGGCACGTGGCACTTTTCTATATTCTTAGTAAATGAGTGTCCACACTACCACCTGGGGGTATATAGTTCTAATCTGAATCCCTAAATGAGCTTTAGCTCTGCAAGACAAAACAGGGCAAGGCTGCTAGGGAACACATCTTCTTCCCTCACTCAAGCCACTCGACAATAAAAACCCTGTAGCACTTGATGCAAAAACCCAAAAAATGCCATTTGTTAGAATGGTGGGTTTTTCAGGGGGTAACTAACACAAAGGGATACAAAGTAAAAACAAAATAAAGTAAAACAAAATACAACAAGGCTGCTAGGGAATCCATCCCTACAAGAACATCCCTAAGTCAAGGACAGTAGATAAAAATACAGATTAGAGAAATGAATAAAAATTAATAAAAAACAAAAATTTAAGGTTAATTTTTAAGTTTACTCAAAATGGACTCTAATGAATAAAAACAAAAATCATTGGACCACAGTCTATGGACTTTATGTCCACTGCAGACTCAGTTGGGGGACCCTTCTATGCAGTGACGGAGTTATACAGACGGTAATGGAGGAATTGGCTTTTACAAGGTCTTTGTGTATATCTTTCTTGTCGGACCCCCAGGTTTCTATAGATGTGATTTTGGTTGCTTATGCACAACCTCTGGAGTATTGGTTGTATTGATGGCAAGCTGGAAGTAAGCAAATGGAACCTAATTAAGGGGGGCTATAAATAATTGGACAGACCTGACAATATTTTCTGCCCTAAGTTGATATATGGGACTTTTTGTGGGTTCACTTCTTCTTGTGGCATGCCATCGTTGGAACACTCCCTCTAGCTCAGCCTTTTTCAACCAGGGTGCCCAGGCCCCTGGGGGCGCCTTGAGGTATCTTCAGGGGTGCCTCGGCAAAATCCCTGGAAAATGACCAAAAATTGTATACAAGACAGCGAGTGGAACAAGCCTGCCTTTTAGTTACACAAAGCCACATATTTTTCTTGTGCACCATTGCAACGTTCTAGCCGCTGGCATCTTAACAATCAATGACATCATCAGTTAATAAGGAGGATGGCAGTTGCCTGCACAGCATCCTTGTTTGACCCTCCCCTGCCCCTCTCCATCAGCGATGGGGTCACATTGGCTAAGTGATGGAGAAAAACTGAGGGAGAAGAGAGACATTGAAACACTATGTGTGTGTGTGTGGATGTTGCTGCATTATGCAACACTATTAGAATAGTTGTTTACATTTTAGAATGGGGTGGCTCAAGACTGTCCATAATTTTAAACGGTGCCTTAAGACTATCCATAATTTTAGATGATGCCTTGAGATTGTCCATAATTTCAGAGGGTGCCTTGACTGAAAAAAGGTTGAGAAACACTGCTCTAGCTGATGTTGTTTGTAGCATTTCTTCCTGTGCACCTTTTACTACTGAAGAAGCAGAACAATGTGAAACATGTCAAGCTTTATGTGAATGGGTAGTGCTACCCTCTGCTATCTGTTATTTACAGGATAATAATTGTCTATCTCTAAATAGGATGATATTGTAATCTTCTGTTTGTGTGGGACATAATCCTATAATCCCATAAATCCCTAATCAACATAAGCGTACACAAAGTTACATGTGTTTTGTATTTTAACCAGCTTTTTTTAATTTGTTTTAATTGTAAAAAATAAAGATTTACAATTTTGGAAAAAAAGATATTCATCTGATGCCCATAAAGTCAATAGACTGCAGTCCAATGATTTTTGTTTGTATTCAAACAATCACCTTGAAATACAACCCATTCAGTTTGAAATACTGTAGCAATGAAAGGTAAAACATTTGTGCATAGATATAAAAAAAACATTATAAATACCTTTTTATCCTTTTTTTTATAAGTGATCACCTTCCCTCTGTTCTCAGCTGCATAAGAGCTGGGGGGAGAAGAAGCAGCTTCCCAGTGAATGGCTATGTGGGGGGGGGGGGGGGATGAGGATGAGTTCCAAGCACAGCTAAGGAATTGACCATGGTGTGCTCCCCTGTTTAGTGTGGTCAGTTTTTAATAGGAAAGCAGAGGGACTGGCAGGAACACCAGGGATTTCACATAAAGAAAGCAATACAAGTGATTTTATTACACTACTATGGAGTAAATTTAAGACCATGTGCTGTTTTTGAAGCTAAGCCTCCCCTATTGATATGAACCAGTCACACTAGTTTAAGTCAGGTTATAGGATATGGAAGTATGGGGGGGGGGTGATTTAGGACTTTTAAACAGGCATGTGGCCAGACAAAGGACAGAGCAAGCAAGCCTTGTACTTGAAAGTTTTGACTTGGACTCTGAGCAAAAAACCATAGAGAAGATTCCATCTCCAAGTTGTACATGCTTATTTGCTAGTAGGGATGGGCAAACGGTTCGGCCCGAGCATGAGTTTGGGCCAAACATTGGCTGTTCACACGTTCACCAAACAACCGAATTATCAGGGCGTTCGACCATTTGTTTGGCCCGCCGAATGACCACAATGCACTGCGCCACTGAACAGTGCATTGAAAGTACCGATTAGCTGAAGCAATGAAAGCTTTGCCCAATCAGGGCACAGAGCACTGTCTGAGCCATGATTGGACACGGTCATGATATCCAATCATGGCTCATTGAGGTTAGTCCCGCCCCACACTATAAAAGTATTCTTTTAATAGCGGTCATTTTCAGTGTGATATCGGCGTGGAGATAAAACAGGGCTCTGTTCAGTGCTATTACACAGTTAGTGTGCTATAGTGTAGGAGTATCAGTTTAGTGTGAATCTAGAATATGGTCTTGGCTACCGTGCTATAGTGCAACCATTCATCTTTACATTAGTGTGAATGTAAGGATAGTTTAGTCAGTGTGAGTGTAGTGTGACCATCATTCATCTCTACATTAGTGTGAATGTAGGGATAGTTCAGTCAGTGTGAGTGTAGTGACCATTTTACACAGTATATTTCATTGCGTTACTGCAAGTTTAACTGCGCATATTTCAGTGTGTTACGTGCTGTTTAACGCAATACATTTCTGTGCGTTACAGCGCGCTTAACGCAGTATATTTCAGTGCGTTATTGCAAGTTTAACACAGTACAGTTCAGTGCATTACTGCAAGTATAACAGCAATATTTCAGGTTGTTATCTTACATTTACTGCAGTACAGTTCGGTGCATTATGTGCCATTTAACGCAGTACATTTCTGTGCATTAGTGCACGCCCAACGCAGTATATTTCAGTGCGTTATCTTCCATTTGACACTGTATAGTTCAGTGCATTACTGCAAGTTCAACGCAGTATATTTCTGTGCGTTAGTGCACGCTTGACACAGTACATTGCAGTGCGTCAGTTTTACTGCAGTATAATATAGTGTATCAGTGTAGTGTGTCTGTGTTACCAAACACCCCTTTCAACTGATTAAAGTGCATCCACATACACATTTCCACATCTTTATTACATTGTGTTAATAAGCAACCCCCCCCCCCCCATCATGTCTGGGAGAACAACAAGGAGAGCCAGATGTTCCCATGGAACTGTGAGTAGGCCATCAGCATATCTGTCCACAGGCAAAGGTGGAGGTGGTCAGTCCTCAGGCAGGACATCATTTCCTCTTTTTAGTGATGTTGCCCATGCAATCCAGCCACAGCATGCAGAGGAGGAGGTGGACTGGCTTACTAAACCATCCTCATCCTGCTCATCCTCCCTCACCCAAGCAGAGACTGGTGCTGTCACCACTAATACTCACCGAGGCCAAGATGCCGAGAGCGACTTGCCCTTATGACCACGCGCACCCGAACCCCTGAGGGTGATACAGGGAATCGGAGGCACGCGGAGGCACGGGCTTCCGGTAACTGTAGGATGTCCAGAAGGCGGGCTAGAAGTCCTAGTAGGTATTGGAGGACACCAGCGGGTGCCGTGCAGGACCGGGGATCTTAGAACAGGAAGTCTGTAAGGTAGGCAGATGTCAGAACTGGGGTATCAGGCAGGTCAGAGTCCGTTTAACAAGCAGAGGTCAGAATCGGGGTATCAGGCAGGTCAGAGTCCATTTAACAAGCAGAGGTCAGAACCGGAGTATCAGGCAGGCAGAGTAATCCCTTAACAAGCAGAGGTCGGGGGTATCAGGCAGGCTGAGTAATCCTTTAACAAGCAGAGGTCAGGGGTATCAGGCAGGCAGAGTAATCCTTTAACAAGCAGAGGTCAGGGGTATCAGGCAGGCAGGCAGAGTAATCCTTTAACAAGCAGAGGTCAGGGGTATCAGGCATGCAGACAGAGTGTTCTGGGCGTATGAACTACAGACCTTTTTTCCTCAAGGCATGAACGTGGAAGTAGATGTTAATGCCTTCATAAACGAGTCTTGACAGATTTATCATGAGATAAGAAACATCAACTTCCGTTTAGGAGCACTAATACCTAGGGTGTATATTATGTCTGATACTTTTTACATGCATGTGCCTTTCTATTTGTTACACATTATTTTATTATTATTATGATTATATTTACTTTATTTTGACAATTGGGTAGTTATTATTAAAGTATTGTCGTTTTTGAAGTAATACAATATGAGCTATATGGGGACATAGAGGGAGTTAGGAGATGGAATAATTAATTGTCCATCTCTTCTCTCTCCTGCTGAGAATCCATCTTCTTCATATATTTTTTTCATATTTTTTTCATTTTTTTCGTTTTCATGGACTCATCTATCATCTTTGAATGAAGTCCTGATCGTGTTTAGGTCACCCATTAATGCACACTCATTGCGTACACTTTGAGGGCCGGTCTGGGGATTGCAACATCATTTCCGGCCCTTTTCCCCTCTCTGCAGGTCACTTCCTGGTGTGATCGAACGGAGACCGGAGGTGATGTACGCATGCGTCGTTTTTTGATGACGTCACCGCGCTGGACCACGCCGCGCGCATGCGCGAGCGCGGTCTTTATTAGACTATGGGGGATGTGATTGAGGTTGAGACGCACAGTTGCGGCCTCGCCCTTCATTGATGTCACCGCGCTGAACTACGCCGCGCGCGTGGTTTTTCATCGTAATATACGTTAGGGGGGATGTCACTGATGTGGTGACGCAGAGTCACGGCCTCCCCCTCCATACACCCACTAAGAGGTCATAAGGGGTAGTAACAAGTGGAAGTGGGAGGTTCTGGACGCTGGGACTCTGCATCATGTCTCCTCCTGAAGCACATGACACCATTAGACCTATGGGAATGGAATCATTTGAAAGAGAGGCTTGGAAGGCACTCAGCATCATGTCTCCTCCTGAAGCACATGCCACCATTAGACCTATGGGAATGGAATCATGTGACACCATTAGACCTATGGGAATGGAATCATGTGAAAGAGAGGCTTAGAAGGCACTCAGCACCACGTCTTCTCTTGAAACACATGACACCATTAGACCTATGGGAATTGAATTACATGAAAGAGAGGCTTGGAAAGCACTCGGGTCCGCCATTTTGGATGACCCTGGAAGTGCCAATGCAAAGAAGCCTGGGAGCTGGATTCTCATCAGAGGGGTCCTTGTCCCTATATAAATGAGTCTGGCTGCAGTGGGCAAGTACCCCAGACGAAGTCTTGTATGACGAAACGCGTCGGGAGGACTCCACTGCCGCCATTTTACTTGCAAGCGCTTTTTATTCTGAAATGTAAGTGTTTTTCCTTTTAATACATTTTTTGTGGTTTACGGAATTACGCTATGAGCCCCTTCTTCATTACATGTGGGTAATGTCCGTTGGTGTCCGAGCTTCCATATGAAGAAGACCTCTTTGGGATAGCAACGTTACAACTTCACCATTCACCAGCCCTTGGTTCCCTACCTTCATTGCCAGTGAGCAATCCAAGCCTGTTTGACCCATATAGCGTATGCTAGGTGGGTCCCAACTTTCTGGTAAGCCTCCAGTCATCCTAGGTGGCGGTTTCGCACAAGTGTCTGTCAGCACATGTTGGATTACATACAGAAATCTCTCACGAGTATATGTTTTGGAATTTATCACCACTGCAACATTTATGTTCATCGTACCTGCACATTCAGTTTTGGACTTTATTGCCATTTTTACATCCTGTCATCACTTTTGGTGACCCTAAGGCTTTATAACATAGGTGTTCTATATGTATGAATGTTCACAAAGTATACAAAACACTATCTTTTCACAATTCATTTTGCTATTATATGTGGTATAGCAATATTCTTTTTCTCATTTTTTAGCGCTACACTTGGTTACATATGATTTATTACAAATTTTCTATTTGTTGTGTTAGCTGCTTACATCTATGACTTTTTGGAGTAAGCGCATGGTTTTTAGTTTTTTTATGCACATTGTTTAGAAGTTACACTATTGCTGCTGCTCACAAAATCCTAATTATGGATATATTTGATTATCGTGCCTCCCATAGAGTTAATACTGAAGGAGTGTTCGTTGCCTCAGGGAGTGATACTGAAATTGGGGGGTTATTTCTTAGATTAAAGAATGTTATGACCACCGAACTTCATTTACGGTGGGATCTAGCCTTCCTACAACAATACATCATAGAGAAAATGGTTCCCAGAAGCCTCCGCTGGGAAGTACAACCACAACAGGGAGAAACAGACCTGGAGTCGTGGTTTAATTATTTTAATGACACAGGTATCAGTTTTTTAAATTTACTTATTTCCAAGAAAAACAATAAACTTCTCGGTCTTGATAGAGAAATCAAAGAGTTAAAGGATAAACTGTCTGCCCATAAGAACACTATGGAGTATAATACCCTGTCCTCCAACCTCCAGAGCCATCTGGAGAAGGAAGATTGGGACCAAAAACATAAAAAGCAGAGGAAATACTCCAGGGATGTGGGTGATTATAGAGCAAATGCTGTATTTGGGTGGCAAAAACTTCTGAGTACCAGTTCACCTATGGAGGGCGTTACAAATACAGCCAAAGGTAACATACCAATGGGTTCCCCATCAAATGGTAACATACCAATAGGTGCCTCATCAGTGATAACCACTATATCACAACCCAACGCTAAAACAAGCGCCCCTCGTGGCCGCAATACCCTCAGAGGGAGAGATAGACATGATGACGTTCCTCATCTTTCCCAACAGAGGGTATATTATGACAATCCACAGACCCCTAGAAACCCCCAGAGAGGGAGAGGTAACCAAAGGGGCAATATCGGGGTAGGGGCAACCCTAGAAGCAATACACACCCCCAAAACTATAATTATAACAATCACTCCTATCAGTCTCCAGCAAGGAGACAAGAGACACGCTCCGATTTTTATCACAGGGATAACTTACATTATCGCTACCCCTCTCCAGTCCCCACATACAATCGTTATACACCCTTGAGAGATGAGTACAGCCCTGAACGTAGGAGGGAGAACTTGGATCACCCTGTATATACACATACTACTAATCATTACAACAATCAGGGTTTTCACGAGGACCGACGAGCAAGGAAACGAGGTCCAGACCAAAGAGAGGCTGCAGAGGGGGGAGGAAATTACAAAGGAGAAAAAAGAAAGAGAACCTGAGTGGCCAGGGTGTCTTTAATCTAAGTTCTCACATCCTAACGAAAGCTGAATTATCTGTACTTGACAAAGGCCTTAAATTCGCCCCAATGAAAAAACTAGATAAATTTCACACATTTATCGATGTGCATAAGTACATACGAAAAATCAACATTCAAAGGTACTTGATTTCTAACCCTGTACGTACAGATTTTCCGGCTGCCACATCTGGAACGGTACATTCAGGACTATCGAATCCTTCTCTTTTCTCCCCTCCTGTACCCACCGCACCGGCAGTAAAAATGTTCAGGGATCTCGTTCTCAGTGATTTATCCAAACTGCCTGTTAAGCGTATTCGAAACTCTCCATTGTCGAAAGAGGGATTGGAATCATTATGCGCACAAAAAAATTTGGTTGTCCGTCCCGCGGACAAAGGAGGGGGTATAGTGGTTTTGGATAAGAGCCAATATGAGGAGGAGATGTTTAGAATTTTGAATGAACCTGGTACTTATCAAACACTCCCCAATAACCCCACCAATGCATACAAAAAACAACTTCAACAGCTTATTACCAAGGGTTATGATTTAAAGATTTTGAATAAAAAAGAAAGGGCATTTCTGGTCCCCACAGCTCCCAGGATCCCTACCATATACTATTTACCCAAAATACATAAAAACTCTACATGTCCACCCGGTAGACCTATTGTCAGTGGTATCAATTCCATTACGGCAAGAATTGGGAAGTACATCGATTTTTACCTTCAACCGCTAGTGAAACGTACACCCTCCTACCTTAAAGACACCGGTTCCACTATTAGACTCCTAGAGGAGGTCAATATACAGGAAGGATTCATTATGGCCACTGCTGACGTGGCATCCTTGTACACGTGTATAGCTCATGAGAAGGGTATAGATGCAGTCAAACATTTTCTCCATCGTGAACAGTCCCTTGCAACTTTTCAATGTGATTATATAATCGAATTGTTGGACTTCGCAACCAGACATAACTACTTCTGATTTAACCAGAACTACTACCTCCAACAACGGGGAGTGGCAATGGGTGCCAAGTTCGCACCTAGCCTTGCGAACTTGTTTATGGCCAAGTGGGAGGAGGATGTTGTCTATGCCCACGGGACCACTTCGTTGGTTCTGTGGGCTAGGTACATAGACGACATCCTCCTACTGTGGAATGGCTCTTTTGAGACACTCGAACAATTTTTCGAGTGTCTGAATTCTAATGACAGGGGCATCTCCCTTTCATATGAGGCTAGCAGGACCAAGATACATTTCCTGGACTTGGAGATAGAAATAGTAGACAGAAAATTTAAATTTAACACCTACTTTAAGCCCACTGACCGTAATGGTTTTATTCCCACTACCAGTTGCCATCATAGATCCTGGTTAAGTGCTGTTCCTCGCAGCCAATTTCTCAGGCTCCGTAGGAACTGCACGGACACGGAATTATTTATCACACAAGCAGGCGTCCTTAAACAAAAATTTATAGACAAAGGGTATGACAACGCCAACCTGGATTTTGGGATCCAGAGAGCCATGAATATTGAAAGGTAAACTTTACTCGAGGTAAAGCCAAAAAAAGAACTGGATGAAAAGTTTAAATGGGCAATGATAACATCTTTCTCAACCCAGCACAAACAAATTAAAAGCATTGTAAAAAAACACTGGGATGTCTTAAGACATGATAACATTCTGGGCGGGTCATTGCCAGAAGAGGCCAAGATTATATTTAGGGGAGCACCATCTCTACAGGGTCAGATAGCCCCCAATGTTATAAATCCACCATCCCGGCCTTCTTTTTTCCATAACATGACAGGCTTTTACCCGTGTAGAAAATGTGTGGTATGTTTGCACAATAACCTGGAAGGACGTAAAGTCACAGAATTCACATCCACAGTCACGGGGAAAAAATATACAGTGAAATCTTTTTGCACGTGTAGTACCAAATACATAGTATATCTTATCACATGCCCTTGTCGTAGACAATACATTGGTCGTACCACCAGAACGTTTACAACAAGGGTAGGGGAACATATTGTTCTAATCAAAGGCAGGGACTCTAAGCATACAGTACCCAGACATTACAAGCAATATCATAATAGTAACCCCACTGGTTCACAATTTGTCATTATAGACAAATACGTCCCGCCGTGGGGGGGGGGGGGCAAAATCAGAGGGGTCTCTCGCCTTGAAATGTTCTGGGCGTATGAACTACAGACCTTTTTTCCTCAAGGCATGAACTTGGAAGTAGATGTTAATGCCTTCATAAACGAGTCTTGACAGATTTATCATGAGATAAGAAACATCAACTTCCGTTTAGGAGCACTAATACCTAGGGTGTATATTATGTCTGATACTTTTTACATGCATGTGCCTTTCTATTTGTTACACATTATTTTATTATTATTATGATTATATTTACTTTATTTTGACAATTGGGTAGTTATTATTAAAGTATTGTCGTTTTTGAAGTAATACAATATGAGCTATATGGGGACATAGAGGGAGTTAGGAGATGGAATAATTAATTGTCCATCTCTTCTCTCTCCTGCTGAGAATCCATCTTCTTCATATATTTTTTTCATATTTTTTTCATTTTTTTCGTTTTCATGGACTCATCTATCATCTTTGAATGAAGTCCTGATCGTGTTTAGGTCACCCATTAATGCACACTCATTGCGTACACTTTGAGGGCCGGTCTGGGGATTGCAACATCATTTCCGGCCCTTTTCCCCTCTCTGCAGGTCACTTCCTGGTGTGATCGAACGGAGACCGGAGGTGATGTACGCATGCGTCGTTTTTTGATGATGTCACCGCGCTGGACCACGCCGCGCGCATGCGCGAGCGCAGTCTTTATTAGACTATGGGGGATGTGATTGAGGTTGAGACGCACAGTTGCGGCCTCGCCCTTCATTGATGTCACCGCGCTGAACTACGCCGTGCGCATGCGCGAGCGTGGTTTTTCATCGTAATATACGTTAGGGGGGATGTCACTGATGTGGTGACGCAGAGTCACGGCCTCCCCCTCCATACACCCACTAAGAGGTCATAAGGGGTAGTAACAAGTGGAAGTGGGAGGTTCTGGACGCCGGGACTCTGCATCATGTCTCCTCCTGAAGCACATGACACCATTAGACCTATGGGAATGGAATCATTTGAAAGAGAGGCTTGGAAGGCACTCAGCATCATGTCTCCTCCTGAAGCACATGCCACCATTAGACCTATGGGAATGGAATCATGTGACACCATTAGACCTATGGGAATGGAATCATGTGAAAGAGAGGCTTGGAAGGCACTCAGCACCACGTCTTCTCTTGAAACACATGACACCATTAGACCTATGGGAATTGAATTACATGAAAGAGAGGCTTGGAAAGCACTCGGGTCCGCCATTTTGGATGACCCTGGAAGTGCCAATGCAAAGAAGCCTGGGAGCTGGATTCTCATCAGAGGGGTCCTTGTCCCTATATAAATGAGTCTGGCTGCAGTGGGCAAGTACCCCAGACGAAGTCTTGTATGACGAAACGCGTCGGGAGGACTCCACTGCCGCCATTTTACTTGCAAGCGCTTTTTATTCTGAAATGTAAGTGTTTTTCCTTTTAATACATTTTTTGTGGTTTACGGAATTACGCTATGAGCCCCTTCTTCATTACATGTGGGTAATGTCCGTTGGTGTCCGAGCTTCCATATGAAGAAGACCTCTTTGGGATAGCAACGTTACAACTTCACCATTCACCAGCCCTTGGTTCCCTACCTTCATTGCCAGTGAGCAATCCAAGCCTGTTTGACCCATATAGCGTATGCTAGGTGGGTCCCAACTTTCTGGTAAGCCTCCAGTCATCCTAGGTGGCGGTTTCGCACAAGTGTCTGTCAGCACATGTTGGATTACATACAGAAATCTCTCACGAGTATATGTTTTGGAATTTATCACCACTGCAACATTTATGTTCATCGTACCTGCACATTCAGTTTTGGACTTTATTGCCATTTTTACATCCTGTCATCACTTTTGGTGACCCTAAGGCTTTATAACATAGGTGTTCTATATGTATGAATGTTCACAAAGTATACAAAACACTATCTTTTCACAATTCATTTTGCTATTATATGTGGTATAGCAATATTCTTTTTCTCATTTTTTAGCGCTACACTTGGTTACATATGATTTATTACAAATTTTCTATTTGTTGTGTTAGCTGCTTACATCTATGACTTTTTTGGAGTAAGCGCATGGTTTTTAGTTTTTTTATGGGGTATCAGGCAGGTCAGAGTCCGTTTAACAAGCAGAGGTCAGAACCGGGGTATCAAGCAGGTCAGAGTCCATTTAACAAGCAGAGGTTAGAACCGGAGTATCAGGCAGGCAGAGTAATCCTTTAACAAGCAGAGGTCAGGGGTATCAGGCAGGCAGAGTAATCCTTTAACAAGCAGAGGTCAGGGATATCAGGCAGGCAGGCAGAGTAATCCTTTAACAAGCAGAGGTCAGGGGTATCAGGCAGGCAGACAGAGTAATCCTTTAACAAGCAGAGGTCAGGGGTATCAGGCAGCAGAGTAATCCTTTAACAGGCAGAGGTTCGGTGCAGGCAGACAGGAACAAGGAACAAGTAATGATTCAGGGAAACAGGAGCAGCTGACGACAAACCAGCAACCCGACTGGGTGCTGGAGTTGTCTGAAGTAGCTTCCCGGCGAGCGCATCAGCATGATGCGCTACCGGACAACCGCACGGGCGACGGCGTGCACACGGGGACCGCCGTGCACCCGCGCGCGCCGCACCATCAGGCCGCGAACGAGTGCACGTCTCAACACTAGCCCGCTGCGCATGCGCACCGCAGCCCGGCGGACGGAGGTGACCTGCGTCTCCTGACAGTGCCCCCCTCCTAAGGGCGGACACTGGACGCCTAGGCTGGACATCAATTCCGGATGGTCTCGATGAAAGGCTCGTATTAAACGAGGTGCATGTAGGTTCCTTGCGGGCTCCCAAGAATTGTCCTCAGGTGGATATCCTTTCCACTGGATCAGATACTGTAATTGCCTGCCCCTCTTTCTACAACTAAGGATGGACTCTACCTCGAACTCATTCTCCCCGTCCACCCTGATTGGTGGAGGAGGGACCTTTCCTCTTTCTGGAAAAGTACTGGGCACCACAGGCTTCAGCAGGGATACATGGAAGACAGGGTGGATCCTGTACGTCTTTGGTAGTGCTAGCTCCATGGCCACAGGATTGATTATTCTTTTGATAGGGAAAGGACCAATGAACTTAGGTCCCAGTTTCCGAGATGGCACAGGTAGTTTAAGGTTGGTGGTGGATAACCAGACCTTTTCCCCTATATTAAACGTTGGATTCTCCTTCCTACCCCGGTCGTACTGCTCCTTGTAGTCCCTTTGAGCTTTCTGTAACATGTTTTGGATCTTCTGGAAATTAGCTTGTAAGGAGGATATTCTGTCGTGAACTGCAGGGACTGCTATTTCAGGAATATCATTAGACAGAAATGTAGGGTGCAATCTGCAATTCGCCCAGAAAGGCGTTTGGTTAGTGGCTGTATGAACGGAGTTATTATAAGTGAACTCCGCATAAGGGAGAAGACTCGCCCAATCATCCTGGGATCCTGAACAGAGGCAACGGAGGTATTGCTCCAAAGTTTGGTTCGTCCTCTCCGTTTGACCGTTGCTCTGAGGATGGTAAGCTGATGAGAGACAAACTTTGATATCCAGGGCTTTGCAGAGTTCTTTCCAGAATTTAGACGTAAATTGCACACCCCTATCCGACACTATACTCCTTGGTATGCCATGGAGCCTTATGACCTCTTTTAGGACGGTATTGGCCATCTCCACTGCAGAAGGAGTGCCTTCCATGGGCAAAAAATGAGCCATCTTGGAGAGACGGTCGACCACGACAAAAATAGTGGTAAAGCCTCCCGAGGCCGGCAAGTCCATGATGAAATCCATGGACACGTTGGTCCATGGTCGTTCTGGAATGGGCAGAGGTTTAAGTAGACCCCAGGACTTAGTGTTTTGGCCCTTGTTCCGTTGACACAGAGAACAGGAGGCCACATACTCCCTGCAATCCCGTCTCCACCCAGGCCACCAGAAGGAGCGAGAGATCAGCTCAGATGTTTTCTTAATTCCGAAGTGCCCTGCCAGTTTGTGGTCATGGCACATTTTGAGGGTTGCTGACCGTGTCTCCTGAGGTACGAAAATTTTCCCCCGGATCCAAAAAAAATTCCCATCTTTCTTTAAAGAATATACCTCTGGTTCCGTACATGAATTAGATGAGGCTTTGATGGATGACATTAAGTCCGCCTGCGCCAGCCCAAGGAAATTTTGAGGAGAGAGGATTGTGCTCGGTTCCGGAGTTTGGGGATCAGCCAAGAACATCCGAGAGAGGGCGTCTGCCTTTCCATTCTTTGCACCAGGTCTATAGGAAATATGAAAATTGAAGCGAGAGAAGAAGAGGGCCCAACGGGCTTGTCTGGGTTTGAGTCGTTTTGCTGTCCGGAGATATTCAAGGTTCTTGTGATCTGTAAAGATCATCACTGGGTGGAGTGCCCCCTCAAGCAAATATCTCCATTCCTCCAGGGCGAATTTTATGGCCAGCAGCTCCCTGTCACCCACATCGTAATTTAACTCCGATGGACTGAGTCTTCGGGATACAAATGCAACGGGATGTAGGATGGCTTTAGGTCCCTGTCTTTGGGAAAGAATTGCTCCTGTTGCGATCTCCGATGCGTCCACCTCCAGTACAAATGGTTGAGAAGGATTGGGGTGTCGAAGAATTGGAGCGGAACTGAACAGGGTCTTCAATCTCAGGAAGGCTTCCTGTGCGGCTTGGGACCATTTGAATGAACAGTGTTGGCGGGTTAGCTGAGTGATAGGTGTCACTATGGCAGAGAATCCAACGATAAACTTCCGGTAGAAGTTGGCAAATCCTATGAACCGTTGGACTCCCCTTTTATCGGATGGAGCTGGCCACTCCTGGATAGCCTGTATCTTTTGAGGATCCATTGCGACTCCATTTGCTGATATGATGAACCCCAAGAATTGCACTACTGATTTTTCGAACTCACACTTTTCCACTTTTAAGTAGAGTTTGTGTTGCTTCAGTATGGTAAGAACTTTTCTGATGTGTTCCTTGTGTAACTCGATCGTGGAGGTAAAAATTAGTATATCGTCCTAATAGACCACAAGGAAATCATCCAGGTATTCTCGGAATATATAATTTACTAGGTGCTGAAAGGTGGCTGGAGCATTACAAAGCCCGAATGGCATCACCAAGTACTCGAAGTGCCCAAACCTGGACCTGAAAGCCCTCTTCCATTCATCCCCGGCCCTGATTCTGACAAGGTTATAGGCACCTCAGAGATCTAATTTGGAAAAGACTTTAGCTGATCACAACCGTTGGAACAGCTCCGGGAAGAGCGGCAGTGGATATCTATTCTTGATATTAATGTTATTGAGCTGCCGGTAGTCCACACAGGGTCTAAGGGAGCCGTCTTTCTTCCCGACAAAGAATATACCCGCTCCGGCAGGTGAAGACGAAGGACGGATGAACCCCTTCTTCAAGTTCTCATCGATATATTGTTTGAGAGCCTCCAGCTCCGTCTCCGAGAGGGGGAATATACGACCAAACGGGATCTCTGACCCTGGCAGCAAGTCAATTGGGCAGTCATAGGGTCGATGAGGTGGTAGGCGATCGGCCATTTGTTTGCTGAAGACCTCCTGGAACTCAAGATATTCCTGGGGAACATGTTGGAGGTTATCTGGAGGAACAGTAACCGTGGCACAGATTTTTGGCAACGAAGGGAGGCAATGTTGAGAGCAGTATGGAGAAGGGAACGAGACTGCCTTAGTACTCCATTGGATCTGTGGATCGTGAGCCTGTAGCCAGGGCAGGCCTAGAATGACTGGAAACATGGGAGAGTGAATGAGGTCTAGGCGTAGGAGCTCTTGATGCCCGGAGTCGGTAGTTACTAGAATGGGTTGGGTCTCCTGGGTGATTGGACCTGAACTGCGGAGTGACCCATCAGCCAGGTGAACTCGTAAATGTTGAGCTTTGGTTTGCAAGGGAACATGCAGGTTACGGGCCAAGGTAGCATGCATGAAGCAGCTACATGCACCCGAATCAATGATGGCTGGCAGGCGGAACTCCCCTTCCGGTAGCTGTAGGGAAACAAACAACATTACATAAGATTTAGGAGCATTGTTGTCTTGGCAATTCATTGTTTTTGGCTGAAAGAACTTACTGGGCCTTATCGGGCAGTTGCGCAGGAAGTGTCTGGTCCCTCCACAATAGAGACACAAGTTTAACTGCCGTCTGCGTTGCCTTTCTTCTGAGGTCAGTGGTGCCCGTACCAGGCCAAGCTGCATGGGTTCGGTCTCGGGAAGTGTAGTAGAACTGGCGGCCATAGGAGAAGGTGATTGCGCAGGTAGGGGTCTTGATGGCGTCCACACAGGGCGTGGATTTTGGAACCGTTCCGAATGACGTTCCTGCAAACGTCTATCCAGCTTTGTGGCTGCCTGGATTAATTCCTCCAAGGAAGCAGGGGTCTCCATCCTGGCTAGCTTGTCCTTGAGGAGTTTGGACAGGCCTTGGCGGTACTGATAACGCAGGGCCGGCTCGTTCCAGTTTGTATCGGCCGCCCATTCACGGAATTCCACCGTATAATCTTCAATTGGTCTCCTTCCTTGGGACAGGTGGTGCAGGATGGCTTCGGCTGTAGCCATACGCTGTGGGTCATCATAAAGCTGGGACATGCTCTCGAAGAAGGTATCGATTGTATTGAGCACCTGACTTCCCTGTTCCATCAAGCCGTGGGCCCAGGCCTGAGGTTCTTCAGACAGCAGGGAGATCGCAAATCCCACCTTAACCACTTCTGATGCGAAGGTTTGGGGCTGGAGGGCGAAGTAGAGAGAACATGCATTCTTAAAAGCCCTAAATTTCTTACGGTCCCCTGAGAACCGTTCGGGTGTAGGGACCCTAGGTTCCGGAAGTGCCATGACAACTTTGGGACTGGCGGTAGCCTGGTGAAGTGGGCCTTCACTGCTGGGTGCGGGAGCTGCGGTGGCAGAAGGGAGTGCCCCGGTAAGCTGTTGGAGGCGGCTGTCAATTTGAGTATATCCCTCCTGTAGTTTCTGCACTGAGTCGGCCAGGGTGGAAACCTGCTGACACAGGATATCCAAGGGGGAGCGCGCTCTATCGGCCTCGTGCATCTGGCTGGTTTGTACTGTCACGACTAATACTCACCGAGGCCAAGATGCCGAGAGCGGCTCGCCCTTACGACCACGCGCACCCGAACCCCTGAGGGTGATACAGGGAATCGGAGGCACGCGGAGGCACGGGCTTTCGTTAACTGTAGGATGTCTGGAAGGCGCGCTAGAAGTCCTAGTAGGTATTAGAGGACACCAGCGGGTGCCGTGCAGGACCGGGGATCTGAGAACAGGAAGTCCGTAAGGTAGGCAGAGGTCAGAACCGGGGTATAAGGCAGGTCAGAGTCCGTTTAACAAGCAGAGGTCAGAATCGGGGTATCAGGCAGGTCAGAGTCCATTTAACAAGCAGAGGTCAGAACCGGAGTATCAGGCAGGCAGAGTAATCCTTTAACAAGCAGAGGTCGGGGGTATCAGGCAGGCAGAGTAATCCTTTAACAAGCAGAGGTCAGGGGTATCAGGCAGGCAGAGTAATCCTTTAACAAGCAGAGGTCAGGGGTATCAGGCAAGCAGGCAGGCAGTGTAATCCTTTAACAAGCAGAGGTCAGGGGTATCAGGCAGGCAGACAGAGTAATCCTTTAACAAGCAGAGGTCAGGGGTATCAGGCAGGCAGAGTAATCCTTTAACAGGCAGAGGTTCAGTGCAGGCACACAGGAACAAGGAACAAGTAATGATTCAGGGGAACAGGAGCAGCTGATGACAAACCAGCAAACCGACTGGGTGCTGGAGTCATCTGAAGTAGCCTCCCGGCGAGCGCGTCAGCGTGACGTGCTACCGGACACCCGCACGGGCAACGGCGCGCACACCGGGACTGCCGTGCACCCGCGGGCGCCGCACCATCAGGCCGCGAACGGGTGCACGTCTCAACACTAGCCCGCTGCGCATGCGCGCCGCAGCCCGGTGGACGGAGGCGACCTGCGTCTCCTGACAGGTGCACAGTCCACTGCAGCTGCCAGAGTGGCTAAACCTGCCTCCTTGTCCACAGCTATTCCTGCCATAGCTCCAGCATCAGGCATGGAGAAGTAAGCTGAGTTATTTGAACACAGCATCAGCCACTTGCTCCTTGACGATGAAAACCATTACTTGATTCAGATGTTGGTTCTGAGGTTGAGGTTGAGGAAGGCAGGAACATGAGCCTACAGAGAGAGGAGAACACTGATACACAAATTGGCAGTCATGTTCCTCCAGCCGCAAGATGAGGCACAACCCCAACGAGGCAGCCATCATGGAAGAGTAAAGAGCAGCCACCCTATTCCATTACATGTGCAGCTGATCGCACTGTTGCAATTTGCAAACTTTGTCTCAAGCATATCAAGCGTGGTAAAAACACCAGCCATTTTGGCATCACATGCTTGACAAGGCATTTAACCTCCCACCACAGCCATTGGCAAGACCTTCTGAAAGCCACATAAAAGGTCCGCAAATCTATTCCTCCTCTTTACTCACCTCAGTCTGCCCCTGCTATACCTCATGACCTCTCAGCCACCTCCACTAACAGGGATGATGGTATAGCGCAGGGTGTCCCAGGTCCTTGCAGCACATTTGCCAGCAGCATACTACCAGCTGTATACTATAGCTGGCAAATTTCTCTGCCCCATCTGCTGCAGCGGAAAAGAGAATACAGTCACTGCCACCCACATGCCCAGTGTATAAATGCAAGCTTGTCAAAGCTGCTGGCTCTCCAACTTCTGCCTTTCCATCTGGTGGATTCTGCCCCCTTCCGTGAATTTGCAGAATGTGCAAATGGATAAATCCATGGAAAAAAACAAGCTTAACTTACCACCAGCCCGCAGACAACCAAATAACCTGTCTAACAGTATGCGTTAAAAGCAGGGGTTTAGTCTGTACACATTTGCAAATGCATGCGTAAGTCACAGAACCTCGTCAAGGCACCCCGGTATCGTTGGTAAAATATAAGTGTCCCCACAGTGGAGACACATGCATTCTGATGGATAGGTGAGAGCAGGTGCACTGAAGGGGAGCCACCCCTTCTTAAAAGTGCAGGGGCACACTGAACACCCAGCATGTAGCACAATGGCAGCAAAGGTGTCAGTGTGTTGCCTGACCAAAAAACACGACAGTGATACAAAAAACGCCACTTGCTCACACCTATAGCTGGCTATAGCAGTAAGAAGCATTGGAAGGCTAACAATAGGTACAAACAAGGCCATGGATAAATCCATGGAAAAAACTAAACTTAACTTACCACCAGCCTGCAGACAACCAAATAACCTGTCTAACAGTATGCGTTAAAAGCAGGGGTTTAGTCTGCACACATTTGCAAATGCATGCGTAAGCTGCTGGCTGGTGGTAAGTTAAGCTTGGTTTTTTCCATGGATTTATCCATGGCCTTGTTTGTACCTGTTGTTAGCCTTCCAATGCTTCTTACTAGGATAGCCAGCTATAGGTATAAGCAAGTGGCGTTTTTTGTATCACTGTCGTGTTTTTTGGTCAGGCAACGCACTGACACCATTGCTGCCATTGTGCTACATTCTGGGTGTTCAGTGTGCCCCTGAACCTTTAAAAAGAGATGGCTCCCCTTCAGTCCAACTGATCTCCCCTATCCTTCAGAATGCATGTGCCTCCACTGTGGGGACACTTATATTTTAGTGTTAGGTACTACAGATACCAGGGTGCCTTGACGAAACTCTGTGGCCTATGCATACATTTGCAAATGTGTGCAGACTAAACCCCTGCTTTTAACACATACTGTTAGACAGGTTATTTGGTTGTCTGTGGGCTGGTGGTAAGTTAAGCTTGGTTTTGAGGCACACAGGCTCCGAGCATCTCCAGCACGGGCGGCGCACATTGGCTAGAGTGGGCCAACCTTCGGCTGTCGTCTCCTCTTCCACAAGAGCGAGCAGAGCACAGCTGGGGAGAGGGGAGAGCAACTGGATGAGAGTCATAGTCGAACCGCTTTTGGAGGGAGCGAGACCCGGTACACTCCCGCACGCTCTAGCTGTGGCCGCACGCCATTGCTAGGCTCCTAACTCGGCCTACGTTTATTCTTTCACTTTAAGCATCAATGAATCACTGCTCATTTAAAAATGACATTTTTTACAAAGTTTTTTTTCAGTGATAAATGTCCTCCAGGGCAGTACCCAGACCCCCATAACCATTCTATGCCCAATTACTTGCATATAAGCCTTCAAAATTGGCACTTTAAAATTTTTATATTCGGGTCCCATAGACTTCAATATGGGGTTCATTATTCGGTTCTGAACTTTCGCGATGTTTGACCTGGGGGTCTTTCGACCCATCCCTATGTGCTAGGAAGATAATCAGCTTGTGCATGTTGTAGGCATATTTTGTTATACTTTGCATGCTATGAATTGTGTTTTCTGCAGTTGTATGTGCAGTTTTTTTCTGTTTAGTAAAAGCATTAATACACCACAGAGGTCTAAACTTCCTTGGCTTTTACTGCAAGAACCTTTAATAGACACCAAGCAAAACATCATCTCTGGAGGCCACTTGTGTAGAGGCATGTGGAGAAACATCACTGCCTCTCACTGTTCCCTACCTGATGTGCCCCTCTTAAATGATCCTGGGCCTCTCTACCTCACACTCAACATCTGAAATGAGAAATTCCTGTGCATGACCAAGATCCCCCTCCTGAAGGAAGAGAATTATCATGTGTTGAAATATCACTGCTGACTCCTCCATGACAGTTTATTGGGTTTTTGAGATATTGGAGAAGAGGAGGAGGAAAGGGGGGTACCATTGTAACAACAAGATGATCTGTATCTAGGAGGAGGAAGAATTTTCCACATGCTCTTCAGCCCCAGGGTTATTGACTCTTCTCAGCCTTGGCCAGACTCTGGGTGTTAAGGAAGTTTGAACAGGGTACAAAAGTGGGCAATTAAATAATAATAATAATAATAATAATAATAATAAAAAATATTGCAGACTTTGACTCTTCTCAGCCTTGGCCTGACTCTGGGTGTTAAGGAAGTTTGAACAGAGTACAAAAGGGTACAAAAGTGGGCAGTTAAATAATAATAATAAAAAATTGCAAACTTTGAAAACTGGGTTCGCTTAGCTTGGGGAAAATGGTAGATACACATTGATCTATTTAATGGGTATACTTGCATCTAAGGTCAATGGAAAAATTTGGCAAATTAGATTTTTGTCCCAAATACTGTGCAAAAGGACAAGAGAACATTAGATGCATATGGAGAAAAAATACTTTACTATCGGTTCAGCAGCTAGGTGCCCCAGTCCAGAAGTAGCCTTTATCAGGTCCAGCAACTGTTGTTCCCCTGGACCATGTGTATGCAAAATACTGAAGAGTTAAAGGCTGGAGGCTGGGACTGGAATCAGTCTCTGTGAGCCAGTTTCTGAATCTACATGTGAGTCTTTTTATGTCACAAACATGAGACATGAAACAAAAATAGTGCTGGATATAACCTCAGAAATGACTGCAGGAAAGTGTATGCTACTTACAAGGAATCTTTCTCACTACAGTGCATGAACTTTAAAACTGTGCAGTATATTCTGTATGTTGCCTATTCCAAGACTCTCACTTGTGACACAGGAGTATCGTGTGTGCAGAAGTATTAAAGTGGTATTAAACTCTGCTTAATTTTTTTTTAATGGGTCTCCAGGAGGTTTATGCCATAATATGCTAGTATGTTCAGCATATTAGTCCTGCGCTATCAGCACTTGAGTACTTCGATTTTCCTCTGGTCTTCCTTCTGGGTTCACTTAGTTCAGCTTCTTGAATGGCCACCTGGCTGGGATGACATCACTCGTGAGCATGCACATGGAAAGCACTTCATCACACCAGGTGCCCTAAATGTGCTCTGAGCTGCCCATGTGCAGCTCAGTGTATATTACCACTGATATTTGGCATAAAGAGGGGAGTTTGGGACTTTAAATGAGGCGCACTTGTCACCTCCATCCCGGAATCAGGTATATAACAAACAGGGAAGTTGGGACTTTAAATGAAGCGGTTGGATTGCGGGGGGTTTAGAAATATTAATTTATTAGTCATAGTAAATAGAGTAACAGGAATTTCACATATCAACACACATATATGTTTTTACATAACAATGAAGCATATAGTATGGAAAAATACATGCAGTAAATATAAAATCATACTCGATAAATTATAATTGAAAAACTAATGGTACAACAGTAACTGGAATTAATCGCATAGCCATGATAATATTCATAATCATGATCATGATAGGTGCCAGAAGTGGCATGCCCGGAACCTGGTAGCTGGAGTATAAATCACATGATAATAATAATGGTCATACAGGGTACCCGAAGTGGTGTGCCCGAGACCTGGTGTGAAAAGGGCACAATGATATAAAAGGTTAGAAAAAAATATATACTAATGACAGGGTACAGATAATTAAGGTTGAAGCATCAAGTGTAGCTCGACGCGTTTCGTGGATGGTTTTCTCCACTCATCAGGAGCTGATGCAGTACAAACCTGTAAGATATATACATATAATAAATCTCCATCTTAATAGAGAGGAGTAAAATAGATCTAATCACAACGTGGTTGGTCAGAAGACATACACTTACCAACCCTGGCACTGAGTGCGACGCACGGCAAATGGCACGGAGTGAGCCAGAGGCAACAAACCCCAGCACGGGAGCTGAGGCAGCATAATATGTCTGGGTGGCAACGGGTGATGGAATGGCAGTGTCCGGATAATGGGATGGTGTCCATGTGACAGAAATAATAATGAAGAGCTTGTCAGAATGAAGGGATATCTGGGAACAAAATATCAATTTATAAATAGTAAATGTTAGTAATATAAAATGGAATTAATAATATTGAATAATGTGAAAATAATGTACCCAAAGATACCCTCGTATATAATATCAGTAAATAATATTATAGAAATAGTCAAATTAATAATATTGAGTAATGTAAAAATAATGTATCTAAAGATACCATTGTATATGATATTGATATGATGTAAATGATATTTATGAAATTAATAGTAATAGATACCTTTGTGTGTAATCTTAATAAATAATATTGTGAAAATCATAGTGAAACAATAAAGATGGTGACTAGTGCAGATCTAAATGGTGTGCTAGAGGGAGTGTGAGAAATAGATAATGGCTAATGGATGAGACAAGATGTGCAGTGAAACAGAGCAGGGGTGAAACAAAAAGAGTGAGCCCAATATCCGAAGACTTACCCGATGCTAAGGGTAAAGCACAAGCAGCAAGAGAAGAACAGCTGGTGTGTAGAGACCCCAATCGGAGACAGGCCAAATGAACGGCCCATTCAGATTGGGGGACATATAAATATATGCCGCCAACGCCACGTGCGTGAGCCTAGCGGGAGGAGGGGGCGGCGTCCGCACCTGAGCTAAGGAATCGCTCAGTGTTTGGCGCCAAAACCGTCCCCCTCTCAAAGGGGAGTCACGCAGGTGACGCTCCAGGCGTTAGCGCGGTGACGTTGGTTGGAACGTCCCGCGCATGACGTAGGGACCGTGGCGCCGATGCACAGAATGGTACCCGCCCGAACCTCCCAAGGGGGAGGAGGGGGAGGGTCCAAGGAGCGCATCGCAGCTCCCGCGCTGAGGAAGGAAACCCCAGCACAAAACCGAGGCAAGAGACATGCTAACGCAAAACAGTGGCAGGGCTGTGGGGGTTAAATGTATAACAAAAAATTAAAGTCAATATAATAGCGGCAACCAGTACAGGACATGCCAACTGTGGTAACATAGAGGAACTAAGTACAAGCATAACAATATGTGTAAAGTATACGACTGTTCCAAAATTGCAGCCCTATGTAGGGTCTGCATGGACCCTCTCGCGTGGATAGCAGGGGAACACAGCTAATCCAACTATCCAAACGCTTCCATCCCGATACTATATTTGGCATAAAGAGGGGAGTTTGGGACTTTAAATGAGGCGCACTTGTCACCTCCATCCCGGAATCAGGTATATAACAAACAGGGAAGTTGGGACTTTAAATGAAGCGGTTGGATTGCGGGGGGTTTAGAAATATTAATTTATTAGTCATAGTAAATAGAGTAACAGGAATTTCACATATCAACACACATATATGTTTTTACATAACAATGAAGCATATAGTATGGAAAAATACATGCAGTAAATATAAAATCATACTCGATAAATGATAATTGAAAAACTAATGGTACAACAGTAACTGGAATTAATCGCATAGCCATGATAATATTCATAATCATGATCATGATAGGTGCCAGAAGTGGCATGCCCGGAACCTGGTAGCTGGAGTATAAATCACATGATAATAATAATGGTCATACAGGGTACCCGAAGTGGTGTGCCCGAGACCTGGTGTGAAAAGGGCACAATGATATAAAAGGTTAGAAAAAAATATATACTAATGACAGGGTACAGATAATTAAGGTTGAAGCATCAAGTGTAGCTCGACGCGTTTCGTGGATGGTTTTCTCCACTCATCAGGAGCTGATGCAGTACAAACCTGTAAGATATATACATATAATAAATCTCCATCTTAATAGAGAGGAGTAAAATAGATCTAATCACAACGTGGTTGGTCAGAAGACATACACTTACCAACCCTGGCACTGAGTGCGACGCACGGCAAATGGCACGGAGTGAGCCAGAGGCAACAAACCCCAGCACGGGAGCTGAGGCAGCATAATATGTCTGGGTGGCAACGGGTGATGGAATGGCAGTGTCCGGATAATGGGATGGTGTCCATGTGACAGAAATAATAATGAAGAGCTTGTCAGAATGAAGGGATATCTGGGAACAAAATATCAATTTATAAATAGTAAATGTTAGTAATATAAAATGGAATTAATAATATTGAATAATGTGAAAATAATGTACCCAAAGATACCCTCGTATATAATATCAGTAAATAATATTATAGAAATAGTCAAATTAATAATATTGAGTAATGTAAAAATAATGTATCTAAAGATACCATTGTATATGATATTGATATGATGTAAATGATATTTATGAAATTAATAGTAATAGATACCTTTGTGTGTAATCTTAATAAATAATATTGTGAAAATCATAGTGAAACAATAAAGATGGTGACTAGTGCAGATCTAAATGGTGTGCTAGAGGGAGTGTGAGAAATAGATAATGGCTAATGGATGAGACAAGATGTGCAGTGAAACAGAGCAGGGGTGAAACAAAAAGAGTGAGCCCAATATCCGAAGACTTACCCGATGCTAAGGGTAAAGCACAAGCAGCAAGAGAAGAACAGCTGGTGTGTAGAGACCCCAATCGGAGACAGGCCAAATGAACGGCCCATTCAGATTGGGGGACATATAAATATATGCCGCCAACGCCACGTGCGTGAGCCTAGCGGGAGGAGGGGGCGGCGTCCGCACCTGAGCTAAGGAATCGCTCAGTGTTTGGCGCCAAGACCGTCCCCCTCTCAAAGGGGAGTCACGCAGGTGACGCTCCAGGCGTTAGCGCGGTGACGTTGGTTGGAACGTCCCGCGCATGACGTAGGGACCGTGGCGCCGATGCACAGAATGGTACCCGCCCGAACCTCCCAAGGGGGAGGAGGGGGAGGGTCCAAGGAGCGCATCGCAGCTCCCGCGCTGAGGAAGGAAACCCCAGCACAAAACCGAGGCAAGAGACATGCTAACGCAAAACAGTGGCAGGGCTGTGGGGGTTAAATGTATAACAAAAAATTAAAGTCAATATAATAGCGGCAACCAGTACAGGACATGCCAACTGTGGTAACATAGAGGAACTAAGTACAAGCATAACAATATGTGTAAAGTATACGACTGTTCCAAAATTGCAGCCCTATGTAGGGTCTGCATGGACCCTCTCGCGTGGATAGCAGGGGAACACAGCTAATCCAACTATCCAAACGCTTCCATCCCGATACTATATTTGGCATAAAGAGGGGAGTTTGGGACTTTAAATGAGGCGCACTTGTCACCTCCATCCCGGAATCAGGTATATAACAAACAGGGAAGTTGGGACTTTAAATGAAGCGGTTGGATTGCGGGGGGTTTAGAAATATTAATTTATTAGTCATAGTAAATAGAGTAACAGGAATTTCACATATCAACACACATATATGTTTTTACATAACAATGAAGCATATAGTATGGAAAAATACATGCAGTAAATATAAAATCATACTCGATAAATGATAATTGAAAAACTAATGGTACAACAGTAACTGGAATTAATCGCATAGCCATGATAATATTCATAATCATGATCATGATAGGTGCCAGAAGTGGCATGCCCGGAACCTGGTAGCTGGAGTATAAATCACATGATAATAATAATGGTCATACAGGGTACCCGAAGTGGTGTGCCCGAGACCTGGTGTGAAAAGGGCACAATGATATAAAAGGTTAGAAAAAAATATATACTAATGACAGGGTACAGATAATTAAGGTTGAAGCATCAAGTGTAGCTCGACGCGTTTCGTGGATGGTTTTCTCCACTCATCAGGAGCTGATGCAGTACAAACCTGTAAGATATATACATATAATAAATCTCCATCTTAATAGAGAGGAGTAAAATAGATCTAATCACAACGTGGTTGGTCAGAAGACATACACTTACCAACCCTGGCACTGAGTGCGACGCACGGCAAATGGCACGGAGTGAGCCAGAGGCAACAAACCCCAGCACGGGAGCTGAGGCAGCATAATATGTCTGGGTGGCAACGGGTGATGGAATGGCAGTGTCCGGATAATGGGATGGTGTCCATGTGACAGAAATAATAATGAAGAGCTTGTCAGAATGAAGGGATATCTGGGAACAAAATATCAATTTATAAATAGTAAATGTTAGTAATATAAAATGGAATTAATAATATTGAATAATGTGAAAATAATGTACCCAAAGATACCCTCGTATATAATATCAGTAAATAATATTATAGAAATAGTCAAATTAATAATATTGAGTAATGTAAAAATAATGTATCTAAAGATACCATTGTATATGATATTGATATGATGTAAATGATATTTATGAAATTAATAGTAATAGATACCTTTGTGTGTAATCTTAATAAATAATATTGTGAAAATCATAGTGAAACAATAAAGATGGTGACTAGTGCAGATCTAAATGGTGTGCTAGAGGGAGTGTGAGAAATAGATAATGGCTAATGGATGAGACAAGATGTGCAGTGAAACAGAGCAGGGGTGAAACAAAAAGAGTGAGCCCAATATCCGAAGACTTACCCGATGCTAAGGGTAAAGCACAAGCAGCAAGAGAAGAACAGCTGGTGTGTAGAGACCCCAATCGGAGACAGGCCAAATGAACGGCCCATTCAGATTGGGGGACATATAAATATATGCCGCCAACGCCACGTGCGTGAGCCTAGCGGGAGGAGGGGGCGGCGTCCGCACCTGAGCTAAGGAATCGCTCAGTGTTTGGCGCCAAAACCGTCCCCCTCTCAAAGGGGAGTCACGCAGGTGACGTTGGTTGGAACGTCCCGCGCATGACGTAGGGACCGTGGCGCCGATGCACAGAATGGTACCCGCCCGAACCTCCCAAGGGGGAGGAGGGGGAGGGTCCAAGGAGCGCATCGCAGCTCCCGCGCTGAGGAAGGAAACCCCAGCACAAAACCGAGGCAAGAGACATGCTAACGCAAAACAGTGGCAGGGCTGTGGGGGTTAAATGTATAACAAAAAATTAAAGTCAATATAATAGCGGCAACCAGTACAGGACATGCCAACTGTGGTAACATAGAGGAACTAAGTACAAGCATAACAATATGTGTAAAGTATACGACTGTTCCAAAATTGCAGCCCTATGTAGGGTCTGCATGGACCCTCTCGCGTGGATAGCAGGGGAACACAGCTAATCCAACTATCCAAACGCTTCCATCCCGATACTATATTTGGCATAAAGAGGGGAGTTTGGGACTTTAAATGAGGCGCACTTGTCACCTCCATCCCGGAATCAGGTATATAACAAACAGGGAAGTTGGGACTTTAAATGAAGCGGTTGGATTGCGGGGGGTTTAGAAATATTAATTTATTAGTCATAGTAAATAGAGTAACAGGAATTTCACATATCAACACACATATATGTTTTTACATAACAATGAAGCATATAGTATGGAAAAATACATGCAGTAAATATAAAATCATACTCGATAAATGATAATTGAAAAACTAATGGTACAACAGTAACTGGAATTAATCGCATAGCCATGATAATATTCATAATCATGATCATGATAGGTGCCAGAAGTGGCATGCCCGGAACCTGGTAGCTGGAGTATAAATCACATGATAATAATAATGGTCATACAGGGTACCCGAAGTGGTGTGCCCGAGACCTGGTGTGAAAAGGGCACAATGATATAAAAGGTTAGAAAAAACCTTCTTTCACTTTAAGCATCAATGAATCACTGCTCATTTAAAAATGACATTTTTTACAAAGTTTTTTTTCAGTGATAAATGTCCTCCAGGGCAGTACCCAGACCCCCATAACCATTCTATGCCCAATTACTTGCATATAAGCCTTCAAAATTGGCACTTTAAAATTTTTATATTCGGGTCCCATAGACTTCAATATGGGGTTCGTTATTCGGTTCTGAACTTTCGCGATGTTTGACCTGGGGGTCTTTCGACCCATCCCTATGTGCTAGGAAGATAATCAGCTTGTGCATGTTGTAGGCATATTTTGTTATACTTTGCATGCTATGAATTGTGTTTTCTGCAGTTGTATGTGCAGTTTTTTTCTGTTTAGTAAAAGCATTAATACACCACAGAGGTCTAAACTTCCTTGGCTTTTACTGCAAGAACCTTTAATAGACACCAAGCAAAACATCATCTCTGGAGGCCACTTGTGTAGAGGCATGTGGAGAAACATCACTGCCTCTCACTGTTCCCTACCTGATGTGCCCCTCTTAAATGATCCTGGGCCTCTCTACCTCACACTCAACATCTGAAATGAGAAATTCCTGTGCATGACCAAGATCCCCCTCCTGAAGGAAGAGAATTATCATGTGTTGAAATATCACTGCTGACTCCTCCATGACAGTTTATTGGGTTTTTGAGATATTGGAGAAGAGGAGGAGGAAAGGGGGGTACCATTGTAACAACAAGATGATCTGTATCTAGGAGGAGGAAGAATTTTCCACATGCTCTTCAGCCCCAGGGTTATTGACTCTTCTCAGCCTTGGCCAGACTCTGGGTGTTAAGGAAGTTTGAACAGGGTACAAAAGTGGGCAATTAAATAATAATAATAATAATAATAATAATAAAAAATATTGCAGACTTTGACTCTTCTCAGCCTTGGCCTGACTCTGGGTGTTAAGGAAGTTTGAACAGAGTACAAAAGGGTACAAAAGTGGGCAGTTAAATAATAATAATAAAAAATTGCAAACTTTGAAAACTGGGTTCGCTTAGCTTGGGGAAAATGGTAGATACACATTGATCTATTTAATGGGTATACTTGCATCTAAGGTCAATGGAAAAATTTGGCAAATTAGATTTTTGTCCCAAATACTGTGCAAAAGGACAAGAGAACATTAGATGCATATGGAGAAAAAATACTTTACTATCGGTTCAGCAGCTAGGTGCCCCAGTCCAGAAGTAGCCTTTATCAGGTCCAGCAAGTGTTGTTCCCCTGGACCATGTGTATGCAAAATACTGAAGAGTTAAAGGCTGGAGGCTGGGACTGGAATCAGTCTCTGTGAGCCAGTTTCTGAATCTACATGTGAGTCTTTTTATGTCACAAACATGAGACATGAAACAAAAATAGTGCTGGATATAACCTCAGAAATGACTGCAGGAAAGTGTATGCTACTTACAAGGAATCTTTCTCACTACAGTGCATGAACTTTAAAACTGTGCAGTATATTCTGTATGTTGCCTATTCCAAGACTCTCACTTGTGACACAGGAGTATCGTGTGTGCAGAAGTATTAAAGTGGTATTAAACTCTGCTTAATTTTTTTTTAATGGGTCTCCAGGAGGTTTATGCCATAATATGCTAGTATGTTCAGCATATTAGTCCTGCGCTATCAGCACTTGAGTACTTCGATTTTCCTCTGGTCTTCCTTCTGGGTTCACTTAGTTCAGCTTCTTGAATGGCCACCTGGCTGGGATGACATCACTCGTGAGCATGCACATGGAAAGCACTTCATCACACCAGGTGCCCTAAATGTGCTCTGAGCTGCCCATGTGCAGCTCAGTGTATATTACCACTGATAGGCCCGGGAGAAAAATCTATGACAGAGGAGACTAATAAGGTCTCTTCTGTCATTAAAACCTTGTCTGTCAGCGTTTAAAAAAAAAAAAGAGTTTATTGCAGCTTTAGGACATGTACGCAGCAAGCAGGCTCAGACTTAATTTGAAAATCCCCATTGAAATTACTCCCACTATTAGGCACAATCTGGCTACTACCACCCTTTGAGGTGTCAAACATAGCACTGTTAGCCCCATATTTGGCCATGGAGCCAATATTAGACTATTGCTTCTTGCACCACTATTACCTCCTACCTTTTACCCTGTCACAATCTCAGGAGTACTAACTTTAAAAAAGTTCCAAAGCACTGTATGTGTATAAAATGATATTTAATTATTGAGATATTATGTGTCATGGGATCATAATATAATGTACGTTATGAGCATTGTATAATGTGTAGGCCTGTCACCATCAAACAATGCCCTGAAAAGAGCAATAATGCCACGCTTACTCACAGTATTCCACACTCACTATCTGCAGTGGAGCACTATGTGAACTGCTATAGAGTGGGCCCCAGCTCCCATTTCCTAAGATGGGCCCCAGCTAACGCAGGTGGTAAGTGAAAAAGTAAAAAAGATGTTAATTGAATTCAATTGTGAATTAAAATACAACATAATAATTACTACTTTTTTCATCAAGACTGCACTGCACTGTGCTTTCAGGAAGTATTTTCTGTCCATGAGGCAAAATTGAGCATATTTGAAAAAGTGGGGTTTGCATTTGGTACCTAACATCCTGCAAGAAGGTGAACTAGATGACCATTTGTCTTTGTTTCATCTTAGTTAAAGTAGATTTAAAGCCAATTACTAAAATATCATATAAGCCATAACATTAAAAGTTGATTTCAATCTGTAACTTTCATGAAAATAATTCCTGATGATCCTTCCATGAGGTCCCAGGTACTTATTCTCATGGGTTGACAGCTGTCTTCCAGTTGTGCTTCTGTGTTGGGATCCTGTCACTTCGGCCCCTGGTAAGCACTACAATCGGCTGTGCTGGACACATTGTGCACTAATTGGCCACCATTTTTACTATTATGAAGCCAGTCCACAATAAGGTGCAGAAAACTTTGGGCCATTGCATGTAGACAGAAATTGGCTGAAAAGGGGCTAGAGAAGATCAGCAGCCCTTAGATGCAAGATAAAGATGTTTATGATATATAGAACTTTAGCAAACTAAACACTATCTATCTAGGGTTGGGATCTACTTTAACTATGTTACTAAGGGGGTTATTTACTAAAGGCAACTCCACTTTGCACTACAAGTGCACTTGGAAGTGCAGTTGCTGTAGATCTGAGGGGAAGATCTGAATTGAGGGGAAGCTCTGCTGATTTTATCATCCAATCGTGCGCAAGCTAAAATGCTGTTTTTTATTTTCCTTGCATGTCCTTCTAAGATCTACAGCAAATGCACTTGAAAGTGCACTTGTAGTGCAAAGTGGATTTGCCTTTAGTAAATAACCCCCTATGTGTAGCAAATTATCTGCTTGCAACCTGGAGTGAGCAATATTAAATCTTTCAGTTTTAGAGTTTGTCAGCTGATAGTGGAGTGAGGTGTACGTCAGGAATGGAGTTTGAGTGCAATATAGTATATTCAATTAATTTGTGAAACATGTATTTCCCCAATATTTTTGACGTTAAGTATAAGCAATATACTGTGTGTGTGTATATATATATATATATATATATATATATATATATATATATATATATATCATAATCATACTATGATCTCTCTTTACTTTCCTTCAGTGAGCAGAAAGCCCTCTGCTTCTCTGAGGGGCAGACATCTGACTGTTACACTTCTTTTAACTCAAGGAACAGTGAAGAGACAGTATCCTGCACACTGGACAGATGTAAAAGGGATAGAGAAAGGTTCCAGCATGCTGTCTTTAAAGGCAGAACAAAGCAAAGCAAGATCAGAGAGAGCAAAGGGAACGTTGTGACACTAAGACAATTAATTACTCCTGGATGTGACGATGAGAGCTGCACTGTATGTTGGAAGAAACAGCAAGGGGTACTTGGATAAAGAGCAGAGAAAAGAAGAATAGCTTATCATCTTACTGAACTGCTCAGCAGGTTTGCCATTTGAAGAACAGCCCTCTGTAAAAAGAACTAAAACTAGTAATGTGTTTAATAGGTTAAAATAATGGGTAAAGCATTTTATAGGAAGTCATTTATAATCATCATTATGCACATAATGCACAAACTTCAGACCTCTATGTTAAAAAACATCAATTAGCAGCATTTTAAAATTATTTATAGGAACACTGTTTCTGCAGGGCACATAGCTGACAACAACATGATTTCCTAAATGTAAATTTAATTTAAAACTGCAATAATCACCCTGGCAATCTAGCAAATATGGCAAATGCAAAAGAAGCTGGTGTTTCAGAGCTTATATAGAAACATAGAAAAGTGACAACAGAAAAGTAGTCCATCGAGTCTACCCCTTTTGTTAAACCTAGCAGAGCTATATATTCATTAACTGCACTGGGGAGAAGTTCAAAATATGAATAGGTACACACAAACAATGTTTTTCTACTTTGCAGCTATTGTATTGTGCATTTTTACTGTACGGTATGATGTTATCTCCTTGATTTTGTAGATTAACTTGAAAGCATTTTAAATTAATATTGCATTAAAATATAATGAAAAAGCCAATAATCACGCTGGCAGTCTGACAGTTATGGCAAATATACAGTACGAGAGGCAGGTGCTTCAGTGCTGTGAGTTATTAAATGTTAGCCTACTTTAAAAGGTTTAAAAAAGACACAGGTTCATCCAGTTCAACCTACTGTGTGTGTGTGTGATTTTTATTCTATAATTCTCTTTAATTTCCATAAACCTGTATATTCAGCATTCTAATGAAGACATCTAAACTTTTTGAACTTATTGAAACTCTGAACAAGTACTACTTTTTATTTTTTTTGGGGGGGGTCCATATTTTTACTGCTCTAACAGTAAAGAACCCTTTCTGCAATCTAAGGTTAAACCTCCTTTATTCTAACCTCAAATTGTGGGCACATGTCCTTTTTAAGGACTTTAGAGTTAACAGTTTATCACAGTTACTAGAGTTGCCTTTGGGATATGTGTACATTGTAATTATGTAGTTCCATTTAGGTGGCTCATCTCCAGAGTGAATAACTGTGATTTATATAATCGATCTTCATAATTGAGGTCCTCCATCAAAATTTATTTCCCTACATAATTTTTTTTTTAAACTTGTTTTTTTTAAAGGTTTGATAACAGTAGGCATACATTACATTCACAAAGCAATATTGTAGTCCTAGGTACAGATCAAGAAGAGACATTCCTCTTACAACCAAATTAAAGATAAGTATGAGATATCACAATGGTCATCCGAACATTAAATAAAGTTGGGTCAACTGGAAAGTTGGCATTACATTATTCAATTATCAGTCTTGAGATATCATGGTTTCATCTGTCACATGGCAGAAATGTATTTAAAGTGGTAGTGAACCGCTGCAATAAAAAAAAACTAAAAAAAACTTTCCCCTGCAAAATAATAGCATAATGTGCTACTAGTATGCATAGCATATTAGCACATTATGAAATACCTACTTTAAAATAAAACTCTCCAGCGGCGTGCTATCACTGCTGAGAGGGCTTTCATCTTCCCCCGATCTTCCTTCCGGGTTCGTGGACTCTGGCTGTGTGAGTGGCCGGAGCCGCAATCTAAAGTTGATGGCCCATGGTTACAGCACAATGCTCTGAAGGTCCAGCTCAGTATGGAGGACCTTTCGAGCATATGTATGTGTGAGGTCACCGGCTGCAGTCAGGGTGAATATCTCCTAAATGGTGCATGTTTAGGAGATATTCCTTTTACCTACAGGTAAGCCTTATTATAGGCCTACCTGTAGGTAAAAATAATAAAGTGGACTTTACTACCGCTTTAATGCATATGGCAATTATTAAAAATGAAAAATGAAAAACTGTGTCACCGGCGCAAAAATGTATCAAAAATAGTAATAAAATAAAATTAAATAAAATTCAAAATACCTAATACTGGGGTTGTGATATTTTGCACTTGATAATTAACACTCTATATTGACCTATTGACAGGTTGCACTTTAAAGTTTATAGTTTTGTTATTAAGGTTTGCATACAAGGTATAGGCACCATATCAGCGGTAATATTGCGCTAGCACTTTTTGGATCAGCACAGTTACGTTTTCAAATATATATGGCAATTATTGAGCAGAAAGCAGGGACTTCCTAAGTCAGAGATCAAGGAAAGAAGGGAGTTGCTAGTATCCTGGGTATGCAGCCAGGGTACTTAAATCTTATAAAATTTCCCCAGACAGCCCCTTGCTTTATATGTTAATTTATATATTGGCAGATTTTGATTAACTAATCTCTTCCACGTACCGATATGTAGAGGTGCAGTGTGAGTCCACTGCAAAACTATTGTTTTCCTGGCATTATATAATAAATGCCAAAGAAATTGTTTGGTCCTAGCAGTGATATCTAGCCCTTTCATGACTAAGCCTATTTTTGAAATTTGGGGTTTACAAGTTAAAATCCGTATTTTTTGCTAGAAAATTACTTAGAGCCCCTAAACGTTATATATATTTTTTAGCAGAGAATCTAGAGAATAAAATGGCGATTTTTGCAATATTTTATGTTACATGGTATTTGTGCAGCGGTGTTTTAAATGCAACTTTTTGGGAAAAGGGACACTCTCATGAATTAAAAAAAAAACCAACAGTAAAGTTACCCCAATTTTTTTGTATAGTGTAAAAGATGATGTTACGCCAAGTAAATAGATACCAAACATGTCACGCTTTATAATTGCACGCACTCGTGGAATGGCGACAAACTACGGTACCTAAAAATCTCCATAGGTGACGCTTTAAATTTTTTTAGGGTTACCAGGTTAGAGTTACAGAGGAGGTCTAGTGCTAGAATTATTGCTCTCGCTCTGACGATCGCGACAATACCTCACATGTGTGATTTGATTTGAACAGCGTTCACATATGCCGGTGTGACTTCCGTATGCGTTTTCTTTGCTGCGCAAGCTCACAGGGACGGGGGCGCTTTAAAATTTTTTTTTTCTTATTTATTTTATTTATTTTTATATTTATAAATTGTGTTTAAAAAAAAAAAAGATCACTTTTATTGCTGTCACAAGGAATGTAAATATCACTTGTGACAGTAATGCCCTGTACACACGGTCGGACATTGTTCAGACATTCCGGAAACAAAATCCTAGGATTTTTTCCGACGGATGTTGGCTCAAACTTGTCTTGCATACACACGGTCACATAAAGTTGTCGGAAAATCCAATCATTCTGAACGCGGTGACGTAAAACACGTACGTCTGGACTATAAACGGGGCAGTAGCCAATAGCTTTCATCTCTTTATTTATTCTGAGCATGCATGGCACTTTGTGCGTCGGATTTGTGTACCCACGATCGGAAATTCCGACAACTGATTTTGTTGTCGGAAAATTTTATAGCCTGCTCTCAAACTTTGTGTGTCGGAAAATCCGATGGAAAATGTGTGATGGAGCCTACACACGGTTGGAATTTCCAACAACAAGGTCCTATCACACATTTTCCATCGGAAAATCCGACCGTGTGTACTGGGCATAATAGGTGGTGACAGGTACTCTTTATGGAGGGATCGGGGGTCTAAAAAAAAACGATCCCTCCTTTGCACTTCAAAGTATTCAGATCGCCATTTTTGGCGATTCTCAATACTGTATATTTTTTTAAAACCGGCACCATTGGCAGCCGAGTAAACGGGAAGTGACGTCATGACGTTGCTTCCGTGTTTACTATTAGGAGGCTGGAACGAAGCTGCTCACAGCTTTGTTCCAGTCCGTCCCCCGCCGCCGGAGGCGGCGGGAGGGGGGATGTCCCCTCCTGCTCTTCCGCTATAACAGCTGAGCGGCTTTCGGTTGTTATACCAGGAAAGCCAATCACCGGCTCTAAAAAACAGTACCAGGATGATGCCTGCAGCTGCGGGCATCATCCCGGTATAACCCCGAAAGCCGAGTACGCACATCTGCGTACGCTCAGCGGGAAGGGGCTAGATCCTCAAAAATACTAAGCAGACACCATTTGGGGTTACAGACATTGGGCATGTCAAAGGTATCGGAAATAAATGCAGTAAGTTGTGACCAAAAGGGCTTCATCTTATTTCCATACATAATTTTCTTTCATCAGCAAATACTGAAATCTTTAAACAAACTGGACAGTTTTGGAAGATAAAAAAAATCATAATTTCTTGTTTTTCTTTACCTATGCATAACTTGAACTTCTCCAATTATTTGTCTATAGTGGTGCCAGTTCATAAAAAAATATAACTCTGCTAGGTTTAACAATGTTAGATTACATACACAGATGTGGTCTTCTATATGTGGACCTGCACATACAGTAGAACACTTTGTCCCAGGAAAGCACCCCCGCAAATTGTGATATCTGTCTGAATTGTTGAAATCGACACATGCTCTTATGATCTCTGTGAAATTTCTGAAGTATATGTACTTTTATATGGGTCTAGTTGGTGCATGCTCCTAAACTTGGATGTCACTGTCACACCACTTGACTTAAGTCCGTGTATGTGTTTTATCACGATTGTGTCATAGTTTACTTTTTTTTTTTTTTTTTACTTATTTTTTTTTTTTGAGATGTGCAAAGAGAGATCAGACAAACACTTGTAGGTAAAATCAAACTGTATAACATATAACTGTATAACATATAATTACATAATAACAGATAAAGATAACAAGTGTAACAAATGTAACAATAATGGAAATTGAAACAAGAATACTTGGCTATAGATGCCTTTTTGCCAAGGAGTCCCCAGTCTTTGCGGTTTATCACAATGATCAAATCAGTCACATGCCCGTCCTGGGATGGGACCACCTTATTCCAGTTTTGGCTGTAGTATATACAGGACTAGTGGGTAAATAACAACCAATTATAACAGCACAAGTAGTATTACCTTTTAAGGATGATGGCATACTGAAGGGGCTTGGTAATGACATTCCTATAGTATGAAGTCAGCTAAGGTAGCCAGGATTAGGATTCATCCTTAGATATTGTTGAGCCAATAATAATAAGGAGATATGAAATTTCTGCATCAGTATAGTCATTTTCTGAACCCAGTTGACTATATACACCACTTTAGATGGGCTGTTTGCACTGCCAGGTGCCTTGACCTGTTTGTTATTACAGTGTTATGCCCCATACACACGGTCGGATTTTCCGACGGAAAATGTGTGATAGGACCTTGTTGTCAGAAATTCCGACCGTGTGTAGGCTCCATCACACATTTTCCATCGGATTTTCCGACACACAAAGTTTGAGAGCAGGATATAAAATTTACAGACAACAAAATCCGTTGTCGGAAATTCCAATCGTGTGTACACAAATCCGACAGACAAAGTGCCACGCATACTCAGAATAAATAAAGAGATGAAAGCTATTGGCCACTGCCCCGTTTATAGTCCCGACGTACGTGTTTTACGTCACCGCGTTTAGAGCGATTGGATTTTCCGACAACTTTGTGTGACCGTGTGTATGCAAGACAAGTTTAAGCCAACATCCGTCGGAAAAAATCCTAGGATTTTGTTGTCGGAATGTCCGAACAAAGTCCGACCGTGTGTACGGGGCATTTCTGTTGGTGGACAGTTTTTAGAGTCAAATACTATATTCCCACAATGACTCCCTCTACAAACTAGTGACCAAAGTGAAGCTTTGCATGGGTTCATTATATGGATCTATATTACACGGAGTTAGGAAACTCTCCCCATATATACTTCAATAACTTAGCTACACTAAGTGAATGACTATCCACTTTTATACATATAAACCAGGCTTCTGTTCAGTGGATGCATACTTATGAATTGCTATATATGGCCCTTTGTCACATGCTAAAGGGACAGAAACATCAAAGTTGGATATGGTTGTCAAGAAAACCATACTTGTCATTCAGCATAAACTCCAAAGCTAGGCCCATGTTCTCAATTCATGATTTATAGTGAATCTCTTCCCTTTTAAAAAAGAACAAAAACTTTTTATTTGCATTATAGACAATGAAGTACAAACAAATTTGATATACTTACTTGGAAATTTAAATGGATATGTATATATGGAGGTTGTCTTGAGGAATAGCTATGAGGGTTTTGGGTTGTGAATACTGTGGGACAAATGTTTAACATTTTGTGCTGTTTGTACTGTGTTTATGTAACTATGATAAGGGATTTTTTTCAGGGGGAACTTGGTGGAACTCAGTTCCACCACCTTTTGTTCAGACCCTTTGGTGCCTGCTCACCACAATCACTTGTAAACACAGAAGTCTGGTTTCTGTGTTTACAAGTGACAGCTCTGCACTCTGTATGTAATGCAATCCTGGTATTTAAAGGGGTTGTAAAGATAAAAATTTTTTCACCTTAATGCATTCTATGCATTAAGGTGAAAAAACTTTTGACAGTACCGCCGCCCCCAGCCCCCCCGTTTTACTTACCTGACGCCTCGAATCTTCGCTGCTCGTCCTCATTGCAGCTCAGCCTGGTCGCTGATTGGCTGCAGTGGATGGATTGAAAGCAGCGCAGCCATTGGCTCGCGCTGCTGTCAATCACATCCGATGACGCGGCGCGCCGGGGGGCGGGGCCGAGTGATACAGCGAGCGGCTATAGCCGCCGGCTGTATCACGGGAGCGCGCCCGCAAGCACTCACCACCATGCGAGGGAGCTCGCATTAAGGTGGTAAATGCTTGCGGGGAGGAGCTGAAACAGCCGCCGAGGGACCCCAGAAGACCAGGTTCGGGGCCACTCTGTGCAGAACGAGCTGCACAGTGAAGGTAAGTATGATATGTTTGTTATTTTAAATAAAAAAAAAAATTACCTTTACAACCCCTTTAATGCCCCTTTAAGACCCTCCTACTGTTTTCGTGAAATTTGACTAACCACACCCACTATTTGATGTAATTTGGAGGGTGTGTGTGGGGGGAGGGGTTTTGTGGGGCCGTGGTTAAGTTCCAGCACCTATTGTTTGAGAAAAAAAGCCCTGACTATGATCATATGTGGCTGATCTAAAATGCAAGATATTGTAGTATCCCTGCATTAGGCATGTTTTACTGGTTTTAAAGTTGTGCTGTATTACTATAAACAGAGAACAACTTGGATTAATGTTGATTTGGTTTATATTAGGATTTCTTGGTGAAGATTTAACATATATTTGAACATACTCTCATATAGGAGGTTTTTGCAAGTGAGACCCATGAGAGTGGCCATTTTGTATTGTACACAGATGTGGACAGGTGTGCCCTAAATGCCAGGGCTGCTCTTCCTGATCAGTCTATGATTGAATTATAAAAGATTATACAAACACCCAGCTGAAACTGACATCTGATGCAGTCAGAAGACATACAGTGACAGAGCTGTAGAGATCAAAGAAAGCGCAAATGCACTCTGGCTCAAACACCCAGAGAAAAGCAAGTTGTCACCTTTCTTGCCACACATTGCTATAGACAATATTGCTATAGGCAAGGAAGAGTGTTGTGATTCATGTTAGTCTTGGCTCTTAACTGAGTCTTATGCCGCGTACACACGGTCGGATTTTCCGACGGGAAATGTTCGATGTGAGCTTGTTGTCGGAAAGTCTGACCGTGTGTATGCTCCATCAAACATTTGCTGTCGGACTTTCCGCCAACAAATGTTTGATAGCAGGTTCTTAAATTTTCAGACAACAAAACTTTGTTGTCGGAAAGTCCAATCGTGTGTACACAAGTCCGCGCACAAAAGTTCACACATGCTCAGAATCAAGTACGAGCCGGAAGCGCTCGGTCTTGTAAAACTAGTGTTTGTAATGGAGATAGCACATTCGTCACGCGGCAAATTTTGAAATCTCTCAATGCAGCGCATTCTCTTCTTCTTTATAATGCTAGAATAATGAATTTTTTCATTACTGCTGATATTCACAGAGTTCTGACAAACTGATTTTTTATTATTTCTCGTGTCCTCATGAATAATCTTTGTTTTTTTTTCTCGTGATCTCCAGAATAATATATATATTTTTTATATTGATCTCCTTTTTTTTTTTCTTGTGATCTCCAGAATATTTTTTTATTTTTTCTAGTGATCTCCATAAAATTTTTTGTTGTTTTGTGTGTCAAGTTACCACAACACCATTATTATCTTGTATTTTTTAACCTCAAAGAGATACAACTATGTTGGTGTCCCTTGTTAATTTGACACTGTATTTGTGAAATGTACCTGCCTACTCACAAACTAACTTTCACTTGCTAGAGATATGGCAGCTCCCTGTACATGTCCAGGAATTTGGGCAGGAAGACCGGGTCAGTGAATTAATCCACCATTTTAGCTGCAACACACAACACGAGACAATTCCTAATGTCAGGCTAAACTCTCCTAATCTTCTCCCAATATAGGCCTCAAGTAGGCATATAGGCCTGCCTACTCACAAACAAACTGTCCTTTTGAAGTAAAACACATAGCCAAGTATTTGTCAAAACAAAAATGAGAAATTTAATAGGGGTCATAACAAAATAAAGAGAAAGGCAACGCTGGAGAAACAGTTGGAATTGGTGAAGCCTTTGTACCCCAGGGCAGACATAAATTATTTGACTGTCAAAATTGGTAACCTGAGGAGTCCATTTAATAGGGAGCACAATACGGTCCAGGATTTCGAGAGATCGGGAGCAGCAGCAGACATATATGTCCCAAGGCTGTGGTCTTATAACAGCCTGCGTCTTTTTTCCAGACCACACCAAACCCAGGCCATCACTCTAAAGACTTCCTTCCATGCTTCCTTCCATGCTGCTCTGGTGGGTTGGGTGGCTGGTTGGTGGTGTTTCTGGAGGTGGTGGAGGAGTAGTATGGTCAGACTCACACAGGTGGCTTTTATTTGTGAGTTGGCACCTTGTCAGCCTTGTTTAGGGCCTGAAGAATGATCTTCTCACAGATGAGGCGTTGGCCCTCCTCCATGCGTTCCAGTTTACTCGCTGTCACACAGCCAAATGACTCAGGGCCACCAGGGGTTGTTGTAAGTACCGCAGTAACCTGGCGAACTAAAGCAGTCACTGACTCCTCCTGGTTCCTCACCTTCCTGGTCCTTTTGGTTGGAAGGCGGAGGGGAGGAACCTGGGATTCGGTCAGACTTTCCTGTGTATGAAAATGTCACATAGTTTTAGTTTTTTGGTCATCAATCACACACAATTTCAAGCTCATGACTGTTGCAAATTGAATGTTAACAAATAGAAAAGGCTATCATTCTGACCCCAGCATTTTTCATTCTTGTCCCAATCATTTTTGGCTACTACTGTCTATTGATATGTAAACTACTTTGTTAAATCAGAAATTAGTGATCAAAAACATCTAGTTAACATCATTACATTTTTGACAAGAAATATGTTGAACAATGCTATACCTGGCTCAACCTGGGCTCCTCCACATCTTCTTCCTGGGTGGAAGGCCCAGGTTGGACTTCAGGAGCCTCAGCTGATGTTGAAGGAAGTGTGCAAGGAAGTGTGGAAGGAAGTGTAGATAGCGATGGCCTGGGTTCCCTCTGGTCTGACAAAAAAATGCAGTCTGTCGTAGTACCACAGCCTGGGTACATATACGTCACCTGCTGCTGCTCCGGATCTCATGGAATCCTGGACCTTCTTGCGCTCCATATTATATGTGCTCCTCAGGCTACCAATTTTGGCCTTCAAATAGTTGATGTCTGCCGTGGGATACACCAGTTTCACCAATTCCAACAGTTTCTCCAGCGCTGCCTTCCTCTTTAGCTTATTGGAGTATTCTCTGCATGTCACTTGCCAGAGATATGGCAGTTTCCTGTACATGTCCAGGAATTTGGGTAGGAAGTCCGGGTCAGTGAATTTATCCACCATTTTAGCTGCAACACACAACACGAGACAAACCCTAATGTCAGGCTAAACTCTCCCAATCTTCTCCTAATATAGGCCTCAATCTCTAAAGCAGTATAGGCCACTAACCACTGATGCCCCAAGTTACAATTGTACCTTCGTTTGAACGATCGGCGCTTATGATCCTCCGTCCTCCACTCACAGATTGTACGTACGAAGCCCGCGTGTTATGCTTTATATACACTGAGCATGCATGAAACTCCACCCCTGTCCTTCTTTCTAGTGTATTCCCCGCCTCTTCTCTTTTGGGGCAGTGGGAGAGCACATGGCGGAGACACAGCAGGTGCCTGCAGAGAGCAGCAACGACGAAAGCCCGAAGCAAGGCAGTTCCACATCCAGGAGGAGATATAAGGTCTCAAATATGTCCTTTGTAGAGATGGTGGAGATGGTGGACATCTTGAAGAGGACAGACTATGATGGGAAGCATGGACCTTACCCAAACCCAAATGTGAGAAAGGCCAAGATCATGACTAAAGTTGTGAGAAGTCTGCACAGGAATTTTGGGGTACGATGATCCAAGGAGCAATTGACGAAACGCTGGTCAGACATTGAAATTGAGGGAGCACGATCAGTATAGAAGGATCAGGAAAGTGCTTCAAAAAAGTATTTGTCGTGTGTTCATATTATTATTATTACTTTAGTGCTGCTCCATGTGCTTTTCTTTACTGTTGTTATCAGGAACCATGAATCAGACCAAGACAGAAGTATAGTTTTTTTTTTTTTTTAATACTCTTTATTACAAATTTTGTACAAATTAATCCACATAATTTAACATTTTGTATCCTTATACAATTCTTCATATATTTACATTTACATTTACATTCTCTCCTGTCAGTCACTCCATTCTCACTCCTCCACTCTCTCCACATCCAATGTAAAACGTGATCTATTCCACTTTGCCCATATATTCTCAAATCTCTGCAGATTACCCCTTTGTTCATACATTATTCTTTCATATGGTAAAACCTGATTTACTGCTCTCACCCACTGGATCACTGTCGGTGGGTTCGGCTGAATCCATTTCTCTACTATTTGTTTTCTTGCGAGAAATAATACTTCCTGCAGGAACATCCTATTATATCTGCTACTACCTCTCTTCTCCCTTCGTACTCCCAACAGAGTTCAAGAGTGGCCATAATTGGTTCATTTAACACTTTTCCTATTTTCCTGATCACCTGTTGCCAGTATCTTTCTATATTGCCACAATACCACATTACGTGGAGGAAGTCCGCCCCTTCTTGCCCACATCTTGTGCAATTTGGTTCAGTCATTCTCCCCATTTTATACAACATATTTGGGGCAAGGTAAGTCTGATATACAATATTTGACTGAATTATCCTGTTATTTATTGCTGGGGATACTTTCAAATGGGAGGAGCAGACTTCATCCCATTCCTGATCAATCATGTCTGGGATAGCTACTTGCCATTTATTCCTTATTTTCATTGGTTCCCCTCCTATTTTACTCTGTAGCAGATGTGAATAAAGTTTGGCTACTAGTCCTTTTGGTCCCTGTGATCTCAAAATACCTATAAGAGGATATTTAGATATTTTTAATTCCTTTCCTCTAAACTGTATCTGTAGCACTTGTCTGAGCTGAAGATATCTATAAAACTGTTTACTTGATAAATTATACCGTTTACATACATTTTTGTAGGGTACTATTATAGTTCTATCTTACACCTGACCAATTGTTTCCAGAATTTGCTATCCTCAAATTTTTCTAGTTGCTCAAATGCTGGATTATTTCACAAAGCAGTTTCTGGTGGGATATCAGAAAAACCTGTTAGTTTTTTTGCTTCCTTCCAGACTGCTCTGGCTAGCTTTAGCAGGGGAATTCTTACTCCCACCCTTCTCAGGTCCTTTATTTCTAGTCCTACAAAGAAATCTTCTGCTTGCATCTTGCTTAATAAATACTCCTCAATTCTTGTTTTTTGCTCCGTCCTACCCAGGATCTTAAATGCTTCAGTTGCCCAGCCAGATAATATAAATATAGGTCCGGCAAAGCCAACCCTGCTGCAGTTTTAGGTCTTTGTAGCTTATTAAGTTTTAATTTGCTTCTACCATATGCCCAAATAAACCTAGTTATCTGTGAATTCAGGTCTTTAAATATCTGTTTTGGTATTTTTACTGGGGAATGTGCAAAAAGATACAGGCACTTGGGCAATATAATAGATTTCATCAGCTGAATTCTACCCACCATTGATATTGGTAGTTTTATCCATATTGCCAATTTTCTCTTGACATATTCTACCAGGGGGAGTATATTAACTTTCAGGGCTTCCTCAGGATCTAACGTAATGTTTATTCCTGAGTAGGGATGAGCCGAACACCCCCCGGTTCCGTTCGCACCAGAACCTGCGAACGGACCGAAAATTCGCATGAACGTTAGAACCCCATTGACGTTTATGGGACTCGAACGTTCGAAATCAAAAGTGCTCATTTTAAAGGCTAATTTGCTTGGTATTGTCCTAAAAAGGGTTTGGGGACCCGGGTCCTGCCCCAGGGGACATGTATCAATGCAAAAAAAACTTTTAAAAACAGCCGTTTTTTCGGGAGCAGTAATTTTAATGATGTTTAAAGTAAAAAAAAAAAAAAAAAGTGAAATATTCCTTTAAATATCGTACCTGGGGGGGGTGTCTATAGTATGCCTATAAACAGCAGTATACAGGCGGTGCAAACAAGACAGGGACTGTAGATGTGTTGTTAAGTAGAATCTGTTTGTAATTTTGAACTGGTACATTTTTAATGTGTTTAGCTCCGGCCAAAAAATCTATTTTAAGCTTTTTGGAAAACATAGGGAAGGGTTATCACCCCTGTGACATTTTGTTTTGCTGTCTGTGCTCCTCTTCAGAAGATTTCACCTCACTTTTTGTCCCAATGACAAATGTTTTTTGAAAATTTGGGTTTTTTGTGAAACAAGGATTGCTGATAAAGCATCAGTGGAAAGGAGAAATGTTTTTCCCATATTAACTCTAACAGGAGAGAATTTCCCTTCCTAGGGGTAGATTTCACTTCCTGTTGTCTCCTTCCGTTTGCAAGTAGGAGTCGTTTGTAAGTTGGATGTTTGAAAGTAGGGGCCTGCCCTATATACTCAGCAGAAATTTGAGCCTTAGGTGTTGTTGTGGCCACAACACTGTAAGCCCTCACAGGGCCCTGCTGTAAAATATTAGATCAAGAATCGTAATTACATGCCCCTGTTTAACAGGGGCTGAAAAATTGGGCCTTAGGCACTGGTGCTGGTGCCACAACACTGCAACCCCTCACAGATACTCTAGTTGGAACGCAGGAACGAGCTTTGCTGCAAAGTATTGCCTCAAAAATTGTAATTACACGCCCCTGTTAAACAGGGGCTGAAAAATTGGGCCTTAGGCACTGGTGGCGGCGCCCAGAACCAAAAATGTTCTTACAAGCTATCAGCGTGATCATTGAGGAGGAAGAGGATAATTACTCAGGATAGTCACTCAGCATCAGCATAAGCAGTCTTTGAAGGGATCTGAGATTTCAAAAAAAATTATTTGGTTACATCAGCATCAGGTGCTTGGTAGTTGGTGGTGATCCAAGACTGATTCATTTTTATGAAGGTCAGTCGATCAACCGAGTCGGTGGACAGACGCACCCTGTGATCGGTTACAAAGCCTCCAGCAGCACTGAATGTGCGTTCCGAAAGAATGCTGGATGCAGGACAGGCCAGTAGCTCAATTGCATACTGTGCAAGCTCTGGCCAGTGATCCATCCTCAAGACCCAGTAACCCAGAGGATTTTCGGTGGGAAAGGTGTCCAAGTCAGATCTTGCCCCTAGGTATTCCTGCACCATGTAAAACAGACGCTGGCAATGGTTGCTGGAACCGATCATACCTTGGGGCTGCGGACTAAAAAATTGTCTGAACGCACTGGTCAGACGGCCACCTTCTCCACCGCTCCTTCTTTGACTGACCGAAGCCTCAGCAACATGTTGTCCAGAAACAGGAGTTTGTAACCTCCCAGTCTCTGGGAACGCGTTGCACAGACCTTTCTGCAAGGCCTCCCGAAGATGTTTCATCCTCTGCTCCCTCTGCGACGGCTAAGATAAGGTCCGCAACCTTACCCTTGTAACGTGGATCAAGGAGGGTTGCCAGCCATTATTGGTCCTTCTCCTTGATACCACGAATATGAGGATCCTTCAGGCTTTGCAGGATCAGGGAGGCCATGCAGCATAGGTTTGCTGAGGCATTCGGTCCGGAGTCCTCTGGGTCACTAAGGATGACATGGTCCGCAGCCACCTCCTCCCAGCCATGTACAAGTCCATGTGTTTCTTGGGACTGATCCCTTAAAGACTGCTGCTGATGCTGATTGCCAGGCTCCACCTCCATACTGACACAATCCTCCTCCTCCTCCTCGTCCTATTCCTGTGTGATCGGCGGGCACGCAGGAACACTGTGTGGATAAAGGGGGCCTTGAGAGCTAAGGAAGTCCTTCCTGCCTCTGTTCTGCCTCAAGTGCCCCGTCCATTATTCCACGCAGCGTGTGCTCCAACAGGTGGAAAAGGGGGACAGTGTCACTTAGGCATGCACTGTCACTGCTCACCATCCTCGTGGCCTCCTCAAATGGTGACAGGACAGTGCATGCATCCCTGATCATGGCCCACTGGCGTGGGGAAAAAAAACAAGCTCCCCTGACCCTGTCCTGGTGCCATAGTTGCACAGGTACTCATTGATGGCCCTCTGCTGCGCGTGCAGCCGCTGCGGCATGGCCAACATTGAGTTCCACCTGGTGGGCATGTCACAGATTAGGCGGTTCTTGGGCAGGTTAAACTCCTTTTGGAGGTCTGCCAGCCGAGCACTGGCATTGTATGACTGGCGGAAATGCGCACAGACTTTCCTGGCCTGCCTCAGGACATCCTGTAAGCCCGGGTACCTGCCCAAGAACCGCTGCACCACCAAGTTAAGGACGTGAGCCAAACAGGGCACATGAGTCATTTGTCCCTGTCGGAGGGCAGAGAGGAGGTTGGTGCCATTGTCGCAAACCACCATTCCTGCCTTAAGTTGGCGTGGCGTCAACCACCTCTGAACCTGCCCCTGCAGAGCTGACAGAACCTCTGCCCCAGGGTGGCTCCTGTCCCCCAAGCACACCAGCTCAAGCACCGCATGGCATATTTTGGCCTGCATACTTGCGTAGCCCCTTGAATGGCTACGGAGCACCACTGGTTCCGAGGACAAAGCACAGGAAGAGGCCATGGAGGAAGAAGAAGAGGAGGGGGTGGAGGAGTGAGGTGTGTCACAATCATTAGTAGTGGCATTTTGGAGGCGTGGTGACGGAACAACCTCCAACACTACTGCACCTTGTCCTGCATCCTTCCCAGCTGCCAGCAAAGTCACCCAATGCACGATGAAACTTAGGTAACGTCCCTGTCCATGCCTGCTGGACCATGAGTCAGCGGTAATATGCACCTTACCGCTGACCGCCCTGTCCAGCGAGGCCAAGACATTGCCTTCCACATGCCGGTAGAGAGCCGGAATTGCCTTCCGTGAGAAAAAGTGGCGTTTGGGTACCTGCCACTGAGGAACCGCACATTCCACAAACTCACAGAAGGGGGCAGAGTCTACCAACTGAAAAGGCAGCAGTTGAAGTGCTAGCAATTTTGCCAACCTAGCATTCAACCACTGGGCATGTGGATGGCTGGGAGCGAACTTCTTTCGGCGGTGCAGCAGCTGGGGCAGGGAAATTTGCCTGGTACAATCTGATGTCAGTGTACCAAAATCAGATTGCCCACAAGTACTTGGCTGTGACACACTTAATTCTACACCTTCATTTCTCTCAGTGCAGGTCTCAGAGAGGACTGAAGGTATAGTGGGGTTGGAGATCTCAGCTGATGAGGAGCAAGGAGAGGTCCTCTTTGTTCTTTGGTGTGGGTCTTTTAGATACGCTTGCCAACGAACTGCATGGCAGGTCAACATATGTCTGGTCAAGCATGTGGTGCCCAAGCGGGAGATGTTTTGGCCACGCGAGATACGCTTGAGACATATGTTGCAAATAGCAGCGGTGCGATCTGATGCACTCGTCTCAAAAAAGGCCCACACCAAAGAACTTTTGGAATAACGTGCAGAGACAGCAGCGCCCTGCACATGCGGAGCTTTGGGGTGTGATGCAGTCAGTGTGCTGCCCTTAGTCTGGCACCTGGAGGGCATCCTGCCACGTTGGTGATGTGCCTCCTCCTCCTCTCTCCTATCAGGCACCCACATTGAGTCAGTGACCTCATCATCCCCTCCCTCCTCATCACTGGAGCAAACCTGGCAGTATGCTGCAGCAGGGGGAGCATGACTGCCAGATTGCTGTCCTTCTTGGGCACCCCCTCTGTCCGTGCTCACGTTACTGCCTTCATCTAGCTCAGTATCATCATCAGAGCCTTCTAAACGCTGGGCATCCTCCTGGAGCATGTACCCAACACTGTGGTCAAGCAGTTCGAGGGACTCCTCAGGAGGACATGGTGGGGCTAGGGAAGGAGTCACTGATGCCATTGAGCCGAGGGAAGAGGCCGTGTTGGCAGCTGCTTTGCCAGACAAAGTACCCTGAGCATGGGTTAGAGAGGATGAGGAGGATGAGGACGGTTTGGTCATCCACTCGACCAAGTCTTGCGGCTCAACACGGCCAGCTGCCGAAAAAAAGGGTAAGCGTGTCCCACGGCCACATGCTGATGAGGATGCACCGTCTCCACGACCGGCACTGTTGCCTCTAGACACAGAGCCTGCTTGCCCTCTTTTATTGGCTTGTGACTGTCTGCCTCTCCTTGTTGGCCTTCCAGACATACTAATGGCCTGTAGCTACACTAAGCTGGGATATATATATATATATATATATATATATATATATATATATATATATATATATACTGATACTGCAGCTAGCAAAATCAACTGCCTGCCTGTAGTATGAGAACACCACCAACCTTCTACAGGTAGCTTTAGGTGAACACTGTGCAGAGCTCGCAAAAAAATAACTTGTAGCTTATTTAGCTGCCAGAGGTAGTGATAGGATCAGGAAAACACCACCAACCTTCTACAGGTAGCTTTAGGTGAACACTGTGCAGAGCTTGCAAAAAACTAACTTGTAGTTTTAGCTGAACACTGTGAGAAGGGCGCACTACACTAACTTGTAGCTTTAGCTGAACACTGTTCAGAGGACACACTACACTAACTTGTAGCTTTAGCTGAACACTGTGCAGAGGTCACACTACACTAACTTGTAGTTTTAGCTGAACACTGTGAGGAGGACGCACTACACTAACTTGTAGCTTTAGCTGAACACTGTGAGGAGGACGCACTACCCTAACTTGTAGCTTTAGCTGAACACTGTGCAGAGGTTACACTAAACTAACTTGTAGCTTTAGCTGAAAACTGTGAGGAGGACGCACTACACTAACTTGTAGCTTTAGCTGAACACTGCAGAGGTTGCACTATACTAACTTGTAGTTTTAGCTGAACACTGTGAGGAGGACGCACTACACTAACTTGTAGCTTTAGCTGAACACTGTGCAGAGGTCGCACTACACTAACTTGTAGTTTAAGCTGAACACTGTTCAGAGGACGCACTACACTACCTTGTAGCTTTAGCTGAACACCGTGCAGAGGTCACACTAAACTAACTTGTAGCTTTAGCTGAACACTTTGAGGAGGACGCACTACACTAAGTGTAAATAGTCTAGCTGCCTGACTGTGGTACTAATAGGATCAAAAAAACACCAGCAATTTTCTTCAGGTAGCTGTAAATACTGTAACAAGACAAGCCTGCCTGTCAGTAGGAAGATAACAGGAACGGATCTAGCTAAACTGAATACAGTGTATATATATATATATATATATATATATATATATATATATATACAACACCTGGGATGCATATATATACACAATACACTGTAAGTGCAGCTAACTGACTGACTGTCCTGCCTAATCTAGCTAACTCAAATGAAATGAATCTGTCTCTCTCTCTCTCTCTAAGCACGCCAGAACACACTACACAGGGCCGCCGTGCAGGCGGCCTTATATAGTGTGGGGCATGTTCTAAACCCCCTGAGCCATAATTGGCCAAAGCCACCCTGGCTTTGGCCAATTACAGCTCTCTCTACTGACGGCGCTGTGATTGGCCAAGCATGCGGTCATAGTGCATGCTTGGCCAATCATCAGCCAGCAATGCACTGCGATGCCGCAGTGAATTATGGGCCGTGTTGTGCCACACGAATTTGGCGCGAACGGCCCATATCGTTCGCAATTCGGCGAACGATCGAACAGACGATGTTCGAGTCGAACATGGGTTCGACTCGAATGCGAAGCTCATTCCTATTCCTAAGTATTCAAATGCTTCAACTATTTTTAATGGGGTCTGGGCTCTCATTCCATTTCCTGGTCCAAGCAGCATCATTGCGGATTTCTGCCAGTTTATTTTGAGTCCTGAAAATATCCCATATGTTTCTATTATTTTCATCGCCTCCCTCAGGGAGGTATGCACGTCCCCCATGTATAATATGATGTCATCAGCATATAAACCTATGTGTTCTATTTTTTCCCCCACTTTAATCCCTTTGTGCTTTTTTGATTGTCTAAATCTATTTGCCAGTACCTCAATTGCCAAGGCAAATAGCTGGGGGGACAATGGACACCCCTGTCTCGTTCCCCTGTATAGTTTCATTGTAGAAGATAGTGTCCCATTTATTAGTAGGTTTGAACATGGTTGTTTGTAAATTATTCTTACCCATTTTCTGAATTTTTCCCCAAATCCATTTTTTTTCAATACTATCTGTAAGAATTCCCATTCTACAGAGTCAAATGCCCTGGCCGTATCCAACGAAGACAAGGCACTTGACTGCGGAATAAGCTCCCTCATCTGTACCATAAATTGGGCTCTTCTGATATTGATCGGGGTAGATTTCCCTGGTATAATTCCAGTTTGGTCATCTGACACAATGGATAAGATTACTTCGTTAAGCCTTTTGGCAAGTATTTTTGCCAAGATTTTGTAATCTATAATCAATAATGAAATTGGTCTATATGACGCACATTCAGCTCTATCTTTATCGGGTTTAGGTATCAATATAATTGTTGCCTCGTACATAGTGGGTGACATTTCTTCCTGAAGAAATATCTCTCTATACATTTTGGTTAGGGCTGGTGCCATAATCTCCACTTATCGCTGGTACTTTTCCAGCGGTATACTATCCGGTCCTGGTGATTGACCCTTCCCCATAGAGCAGGTGGAGGATTACATATTCCCATAATTACAAATGGCAGTGAGTGCATCAGGGCAAAGACAAAGACATATCTCCCCTCCGGGTCCCTCCTTACCCTGATGCACTCCCATGTCACCGCTCGATGCACCATGAGGGAAACCCCTCTTGAATATGTTGTGTGACATGCATGACTCGACCACTGTATCCAAGGCTTTTTTAAATAGTCTAGTCTTTCTTTAGTCATGTGTGTTTCTTGAATGCAAATTATTTTGTCTTGCACCTTACTAATTTCTGTAAAAACCTGTGTTCGTTTTAATTGCGTACCCATACCTCTCACATCCCATGACAAAAAGGTATACTGATTACTCATATTACTCATATTTATTGTTTTTTTGTTTTACCCTTCTTTTCACCAGGAATCCTAAATCTCATTCTTTCCCCCGTGACCTTTCCCCTTCCTACATACCCCTCCCTCCTACCCCATCCATTCATCCCATCATCTTCATTCATCCATTTAAAATTTTTTAGGGCATTACCGACATAGTGCATTTTGCCCTTATATAGGTAATTCGTATCGATTTCAGCCTATCTACTCCTCGACCCCCCCTCTTATTCTTAAGGAGGAGTTTGAGGACAGGGGGAAGAAGAAGAAACTAACAAACTCCCATATCCCTTCCTATCCATGTAAATATTTCATATGCACCTCTCCCCTCCTACCCACTGCTATGCGCTTCCCTATATCTCCTGTGTTAGCTGTATATCCTCGCATGCCATCCATATTACATTTTAATCCCCCTCTTGTGTTACTTCTCAACTCTTAACCCCCCTCTTCTCTCCCCCTACCCCTTATCTCCCCCTATTCATAATCTACCCCCCCCCACATCTCCCCCCAACACTCCATTCTTCAGTGTTATGTATACTTGTGTTCATGCTTTTAACCTTTAGTGCACATACCTCCCCTTCCCCCTCTTTCTCACTCCACTCATGTGTTCTCTATCCTTTAAACTTAATTCGCCCCGTGCTTCACCCGTGCTCCCAAAAAGGAAAAAAAAAAAATGTGTCTCATAAATCAAAAACAAAAAACACTGCAAATCAAATACCCCTCCAAAAAAGAAAAAAGAGAGGGTTAGGGTGAGAGGGCACCCCCCCGGTAGCCCACATACCTAGCAGGGGCCCCCAGGCGGGTCCACCCATCCATCCAAAAAAAAATCTTTTCATTCACATCAAGGGAAACACAAAAAAAAAAAAAAAGGAAAAGCTCTTAATTTATACCAAAAAACAAAAAAAAAACAAAAAAAACCCCACAACGCCTCCTCCCCCCACCTCCCCCCCTTCCCTCATGATCAAAACAAAATCATAGACCCCCCATAGTGTCTATACTTTGGGGGTTTCCCTCAGCCCCCTATTTGTCCTTCTTTTAATGAGGTAATAATTTAACAGTCCGCATCCAGTCTTTGGCTTGTTCCGCTGTACTGAAATACATAGTCTTTCCTCCTTCCTCCACTCTCAACCGTGCTGGGTACGCCATAGAATATTCAATTCCTGCCTCTCTCATTCTCCATTTTACCTCATAAAAAGTAGCCCTTTGCTTTTGTAGCTCTAGGGAGAAGTCTGGGAATATTGACACTTTAATATTCTCATAATGAATCTCTCCCTTTTGTCTTGCATCTCTGTCTCTGCAGTTCAATAATCGCGCCAGCAAAGGTCTAGGAGGGAGCCCTGGCTTTGGTACTGCTGCCGGCACCCTGTGTGCTCTTTCCACTGCAAATGCTGCTGAGACCTCCATATCTGGAAATACATTTTTCAACCATTTTTCTATAAAGTCTCCAGGGTTAAACCCCTCCACTTTCTCCGGTAAACCGACTATTCTTAAATTATTGCTGCGCTTGCGATTCTCAAAATCGTCTGTTTTTTGTTGCCATATAACAATCTGCTTTTCTGCTGATAATATTTTTTTGGGCATAGGGTAACTGCATCTTCCAATATAGATATCCTATTTTCCACTTCTGCCATCCTATCTCTCATACTCTGCATGTCATGTCTGATCAGTCCTATGTCATTTTTAATTTCATCCATTTTACCTGTCAGGGCTGCATTGCTTGAGTGGATGGCCTCCATTAATTGTGAATTCATCTGCTCCAGTGTCAGCTTAGGCAGCTTCTCCCGCTTTTCTGTCTTCTCAGGCAGCGGCTGGGGTGTGCTGGGCTTCTGGATCTCCAGAGCTGATGTTCCGCCGCTCCGTGTCTGTGGAGGGCTTCGCCCGCCGTCTTGCCTGTCGGATTGTGCAAACTCCTTAAGGCGATCCACCTCCGTCTGCTTGTTGCTCATCTCGCCGCCAGGAGTGTCTGTTTTTCGGGTTATGGGTCTCGATAGCAGGGACTACACAGGATCCTGACGGAGGCTCAGAAGGTTGATCTCTGAACTCCCGCTAATCACATCCGCCCATGTCAGCGGAAGTCACGCCCCCCCACACCGTAGGTTTTACTCAGGTTGGTTGCGACAGAAGTAGTTTATTCACACTTGTTTATTATTAATAATAATAATAATAATAAGGTAAACAGAGTAAGCATAGTCAAAACAAGCCAGAGTTCAGTAACTGGATCGGGTAGTCAGCCAAGCAAATGTCAGAGAGCCAGAGATAAATGTAGTAGTACAGCAAGCAGGATCAGGAGCCAGAAGGAATGTCAGCCGACATCACGGAGAAAGTCTCCGTGATGTTGACAAAGGCGAAGGCAGAGATCAAGTGAGCTGGACAGCTTTAAGTAGGCAGGACTGACGAGCAGAATCAACAACAGCTGGGTAACTGTGGAGAGAGATAGGAGCTGGCAATTAGCCGACAGATGAGCGGCCAGCTCAGAGAAGGAAGGGCTGAGCCCAGCCCTGACAATTGTACAGTTCAAAATGGCAAGTTTGAGGTTCGTGGGCACGGTAATCATTTGCAGTAAACATTGTTCGTTCGACCACTAATATGACGTTTTTGGCAGATGCAGGTTAACTACATTTGTTCATGCCTATTTGTATTAAAATAAGTTTAGTACATTGTTCTCTAGATGTGTTTGTAACTATAATGAAATGCAAACTTGATTCAGTGTAAGGAGAGGGCACTAGTGTGGGACACCAGAACAACCTTTTATGGTGTCCCATGCAGGTGCTCCAGTGGATACTAGGGGTCTCTCCATGTGTGAAAATTGCACAAAACAAGTAAGTATTCCAGCTTTTGAAAGGGAAAAAATCATGTTTTGGAACTCTGCCAAAACAGACAATTGGATGACACTTCCAAGCAATGTTTCATATTACTATTTCTCGCCTCAAATATCTGTCTAAGTATACCTTTTTTGTATTCACAAAGTGGAGAAAAGAATTGGGACATATGAGGACACCACGAACCCCACACCTAGTGAAGAAGGGGAACAACTCAGCACACAACCTGAGGATGTGGATTTCGAGGTTCAGGAAGTGGTCGAAATGGTGATTACAACAGGTCAGTGTCTGAGACCACAGCTTCAGGTAATAGATGTATGCCTGCTTATTAATAATACATGGTGTTTTTTTTTTTTTCAGGTGATGTGGATGTTGTGGAAGAAGCAACTCACTTCAACAGTGCAAGTGCACAAGTCCTCATCAGTGAAATAATGGTGTGCAATCGGGATTTAGAGAAGGTAAAGGGAAACATCAATGATGTTGAAAAAATACTGACCAACATCATTGATGTTTTAGCCAAAATCTAAAAACAAAAAAAATTAAATGTTGTCGTTATTGTTTATATTTTTATAAAAAATTTGAAGTAATTGCAAAGCCAAATTTTGAAGATGCACACACTGTGTCAACATGTGCTATCTGCCATCATGGGATATCAATGTATGCATTTTGTGGGTGCAACCCCTTCCTCGCAACTAAAGAGATGAGAGAAAGGGGTTGCACCCCCGAAACACATCCATTGATCCTCCATGATGGGATCTAGCACATGTTGACACACTGTGGCTTATTTCAAAAAAGCCAAACCACTTTGCTCTACAAGTGCAATGCAAGTGCACTTGTAGGGCAAAGTGGATTGTCCTTTCTGAAATAAGGCCCAGTGTGTCAACATGTGCTAGCTCACATCATGTGGGATCAATGGACGTGTTTCGGGGGTGCAACCCCTTCCTTTCATCTACTTTAGTTGTGAGGAAGGGGTTGCACCCCCAAAATGCGTACATTGATATCCCATGAAGGCAGATAGCACATGTTGACACACTGTGTGTTTTGTGGCTTTATCAAAATAGATACACATACTAAGACATGGGATCATGATGGAAATCCACATTTTGAGTCCCAATTTGTGTGCATCTTCAAAATTTGTCTTTTACAGGGGTGAGATCACCCCATCCGATGAAGGCAAGATCAACACAGTTTTGACATACTAATGTCTCATATGGCCTTCACTTTATCAAAGTTGAACTTTGTAAGTTCCTGAGTTGTGGATGTGGATGTTATGTTTTTAAACATGCCTGTTTATCCACAAAAAAGGCTATATCTACTGTCAAACATACACCAAAGGTGTTGGCTTGTTTAAAAACCCTTTTATAATGCACATGTGAATGTGCTTGGAGTAAAATGTTTTATACTAAACAATGTGTGGCTTCTTTTTTAAATGCTCAATACAATTTTTGGAGTAAGTTGTTGTAGTTACAGGGACAATGGGGGGGATTTACTAAAGGCAAATCCACTTTGCTGGATTTGCCTTTAGTAAATAACCGCTACTGTGCTGTAAAATGTGCCAAAATAAGGCCATTTTAGGGACTACAAGCAATGAATTCACAGAGTTTAAAAGGATGATTTTTTTTATCATTAATGCATTACGTACATTAAAAACAAAAACATTTTGTGTGTGTAGCAGACCCATAGCACAACAGAACATAATAGTTAGCTGAAGAAGAGATTGTTACCTCATGTATCAAATATGTTATGTTTGCACTATTGATGAGATTTGCCAAAAATAAAAGGCCATTGGAGAACTTAGGAGACAGATAAAAAACACAAGCAGTAAACCAAATGAAATATGAGTTCAGTTTTTCACAAGAAATTTATTTTAAATAGCTTTTAAACATTATCTGGCATATCAATTGCCCCCCTACCCACGAAATACTGAAGATATGTTTGCCGTACTTCACAGGCGCTTTGGGGGGGCAAGCCAGGATGGCCAGCTTCAAGAGCTGATCTCTTCCATTGAGCTGGCCTCAGTCGCAACTGAGGCCAGATAGTTGGCTGCATTTTTTTTCAAAAAATTATGCAAAATGCAGCAGCACAGAATAATATGGTTAAGTTTGTATTCGGCCATATTTATTGATGTTAGGAATAGCCGGAACCGGCTGGCCATTATGCCAAAGGCATTTTCCACCACTATGGCCAGCCAGTAGTTAAAAACCCTCTGGTCCAGGGTGACAGTTCTCATTGGGAATGGCCACATCAGATTGTCCCCCAGCGCAAATGCCTCATCTGCCAAAAACACAAATGGGAGGCCCACCACGTTGTCTGCTGGAGGTGGCAAGCCCAAGCTGCCAGTCTGGAGACGCCTGTAGAATTCAGTCTTGGTGATGACTCCTCCATCCGACATATGGCTATTCTTCCTCACGTCCAGATACAAAAATTCATACGTCACTGACACCACCACCAACAACATGATACTACTGTACCCCTTGTAGTTATAGTAGTACTACCCCGAGTTGGGGGGTGGGACAACTCAGACGTGTTTCCCATCTATCGCACCACCGCAGTTGGGAAAGTCCCACTGCTGTGCGCATTGGAAAGCCACAGTCTGCCATTCCTGTGGGTTGGAAGGAAACTGTGGAGTCAAACAAGAAAAAAAATTGTACTTTTGCACATAACATTGCAAGCAGATTAGACACAAACATTCTTGGCCAACATAAGTATAACATTTATTTAAATGAGTATTTAAAGTCAAAAGTATAAGGTACACTTATCAGATTCCTCACCCCCTCTGATGGCCCATTGTAAAAATGTATGGGGGGGAGATGTTTTGGATGGGTAACCCTCTCCACTTCATTGAGAGCTGAATGCATAAATAATATGTGTTACTTTGGCCAGCCCCTCCTTACTTACACTATTGGCAGCCCACTGGACAGGTAAGAAGTGTCATAATAAAAAAATATGAATACACACTGTCCAAATTGAAGTACATTTTTACATTCTTCAATTAACTATCAAGATAATAGGAGAACAAAACTTTAAACAGTACCATCTGAAAGTATTCAGGCAGGCCCTTGCACTACATACTTTTGTGAATCCATCCATAAATCTGACCACAAAAGAGGTAGGTATAGTGTGTATGGGTTTGGCAAAGTCAGCAGATAGAGGATTGGTATCGGATGACTTAGCGGTTGGGGGGAAGGGAGGGTTCCAAATGAGTTTTGGCCCCATAAAAAAAGCCTCTTGCACTCTGCCTGAATATAAGGACAACAATAACATTTGTACACATTTTAGGGGGTGTTTAGGGTAAGCACTACAATGGAGCTGGCAAAATACATTGTTAAGTGACTAGGCTAGGTGTATATGGGCCCAGGATAGCATGCTGGGGAGGTTAGTGAAGGCAAATATGCATGAAGGACAAAAAAGGAGCAATAAAAGCTTACAGCATGTATGAGGACAAAGAGGACATTCATAGCATATTACAATCATGGTAATTATGGAATGATGAAATAAATACAATACATTAGCAAACATTAAATACATAGAAAGGATAAAACTTACCTTAATATAGTCCTTCTGCAGGACCTGAATTATGGCAGAACGGGTCTCTGGAATAATGATTCCCAGAGCCTGGGGGGAGATCCCAGTCGTAAACCTAATATCCTGGAGACTTCTTCCCGTCGCCAAGTACCGCAAGGTGGCGACGAGCCTTTGCTCAGGAGTGATGGCTTGCCGCATGCAGGTGGCCTGCTTGATAATATAGGGGGTAAGCCAACAGTCAATGAAAAATGGGGTCTGTCATCCGGAGATAATTCCTGAAATCATCAGGATTATTCTCCTGGAGCTCCCGCAGCGAAGGCATGGGAGAAAATTGGTCACAATTAAGTAACCAATCTTGGTTCATGAACTCCTCCTCACCCTGTTCAAGGACTGGACTTGGGTCAAAGCAAGAACTCCAACACCAAGTCCAACAATGGCACAAGCTCTCCAACAAGAACGTAACCACAACATGGATAGAAAACGGTCGGCTGGTCAGAACAAACTAACAGAATGCACTGAAAATCAGAAACGAGTGGACAAGAATGTACTGAAAACAGAAGCGAACTATAAAAAGAACACACCGAAAGACAGGAACGAACTGACAACACACACTGAAGAACAGATACGAACCCACAAGCAAAAACTGAAAAGCAGAAACAAACTGAAAAGCACAAGGCTGAAAAGCACGAATCATCTCTCACCAAACTTCTACTAACACGAGATAAACACAAGATTAGCAGAAGGAGCCCAAAGGGTGGCGCACTGGCTATTGAACTTCCTTTTTATATGCTCGTCATACGTGTTGTACATCACCGCCTTCTCACGTTCGTAATTGTTGGCCAACATTTGTGTGACCATGTGTATGCAAGACAAATTTTAGCCAACAACCTTCGACCAAAAATCCATGGTTTTCATGTGTACGGGGCATTAGAATATCTCAGGATGATTCTTTTTCCTTGAATATCTGTTGTACTTGTAAGGGTCTTTTATTGGGTGCCTGTTTGCGCAATGCTGACTCTGGTCCCACCATGCTTCTTCTTGGATGGGATAGTCACCTACCTGTTGTTTGGTGATACTCCATCATATTGTGCCACTCTTTTCCTGGCCTGAATCCCATTCTCTTATATATTCCTAGCCTGAGCTCTGTCGCCCAGAATAGAACAATGTCATTCCAAAAACCTTTTCAACGCTTTACTGCAACATTCGTGTAAATCACATTAGCACAATGACACTTCTTCAAAGGACATTAAACAGTTCATGACTTCCTGACAGCAGCCTCTAGCGCTGAACATCATACCTCACTATATGACATTGACTACCTGACAGTGGTCTCTTTAGCGCAGAACACACAGGACCTGCTAGACAAGGGTCAGGGCTGGCAAGGTTTCTCATTCTATTCTCAGTACATCCTCCTCTAGATAACCTGGTGGTTCTTTTTGTAGCAGTGGATAGGGTATATCATGCTGGTCAGGGGTGTCCTGTTCTTATACCCCTTCTCTCTCAGGCCCCACCCATAGCTGGCATATAAAGGGGCACTAACTCCACCCACTACATCATCGCAAGGAAGGGCAACAAATAAAGGATAATTACACCTGCCAACATACTTACTTAATGCTTTTTAATAAGTGGCACACCAGGCAAATGGGAAGAGTTTTCCTTGCAACTGGAGGGTAGCAAACATGTGGCCCCCTACTATGCTGATAGCAGATGGATGCCTAAAAGAAGGCCTAAAAATGGTATCCTCCTCAAAACATACACACCTGACTGTGGTGCTTAAGATGACGAGGGTGGCCTGTTGCACAATTCCCATACAAGCATTCTTGATGGAGCAGACAGGGTCAGCTAGGGAAGTGGAAGGATGCAGGTGCCACAGTGAACTTGAACTTGGAGATAATGAGATTGCATGAGCAGAAGCAAGGAATCAGGGCACAAGCCAAGTTTGGTAGCAGCCAGGAAGGTAGGAACAGGCAAGGGTTGGCACCGTGTTGGCAATGTGTTGGCAGTGAGGCAAAAGATCAGTAGGCATAATCTTGGTCAAAAGTCCAGGCCAGGGTCGGTAGCACAAATCAGTAGCATACATAACAGGCAAGGGTAATCCAAAGAGAAATGTCAGAGTGCCAGCTGGGTCAATAGCAAGATCAACAGGTTTTCAGGCGCACAGTGCACGGGGATCAGAGCTGAAGACAAGATTGCCAGGCACCAGGATCTGTGTATAAGCCTGTGCATGCATATGTATGCTGTGCCACGTGTTTAAGCATGAGCATGAACATTCTCGTCCTTGCACGTCTTGTTAAGGTCATAAGCTCAGGAGTATGTGCATGTTCCTGCACTATGCAAGTTTCATGACAAAACACCTGTTGCTTAAGGGTTTTAGGCTTATATTAGCATAGTAGCGGTAGGGCGCTTGTCACCAGCTGCAGAACTTACACTACTACAAAAACCCACAAAGAATAAGATCCTGAGAGTGCAAATAGGTCTTTGGAGGGAATCTCTTCTAGTGTTGCTGAAGGCCTAATAACTGCTTGTACTGTATACTAGAGGTCCTGTGGACCCAGCCCACTAGCTAAGAGAAGGTTTTCCCTCAGCCTAAAATGACAGACATCCCAATCCAGTCTACAGTCATCGGATGTATGCAGTTATACTTGTCTGTGCCCAATATTTTCATCTTTCAGTGATACCCCACTAAATACTTGAGGTTGAACAGCCATCGCATTAATCAAGTTCCTTCTACAATAGCAGACTGTACCTGGTTTAAGTGATAGGAGTTACAGACTTGTGCAGCACAGTTGTGGACATCTTTAGGCAGTGATCTTCCATGGCCTTTACACAGAGGGACTTCCATAGGACTCCACATAACACTTCAGAGGGGAGGGGGGCTCAGGATTTAGGAGAGGGGGAGCGGTGGGATTACGGGGCTAGGAGTTGGGTGGTGGTTGGGTATTTGGGAGAGCGTGGAAGCAGGTGTGGGGGGGATGAGGAGGGGGAGGGGCGGTGACCTATGGGTATGGGGACATGATCACTGGCATGCTTATTATATATGAATATATATCTCGAGTTCAATAAAGGTATGCATTAGCCTTGGTAGGTTTCTCCTTTTTGGTGTTGTTGTGTGCAGGACTCACACTATCCCTACCTGCATTGTAAAACACTGCATTTTAACATAGACTAACCATATTTAAAACATTATCCCCAATACAATTACATATTTATTTTCATTGTTTTCTTTTTGAGGGGTTAAAGGAGAAGTATGGTTAAAGCTATTTTGGCCCTACTTCACCTATGGAACATGGGAGTGCAGTTTATTCTGCATACCTGTGACGAGTTTTTAGCCAACAGCAGGCTAAATCTCGCTGTCAGCTGACATCACAGAGTCAGTCCAGGCCCTGGATTGATCCACCCAGATGTCTGGACTGGCAGCTGGCTAAGCTCCATCCCCTCCTCAGCCCAGTGCTCCAGTGAGCACTGGAGGGGCAGAGAAGAGAGCCGGCGATTGATAGTCATCAGCTCTCTACAAACTGAAGGCAATGGTCTTTGATCGGTCAGTTCTCAGTCTTAGTAGTGGCAAGAGGCAGATGCCGCATCAGACCAATGCTGCATCCACCTAGGTGATTAACCACTTCCCTACCCGCCCATAGTCATATGACGTCCCCAGATGGGATCTCCCATCCTGGGTGGACGTCATATGACGTCCTGGGATTCCCGGGCATCTAGGGGGCGCGCGCGCGCCCGCCGCGTTCCTCGGGACCCGGTGCGTGTGCCCGGCGGCCGCGATGTCCGCCGGGCACCCGCGATTGCCCGTTAACCGGGCCGGCATGTGGATCTGTGTGTGTAAACACACAGATCCACAGCCTGTCAGCTCTGAGGAGAGCGATCTGTGTTCCCAGAACGGAGGAACACAGATCGGTCTCCTCCCCTAGTGCGTCCCCTCCCCCTTCAGTTAGTAATCACTCCCTAGGAAACACATTAACCCCTCCCCGCCCCCTAGTGGTTAACCCCTTCACTGCCTGTCACATTTACACAGTAATCAATGCAATTTTATAGCATTGATCGCTGTATAAATGTGATTGGTCCCAAAAATGTGTCAAAAGTGTCTGATGTGTCCGCCATAATGTCGCAGTCACCAAAAAAAATCGCGATCGCCGCTAAAAAAATAAAAAAAATTTTTTTTTTAAAAATGCCATAAATCTATCCCATATTTTGTAGACACTATAACTTTTGCGCAAACCAATCAAAATACGCTTATTGCGATTTTTTTAAACAAAAATATGTAGAAGAATACGTATCGGCCAAAACTGAGGAAAAAATGTGTTTTTAAAAAAAAAAACTGGGATATTTATTATAGCAAAAAGTAAAAAATATTGTGTTTTTTTCAAAATTGTCGCTCTTCTTTTGTTTATAGCGCAAAAAATAAAAACCGCAGAGGCGATCAAATACCACCAAAAAAAAGCTCTATTTGTGGTGAAGAAAGGACGTCAATTTTTTTTGGGTACAACGTCGCACGACTGCGCAATTGACGTTTAAAGTGCGACAGCGCTGAAAACTAAAAATTGGCCTGGGAAGGAAGGGGGTGAAATTGCCCTGTATTGAACCGGTTAAAAAACTCCACAACCCCATACTTCTCTTTTAACCAGTTCACACCGACATATAGAAAAATGTTGGATGGGCGGGACTTTTGTCGATCCTGGTGAATGTCATATGAAGTCCTCCAAGATTACGTTGCACTGTGACACGATTTATCACCACACTAATCAGTGTATCAGCTCTCTGCCGGTACCATGTCACCGCTGTGACCAGTCACAGCAAATTACATGACAGTTGCTTCCTTTCATGCCATCTATTGTGTACAATTGTGTTGCAAGCTGTGATTGGTCAATGTGATCACATGGTACAGACATGGTCAATCACAACCCATCTGTACCATGTGATTAGCTCTGGCCAATTTACAGCTAATCACAACAAAACAAACTGAATGAATTGATTTAATTTGGTAAAATGCTTGCTTATAGCAATGAAATTCACTGCTATAAGCAATCATAAAAAGTGTAAAAAAAAAAAAAATTCCTGATCACTTCCTTTAGAGTAGTCAAATGTTACTATGGTAACATTATATTGCTCAGTGTGTGTTTAAAAAAAAATCGTGAAAAATATATTAAAAAAAAATAAATAAATAAAAATGAATAACATTTATTTTTTTCGTACTGTCACCAGCCAGTGTCCCTGATCACCTCCACACCAGTTATATGATGATGCTATACTGCACTGGTAACAGTATGTAAAAAAAAAAAAAAAAAAAAATGTGACACAAAGTTACAACTTCAAAAAACTCACCCTGCCTCTTATGCCCTGTACACACGAGCGGAATGTCCGACAGAAAAAGTCAGACGGAAGCTTTTCATCGTCTATTCCGATCGTGTGTAGGCCTCATCAGACTTCTTTTTTTGAAAATTCTGATGGACCTAGAAATGGAACATATTCTAAATATTTCCGACGGAACCAGTTCCTATCAAGAAAACCGATCGTCTGTATTCTGTTCCGACAGACCAAAAACAACGCATGCTGTGATGCAAGTACGAGACGGAAGCTATTGGCTACTGGCTATTGAACTTCCTTTTTCTAGTCCCGTCGTACGTGTTGACTTTGGTTGGACTTTGGGTTGACCGTGTGTATGCAAGACTGCTTAAATGGAATTTCATTGGAGTTCCATCGGAGAAACCTTCGGAGTTTATTCCGACTGCTAAACCGGTCGTGTGTACGCGGCATAACTGAATACCTCGGATTGTCTGCTTTCCAAAAAAGGTCATTTGGTGGATATTTGTACTGTCCTGACATTTTTTGGGTCTCAGGAAATGAGATATATAGATACAGACTACATAATTTACACTGATTTGGGTTATTTTCAACAAAGAAATGTAACAGAATACATGTTGGCCTAAATTTATTCAGAACAATTATTTATTTGCAAAATTTTATAACTGAAAAGAAGAATGTGTTTTTTTTTTTCAAAATTTTCATCTTTTTTTCTTTTATTTAGCAAAAAATAATAAACCCAGTGGTGATTAAATATCACCAATTGAAAGCTCTAGCTGTGTGAACAAAATGATAAAAATCTAGTTTGGGTACAGTGTTGGATGACCATGCAATTGTCATTCAAAGTATGACAGTGCCGAAAGCTGAAATTTGGCCTGTGTAGGAAGGGGGTAAAAGTGCCCGGTATTGAAGTGGTTAAATAATAGTAATATAATGAGAGAAGGGGTTGCCTCTCAGCATTCTGAAACTTCTCTTTCCTACATCCAAGCTGGTAGAACACTCCTAATCTTTTACGGAAAACTCATATAAAATTATTAGACTTAACTTAGTTTTAAAAAGGCAATATGTAATTAATGGACAAACAAATGCAAGGTTTTTAAAAATATGAATGTTATAAAAAAATATGAACATGTTATAATACAAGCATTACAAGCTGATATTTTCTTACATACTATTTATTATAAATATGCATTTATAATAAATACCAATATTTAAAAACTATAGGCTCAGTTCACAAACCCAAAAGATAAAGATAACATTTCTTATTAAGAAAAAAAAAGACAGTCCAGTTTTTAAAATTACTATCACATGGCTGAATCCCCAGACAGGCTTTCAATTATAAAACTAGAGGAGGACTGAATGCGCTGAGCAGTGTGCTTGCAGTCCATTCAAACTACAAGTATATCTGCTGTGGTGTTTTTTTCATTCACATGAGTCTGTAAATGGATGACGCGGTCACACAGTCATGCTGTTTATAAAGAGTTTTAGCAGGTGCTGGGAGAGGGTCCCCCGCCTGCTGTCATGGAGAGGGAAGTGCTGGCAGAGGGAGGTGGGTACATAGGAGTATGTTATACCCTAAAGGTGAACTGAAGTCATGTTGCTATGATTATTTGGCTTATTTGGTATAGATAATCAGGGGCTAAGTAGAAAATAAAACAAAGAATGCACAGTTTGACAAAACTTTAAAGCAGCAAATTCCGTCATAGCAGTTTGTCATTGCATTATATGGCACCATGACCAGTGGCGGTGCGTCCATAAAGGGTGCAGGAGTACCGCCCCCTCTCTCCTGGCACCGCTTTATCACCATAGATAGATTCATGCATTGCATGAATCTATCTATGGTCCCCGCTGACACCCCCTATTCAGGTGTCTGGCCCCTTTTCCGGCGCCGGGCACCTGAATTACAGCGGCGGGGGTGTTTTTTGGAAGCACCCGATTAGAGCCAAAGGCTCTAACAGGCGCCCAAAAAGATGAACAGCGGGCGCAGTGCTGTGCATTTGCTGTTCACTCAGCTGTGTGTTAGCAAAGCAAAGGAATTTGCTTTGCTAACACTGAACTGCCTCTCAGCCAATCAGGTGCTCGGGTCTGTTACCTGTCACCTGATTGGCTGAAATGTCAGGTGCTGTGATTGGACACCTGATACAGGGGACAGAAGAAGACATCAAGGAGCATGCAGGACACCGTTGCTGACTGGCTGCAAGACAGGTAAGTGTCGGGCGATGCACACTGGCAGCATTTGATGGGGCACGGTAGCGGCAATTGACGGGCACACTGGCAGCATTTGATGGGGCACAGTAGCAGCAATTGATGGGCACACTGGCAGCATTTGATGGGGCACAGTAGTGGCAATTGATGGGCACACTGGCAGCAATTGATGGGTACAGTAGCTGCGTTTGATGACACAGTGGCTGCGTTTGATGGATACAGTGGCTGCTTTGATGGCACAGTGGCGGCAATTGATGGGCACAGTAGCTGTGTTTAATGGCACAATGGCTGCAATTGATGTTTTTTTTTTCCAGCTTGTTTGCACCCCCCAAAAAATTTTGAGCACCAGCCGCCACTGACCATGATATGGCATATTTGATTTTTTTTTTATGTGTATGTTTTTAACCCATAATACAAGAAACTGCAGCGCCACATGGAAGGTTGTTCAGAATTCAAAAAATTACAGCATACAAAATCACTGGCAAGAGTTACAAACTATGCAGTGCTTTTTCAGTTCAAGCATGAATATGTTATTTACAAATCTTAGGCCTTGTTCACACAGGTTTCAGCTTGTATGAAAGCAGTTTGCCCAGCAAACATTTCAAAGTTTTCCAAAGTTTTCAGCAAACTTTAGGCAGCTTTATTTTAAATTGTAACTGCTGGCTTAAAGCAGAACTGAAGGCATTTTACAAAAACTTTTGAGCAGGCAGGCTATTTATTGTAGAAGAAAAAGTTGGATTCATTTTCTAAAACCGGAGAGTACAAAATCTGTTGCAGCTCTGCATAGAAACCAATCAGGTTATAGTTTTTTTTGTCAAAGCTTAATTGAACAAGCTGAAGTTAGAAGCTGATTGGCTACCATGCACAGCTGCACCAAATGTTGCACGCTCCAATTTGAGTAAACCAACCCCAATGTCTCTTCTGCAATAAAATATACCTTCCTGTCTGTTCTCAGTCTTCTGCAGCATGTAAAGTGAGCTGTACATCTGCAGCTCAGATTACATTGCTGGCACAGTCCCCGTGTGCTGAGATGACCGACTTCAGTGTATGCACAGGAGTAGCGTCACCCTGCACTGGTCCATTGCTATGGCTATTTTGGTGATTTTTTAAATATCATAAATATATGAAATGATGCATTTTGGTTACCATGTATTGTTTTTAGAAGCTAAGCTTCCCCTATTTATATTCTAAGGAACTAATTTGACTGGTATATTGATCTCATGCAACAGAATGTGATGTTGGCATGAAGTAGGGGTAGGGAAGAAAGGACTTGAGCTCAGCCATGTACTGAAGACAAATGCCGCGTACACACGACCGGACTTTACGGCATACTTGGTTTGGCGGACCGGAGTCCGCCGCACAATCCGATCATGTGTAGGCTCCCGCTGACTTTTTTTCCCCAAAAGTCCGCCGGACCTAGAAATGAAACATGTTTCAAATCTATCCGTCGTAAGTCCGCTGGACTCAGTTCCTGACGGAAAGCCTGTTCGTCTGTATGCTGGTCCGACGGACCAGATACGACGCAAGGGCAGGGTACTGCATCCCGCACTTGCTGCAATAGGAAAAAACAATTTTCCTATTGCAGCGAGCACGGGGCATACCAGGCCCTTAGGTCTGGTATGGATTTTAAGGGGAACCCCCTATGCCGAAAAACCGGCGTGGGGGTCTCCCCAAAATCCATACCAGACCCTTATCCGAGCACGCAGCCTGGCCGGTCAGGAAAGGGGGTGAGGAAGAGCGAGCGGGCCCCCCCTCCTGAACCATACCAAGCCACATGCCCTCAACATGGGGGGTGGGTGCTTTGGGGGAGGGGACGCCCTGCGGCCCCCCCCACCCCAAAGCACCTTGTCCCCATGTTGATGAGGACAAGGGCCTCTTCCCGACAACCCTTGCCATTGGTTGTCGGGGTCTGCGGGTGGGGGGCTTATCGGAATCCGGGAGCCCCCTTTAATAAGAGGGCCCCCAGATCCCGGCCCCCCACCCTATGTGAATGAGTATGGGGTACATGGTACCCCTACCCATTCACCTGGGGGAAAAAGTGTCAATAAAAAAAACACACTGCACAGGTTTTTAAAGTAATTTATTAGACAGCTCCGGGGGTCTTCTTCCAGCTTCGGGGGTCTCTCCGGTTCTTCTCCGCACTCTCCGGGTCTTCTGCCGGGCTCCTCCGCTATCTTCTGCTCTTTTGCCGCTCTTTTGCTAGCAGGGGCCCGGACTTCTGCCTTCTTATCTTCTTCTCTTCTTCTCTTCTTGCGATGTTGACACAACGCTCTCTCCGGCTGGCATAGGTGTGCGCAGCCTATTGCATTAGGGTGTGCACCCCAAAGCTCAAACATATATGTGTGTGCATGTGTATATATACGGAAGGTGTCAGTAGAGCAGTGAATGGTGTCATAAGGGAAGATATTGGTGGTGTCAGTAGGGCAGTTACAATATTATTTTTAAACATTTTTTACAATTTTTTAGGAGAAAAACATTTTTTTTTTTCATTTGGTGAAATATCAGGGGACTAAACATTGGAAATATGCACCACACGGGGTGATTAGGGTGTGCCCAGGCACACCTGGCACACCCTGTGCGCACGCCTATGCCTGCTGGTATGCTCTCTGAGCACTCCGATGTGACTTATATAGGCGGTGACCCCGCCCCCTTATACCGTCACAGTCCCTGGGCATGCTGAGACTGTGACGGCATAAGGGGGCGGGGTCACTGGGTGATGTTGACCACGCCCCCCTAAAACGTCACAGTCCCAGCATGCCCAGAGACTGTTAAGGCATAAGGGGGCAGGGTCACCGCCTATATAAGTCACATCGGAGCGCTCAGAGAGCATACCAGCCGGAGAGAGTGTCGTGTCAACATCGCAAGAAGAGAAGAAGGCAGAAGGCAGGAGTCCGGGCCCCTGCTAGCAAAAGAGCGGCAAAAGAGCAGAAGATAGCGGAGGAGCCCGACAGAAGACCCGGAGAGCGAGGAGAAGAACCGAAGAGACCCCCGAAGCTGGAAGATGACCCCCGGAGCTGTCTAATAAATTACTTTTAAAACCTGTGCAGTGTGTTTTTTTATTGACACTTTTTCCCTATGTGAATGGGTAGGGGTACCATGTACCCCATACTCATTCACATAGGGTGGGGGGCCGGGATCTGGGGTCCCCCTTATTGAAGGGGGCTCCCGGATTCCGATAAGCCCCCCACCCGCAGACCCCGACAACCAACGGCCAGGGTTGTCGGGAAGAGGCCCTTGTCCTGGTATGCCCCGCGACAAGGTGTCAATCTTGCCGATAAAAGCAGCCAGATTGACTTCCTTTTCTAGTCCCATCATACCCGAGAACGGACTTGGCTGTGTGTGGGCAAGTCCGTTAATTCTGAAAGTCCGCCGTAATTCCGGCGAAAGTCCGTCGGGAAGACCAGCAGACCTAGTCTGCCGGAAAGTCCGGTCGCTTTTAGGCAAGTCCGTCCGTTCAGAAAGTCCAGCGGGAAGAACGTCAAACCTAGTTTCCCAGAAAGTCCGGTCGTGTGTACGCGGCAAAAAAGAAGTAGTTTTGGAGGACTCTAATTAGCAAGGAGTTTTGGAAGAGATCCTGGAAAGAAAGAGGACAACTCTATTATGAAAGACTAAAAATATGAACTTTACCTGTGTCACGCAGACATCCCTGCAAAAACTAATTTCAGGGAGGTGGCAAACTCATTTCAGGGAGGTGACGCGGTGACGTGCCATTGCACCCCCCCAATTAAATGCCGGATCAGTATGAATTAAAGTTTGCAGTTTTTGACATACATAGGCATTTTGTGTCTCTTATTTTTCTTTCTTTACTAGTAAGGCTGCTTTCACACTGAGACGCTTTACAGGCACTATAGCGCTAAAAATAGCGCCTGTAAAGAGCCTCTCCTGTTTCTCCAGTGTGAAAGCATGAGTGTTTTTACACTTGAGCGGTGCGCCTGCAACATGGTAAAAAAAAGTCCTGCAAGCATCATCTTTGCAGTGCTGTAGGAGCGGTGTATACACCGCTCCTAAAGCGCCCCTGCCAATTGAAATCAATGGGCAGCGCTGGCAAAGCGCTGGCAAAGCGCCGCCGAGCGGCGCTTTATGGGCGGTTTTAACCCTTTTTCGGCTGCTAGCGGGGGTTAAAAGCACCCCGCTAGCTGCCAAATAGCACCTCTAAAATGACGGTAAAGCACCGCTAAAAATAGCAGCGCTTTACCGCCGATGCCCCCAAAGCCTCAGTGTGAAAGCACATTAAATGTTTTTTGAATGAGTACTGTCTGCATCAGAGAGAAGGGAGAGTGCAAAACTGTAAGTGATGGAACATGGAAACTTCAAGTTAAATTTGCAATAAAATGTATAATGTCATATTATGGCAAGTTCTCCTGCCATATCCCCAGCACTCTTCCTCTTCACAGAGGAATCTGCTAGGACTGCCATTGTAACATCAAATATTATAAAGACTTTTGGCATAATCCACAGAAAACTTCTATTTGCAATATACATTAGCAAACAGTGGCATACCTTAGGTGTAGGACATGAAGAACAGCCAGCCTCGGGTAGAGCAAACTGGGGATGCTCTAACATCACATTCCAATTCACCTGCATATACAAGCAGCCCCCGGTGGCAGGAAGGGCACATCTAGAGGGAAGCCAGGAGTGCTGTCTATTTGATAACACTGGGAAGGGAAACGGCAGTGTGTCAGCTCAGTAATGTTCCGCCGCTCGGACTGATCTGCCTTTCTGAGTGACAGTCTCAGCCGGGAGATCGCCTGGCGCTCGCAGGTGTCTGTGAGCCGGTATCCAAATGCGGGAGTCTCGCGCGATTTGCGGGAGACTTGAGATGTCTATGTCACGTACCTGTTTGGTGATCCTGACGTGCAGAGGAAGGCCTCTCATACAGCTCCGGCTCGAGGGCCACTGATGGTGAGACAGCAGCCGCTGGAGCACGGAGGGGTAAGAGCGCCTAGAATCAGTCCAGTAGTCTTTGCGGGTAGTAGCCAGGAACCCACAGGAAGGAAGCCAGGATTGGCTGATAGCAGGCAGATGAGACAGCAGACAGGCTGTCAGGGCTTGGCTGATGATAGATGGCGAATGCACAACAGGAAGCAGGAGCCTGAAGATGCTGAGCTGGACTGAAGAAGCTGTAGCAGGCTGGAGGAGCTGGAAGCAGGGTCAGACGAGCCAGGTCAGTAACGGGCGGGCAGATCAGGCATTAGCTTAGTCGGGTCACAGGCAGAGCTGGCAACAGATGCAGGATCAACAGGAGCAGCAGGCAGAGATAAAATCTGGGGTGAAACCAGGGGTCAGAGAAGGTAGCAGACTGGAATGGTCAGGAGCAAGTCGGGTCAGGACCAGAAGTCAAACACAGGAATCAGGAACATACACAAATGCTGTAGACCAAGCAGCAATTACCCAGTACTGAAGCTCTGTTTAAATAGGCCGCTTAGCGCCAGTCTTTGTGACAGGTGCGCGTACACGCGCTCGCGTTCGCACATTGCGCATTAATCGCATGCATCCTGTAACTGTTCTGCTCGTTCTTTGTTGGCGCATATGCATATGTGTAAGTCTGGAAACAGCAGCTGTACTATGCTGACGCCTTTCCTGACATTGCCCCCTCCTTACAAACAGCCTACGGATGCCCAGCTGGCTCTTCTTCTGCAGGTGATTGCGAAAGAAATTATGAACCCATAGCATGTACATTCTGCTCTGGCTCCAAGGAGTTCTCCTTTGGCCCATAACCCTTCCATTTGATCAGGTATTACACTTGACCCCTTCTCTTTCTGCAGTCCACAATTGCCTCAACCTCAAACTCCTCACCTCCATCGATGATTACAGTTTCAGGTGGTCCAGATTTAGAAAGGTTTCTGGCAATGTAGGCTTTAATAATGACACGTGAAACAATGGATGTATCCTAAAAGATTCTGGCAATGACAGTTCATAAGAAACATCATTAATTCTCCTTCTCACTGGAAATGGCCTCACAAATTTAGGAGCTAGCTTCTTTGAAGGACATGCCAGTTTTAAATCTGGTCCCCTGGTTGCAGGATCAGCTCCCCCTTCTTCTTTTATCAAACGCCCGCTTGTTATCCTCCTGTGCTTTGGTCACAGCCTCCTGCAACAACTTGTTGTTGCGACTGAAAAAATCCAAGGTGCTTTGGTTGGCTGGAACCAAGGATTCAGGGACAAGATCAGGCAGAAAGGTGGGATGGAAGCCATAATTTGTGAAGAATGGAGACTGCTTGGTGGCTGCATGACAGGAGTTATTATAAGCAAACTCCGCTAATGGCAGGAGTGACAACCAGTTGTCCTGGACAAATGACATGAAGCACCGGATGTATTGCTCCAAGGTCTGATTGTTTCATTCAGTTTGCCCGTTAGACTGCGGGTGGTATGCAGAGGACATAGAAAGTTTGATCCTCAGGGTTTCACATAGTGCGCTCCAGAATCTTGATGTGAATTGAACCCCTTGGTCTGAAACCATGTCTATGGGCACCCCATGGAGCCTAACGACCTTCTTTACAAATACTCAAGCAGTCTCCACGGCAGATGGTGTACCTCACAGAGGTAGGAAGTGGGCCATTTTAGACAGCCAATTAACTATGACAAAAATGGCTGTACAGCACTCAGAGGTTGGCAGTTCAACTATAAAGTCCATGGAGATCATGGTCCATGCCCTGTCAGGCAAAGGTCGGAGCAAACCCCAGGCCTTGTTTCAGGTGCTCTTATTTCGGGTACAGGTAATGCATGCATTTAAGTAGCCTTTACAATCCTTTTCCAGATCAGGCCACCAGAACATGCGCTTCACCAATTCCACCATCTTGCGGATTCCGAAGTGCCCTGCTAAGGGGTAGTCATGACAGAACCCCAGAACTGTTATTCAAACATTTTCTGGGACAAGGACTCAATCTTCTCTCCAAAGAAGTCCTTCTTTTGCCTGTAAGGTGTCCCTGAAAGGACTGGGGGTAACTGCAGATGCTTGCTTCAGCTGTGATACAAGATCGGTATGTAGCAACAGGAAGTTCCCTGCTGGCAGGATAGTATCTGGTACTGGCAAGTCCTTAGGGTCCTCAACGCATCAGGCTTGACATTCTTTGACTCGGGTTGGTAATACAGTCAGGTCCATAAATATTGGGACATCGACACAATTCTAATCTTTTTGGCTCTATACACCACCACAGTGGATTTGAAATGAAACAAACAAGATGTGCTTTAAATGCAGACTTTCAGCTTTAATTTGAGATTATTTACATCCAAATCGGGGGAATGGTGTAGGAATTACAACAGTTTGTATATGTGCCTCCCACTTTTTAAGGGACCAAAAGTAATAGAACAATTGGCTGCTCAGCTGTTCCATGGCCAGGTGTCTGTTATTCCCTCATTATCCCATTTACAAGGAGCAGATAAAAGGTCCAGAGTTCATTTCAAGTGTGCTATTTGCAAAAACATTAGGTGTGGCCAAATCAACTGTTTGGAACATCCTTAAAAAGAAAGAATGCACCGGTGAGCTCAGCAACACCAAAAGACACGGAAGACCATGGAAAACAACTGTGGTGGATGACCGAAGTATTCTTTCCCTGGTGAAGAAAACACCCTTCATAACAGTTGGCCAGATTAAGAACACTCTCCAGGAGGTAGGTGTATGTGTGTCAAAGTCAACAATCAAGAAAAGACTTCACCAGAGTGAATACAGAGTGTTCACCGCAAGATGTAAACCATTGGTGAGCCTCAAAAACAGGAAGGCCAGATTTGAGTTTGCCAAACAATGTCTAAAAAAGCCTTCACAGTTCTGGAACAACATCCTATAGACAGATGAGACCAAGATCAACTTGTTCCAGAGTGATGGGAAGAAAAGGGTATGGAGAAGGAAAGGAACTGTTCATGATCCAAAGCATACCACCTTATCAGTGAAGCATGGTGGTGGTAGTGTCATGGCGTGGGCATGTATGGCTGCCAATGGAACTGGTTCTCTTGTATTTATTGATGATGTGACTGCTGACAAAAGCAGCAGGATGAATTCTGAAGTGTTTTGGTCAATATTATCTGCTCATATTCAGCAAAATGCTTCAGAACTCATTGGACGGCGCTTCACAGTGCAGATGGACAATGACCCGAAGCATACTGTGAAAGCAACCAAAGATTTTTTAAGGGAAAGAAGTGGAATGTTATGCAATGGCCAAGTCAATCACCTGACCTGAATCCGATTGAGCATGCATTTCATTTGCTGTAGACAAAACTGAAGGGAAAATGCCCCAAGAACAAGCAGGAACTGAAGACAGTTGCAGTAGAGGCCTGGCAGAGCATCACCAGGGATGAAACCCAATGTCTGGTGATGTCTATGAGTTCTAGACTTCAGGCCGTAATTGATTGCAAAGGATTTGCAACCAAGTATTAAAAAGGGAAAATTTGATGGATGATTGTTAATCTGTCCCATTACTTTTGGTCCCTTAAAAAGTGGGTGGCACATATACAAACTGTTGTAATTCCTACACCGTTCACCTGATTTGGATGTAAATACCTTCAAATTAAAGCTGAATGTCTGCAGTTAAAGGACATCTTGTTTGTTTAATTTCAAATCCATTGTGGTGGTGTATAGAGCCAAAAAGATTAGAATTGTGTCAATGTCCCAATATTTATGGACCTGACTGTATGGAATAAAAACCTTGAAAAGAAGAGTGCCCATCGGGCCTGGCGAGGTTTCAGACATTTACCAGTCCTTAGACATTCAAGGTTTTTATATTCTGAATAGATTAGTATTGGGTGAGCTGCCCATTCTAACAGATATCTCCATTCCTTAAGGGCAGCTTTTATTGCAAGAAGCTCCCAATCTCCCACGTCATAGGTCCCCTCTGCAGGGGCAAGTTTCCTTAAAAAGAAAGCTAGGGGATGAATCAAATTCCTGAGACCTTAATGCTAGGACAGAACCACCCCGATTGCACTCTTAGAAGCACTCTTTACTTTCAGGATATAAGGTAGTATTGGTCTGGATGACTTAGTACAGGGCGGATGTAAACAGTCTCTTAAGCATCTCAAAGGCAGCCTGAGCCTCAGGAGACCATCGGAAACGAACATCCTAATGATAGCCAAAAAGCTCTTAATAAATCTGCGGTAAAAATTAGCAAACCCCATGAACCTCTAGATCCCCTTCTTATCTGTGGGTCCTGACCAAGTCAGGATTGCGGAGACTTTTTACGGATCCTGGCCAAGTCAGGATTGCGGAGACTTTTTGCGGATCCAGGCTTGGCATAGAATCCATGTTGGTGGAGATGGCAGAGGACACCCTTGACCGTCCCCGGTGGATTTAAAGGGAAGCAGAGAATACGAGCATGTCATCCAAGTATACAATGACAAAGATATCCATATATATATATTTGGGATTGTTAGACCAGTTCTAGGGTCAGACTGTCATATCCACATTCCTAAGAAATTGATTGAAACAAAATTTGAGAGAGCACCACTCTCCCATAAGGTGATGGGACTTTCACGCATACTGTCTCTGAGGTAAGCACATACACAGTGAATAATAATAAAATATAAATTTATTACAAAATATACAGAGCATAAAAATTCTTTGACAGTAACATTAGGCCATATAAGGCATTGACCAAAAATGATACTCAGTACATGTAAAAGCTTGAAAGATGCTTGTGTGTACAGTAAGCAGACGTGTTTCGCAGAATCCTTATCTGCTTCTGCTGGGCAGCTCAACATGCATCTAGATCATTATTCAAATTGCAAAAACATCATAAAGATAACATTAGTATCATTCACAATTAATTTGCTCATCATATACATATGGAACTTAGTAACATTAATACAACATTAATATAAGTGCTCACACAAAATTCTATGACATTGACTTTGTGCAAACTGCAGCATCAAAAAGAACGAACAAGCGAACCCTCATCCGGTAATTGATCAGTGATGTCAGAGTCACCAAACTGGTCTGGTGGGCATCGGATCATATCCAGGGCAAAATGTTTATAAACCAATAGTTATTTACAATAACAAACATTTATATTCAGATGCAAAATCCTTTACATCATCATATGTAGTAGAAAACAGACTACATTAAATGCTATGTGACAAGAATGTGGGAAGAGGGGGGGGGTTGGGGAAAAAAGGGAAGGAAGAGGAAAGAGGAAAAGGAAGAAGGGGAAAAGGAGGAAGGGGAAAAGGGGGGAAGGGAGGAGTGCGAGAAGGAGGGTGGCAATAAGCCAACCGGTGCATATATCCATATACATAAAACAGTATATCCCCATTAAACCTACCTAAAACTACCCTAGTTAGTGGCCAGGAGCAGCTAACCAGACATGTATATCCCCCAAAAACCTCAGGCATAACAGGATGGAAACATCCAAAGAGCATGACCCATATTTATCCCGAAGTATCACTTGGCTGAGCCCAGTATATAATAAATAGACATGTGCAGGATGAAAAAATTTGTTTAGTTTCATTTTGATTCGTTATTTAACTAAATTTGTTTAGTTAAATTCGTTACATTCGTTTGTTTCGTTTTGTTTCGTTTCGTATTCGAATTTGAAAAAATTTGCCCGCATTCGAAAAAATTTGACCACATTCGAAAAACTATCAAATTCGCACAAATTCTACCACATTCGAAAAAACCTATCAAATTCGAAAAAATTCTACTGCATTCGAAAAAAAAACTAACCGAATTTGAAAGAGTAAACTATATGTAACCATTTTGCGAAATTCGAAATTCGTATAGAATGAAATTGAATTCCAATAGAAAAGATTAGAAAAGAATAGAAAATATAAAAGAATAGCATAGAAAAACAATAGAACAGAATAGAAAAAAATATAATATATTCTAATCTAAACTTTACTATTAAAATTCGAATTCATTCTGTACCAAATTCCAATTTCGGAAGATGGTTATATATATTATATTTTTTTTCTATTCTGTTCCATTGTTTTTCTATGCTATTCTTTTCTATTCTATTCTAAACTTTTCTATTCGAATTTGAATTCATTCCATATGAAATTCTAATTTTGGAAGATGGCTTCTGAAATTCAAATTTTGTATAGAATGAATTTGAATTTGAATAGAAAAGATTAGAATAGAAAATAATAGAAAAGAATAGACTAGACAAACAATAGAAGAGAATAGAATAAAATATAATATAAAATATATATTTTATTTTATTCTGTTCTATTGTTTTTCTAGTCTATTCTTTTCTACTCTATTCTAATCTTTTCTATTCAAATTCAAATTCATTTTATATGATATTCGAATTTCAGAAGATGGTTTTATATATATAAAACCTTATAGATATATATATATATATATATATATATATATATATATATATATTTCTATTCTGTTCTATTGTTTTTCTATTTTTTTCTATTCTATTCTAATCTTTTCCGAAATTCGAATTTCGTATAGAATTCAAATAGAAAAGATTAGAATAGAATAGAAAAGAATAGAAAAACAATAGACCAGCATAGAAAAAATATTTTATATATATATATATATATATATATATATATATATATATATATATATATATATATATATATATATATATATATATAAAACATCTTCCAACATTTGAATTTTGTATAGAATGAATTCGAATTCAAATAGGAAAGATTAGAATAGAATAGAAAATAATAGAAAAACAATAGAACAAAATATATATATATATATATATATATATATATATAAAACCAGCTTCCAAAATTCGAATTTTGTACAAAATTAATTCGAATTTTGTAATATATATATATATTTTCTATGCTATTCTTTTCGATTCTATTCTAAACTTTTCTATTCAAATTTAAATTCATTCTATATGAAATTCGAATTTCGGAAGATGGCTTCTGAAATTCGAATTTGAATAGAAAGGATTAGAATAGAAAATAATAGAAAAGAATAGACTAGAAAACAATATGGAATGAAATAGAGTGAAATCGAATTCTAATAGAAAAGACTAGAATAGAAAAAAAAACAATAGAACAGAATAGAAAAAAATATTTTATATATATAACCATCTTCCGAAATTGGAATTTGGTACAGAATGAATTCGAATTCGAATGGAAAAGATTAGAATAGAATATATTATATTTTTTTCTATGCTATTCTGTTCTATTGTTTTTCTATGCTATTCTTTTATATTATATTATTGTTTTCTATTCTATTCTAATCTTTTCTATTCAAATTCAAATTCATTCTGTACCAAATTCCAATTTCGGAAGATGATTTTTTCTGTTCTGTTCTATTATTTTTTCTATTCTAGTCTTTTTTATTAGAATTCGATTTCATTCTCTTTTTGTATAACCATTTTCCGAAATTCGAATTTCGTATAGAGTGAATTTGCATTCAAAAAGATTAGAATAAAATAGAAAAGAATAGCATAAAAAAACAATAGACCAACATAGAAAAAATAATATATATAGATAGATATATATATAGATTGATATCTATACATATATCTATATAGATATATCTATATATATCTATATAGATATATCTATATCGATATCGATATATCTATATCGATATCGATATATAGATATATATATCATCTTCCAAAATTCGTATAGAATTCATATACAATGAATTACGAATTCAAATAGAAAAGATTAATATAGAAAATAATAGAAAAACAATAGAAAAAAAAAAAAAAATATATATATATATATATATATAATCCCAGCCATGACACTACCTGCCTGGAGTTTGCATGTTCTCCCTGTGCCTGCGTGGGTTTCCTCCGGGTACTCCGGTTTCCTCCCACACTCCAAAGACATTCTGGTAGGTTAATTGGATCCTGTCTAAATTGTCCCTAGTATGTATGAATGTTAGGGACCTTAGATTGTAATCTCCTTGAGGGTAGGGACTGATGTGAATGTACAATGTATATATAAAGCGCTGCATAAATTGACAGCGCTATATAAGTACCTGAAATAAAAAAATAAAATTAAAAAAAAAAAAAAAATATATATATATATATATATATATATATATATATATATATATATATATATATATATATATATATAAAACCATCTTCTGAAATTCAAATTTCATATAAAATGAATTCGAATTTGAATAGAAAAGATTAGAATAGAGTAGAAAAGAATAGACTAGAAAAACAATAGAACAGAATAGAATAAAATATATATATTATATTATATTTTATTCTGTTCTGTTCTATTGTTTGTCTAGTCTATTCTTTTATATTATTTTCTATTCTAATCTTTTCTATTGAAATTCGAATTCATTCTATACGAAATTCGAATTTCAAAAGCCATTCATTTTATACGAAATTCGAATTTCGCATAGAATGAATTCAAATTCGAATAGAAAAGTTTCGAATAGAATAGAAAAGAATAGCATAGAAAAACAATACAACAGAATAGAAAAAATATAATATATATATTATATTTTATTCTATTCTGTTCTATTGTTTTTCTAGTCTATTTTTTTCTATTATTTTCTATTCTAATCTTTTCTATTCAAATTCGAATTTATTCTATACGAAATTCGAACTTCAGAAGCCATGTTCTGAAATTCAAATTTCGTATAGAATGAATTTGAATAGAAAAGACTATTATAGAATGGAAAATAATAAAAAAGAAAAGCATAGAAAAACAATGGAACAGAATAATTTAAAAAAATGTGTATATATATATATATATATATATATATATATATATATATATATATATATACATACAGTATATATATATTCTATTGCTTTATTATTTTATATTCTATCATATTGTATTTTTTAGAAAATCGCTTACTATTTTCTTCAAATTCGATTCGAATTTGGTTTCAAATTCGATTCGAATTTTTTTCGGATTCGTTTACATTCGCTACTTTTGTAATTCGGAAATTCAGATGCGTATGAATTTCCAAATAATGAAAAATTCATCCGAATTTCGATTCAGAACGAAACGGCATACACATGTCTAATAATAAATCTGAAACATAGAGTGGCCATAACAATACAACAAAACACTAGGTATACTCTGTTGCCCACTAAAGAGCAGCAGGAGCTGATTTCCTAAGAATCTAAACATAATTATTAAGGGTCATCCCGATCTATAACTAGTTACCTGGGTATAGCAGAGACAACCTGCATGGTTGTGTGTAGATTTAGAGATGCAGATACCCCTCAGTCTCAGATCTGTGCCTCACCATCACCGTGGTATGCGTCCCACTGACTATCCCTGTCACTTCCGCCTTTATAGATACGATCCCGCCGGAAATGACTGAACTGGAAACAGCTCAGCGACAGCATATTCGGCGCGAGTGCCCCTGTAAGAGCGCATGTGCCAAGCCTCCATCGTGTCATAGACTGCGAGAAAGAGACTGCATGCACAGCGCCTTTCGTCTGCCTTAAGATGTTTAAGGCAGACAGATAATGAGGATAAGGAAGCCTCCTCGTCCACCAGGGGCACCCGAATGCCACACCACATAACCAGACCAGACAAGGGTCAGCTCACCCCCACTAACGCCAAAGAATTGCAAAGAGTCAACAACAGAACAAATAATATACTGAAAAACATATCTCACAAGAAAGAAAAACACACAAATAATAAATTTACAACAGTTACATTAATAATTGTTTATTTACAGACATGGGAATTCCACGTCGCCTGATCAAACGTGCAGCAAAAGCAGATCCTAGTGATCCCTCTAGAAGTTATTACACCTACAAGAATGGTTTGAAAGTAAGTGCCATGTTCATTCCGGGGGGACTAGTTGCCTTTTGATCATAGATCCATTTAGCCTCCTGTTGCAAGATCTTTTTATCGAAATCACCTCCCTGTGCTTGCTGGGGAATTACTTCTAATGCCGCGTACACACGGTCAGACTTTTCGACCGGACTGGTCCGATGGACGCCGACGGACCAAATCCGGCGGACAATCCGATCATGTGTGGGCTTCGCCGGACTTTTCCAGTCGCAAATCTGATGGACTTTAGATTTGGAACTTACTTCAAATCTCTACGTTGTAACTCCGCCGGACCCAGAAATCCGCTCGTCTGTATGCTAGAGAGATATGTATACTAAACTAATAAAAACCTCATACTAGAAATTGACCAACAGAGGGAAAGGGGCTTTACACCCCAAAACAATTGAATATATATATTTGAGATTGTTAGACCAGTTCTAGGGGCAGACTGTCATATCCACATCCCTAAGAAATTGATTGAAACAAAATTTGAGAGAGCACCACTCTCCCATAGGGTGATGGGACTTTCACGGATTTGTCACTGTCTCTGAGGTAAGCATATACACAGTGAATTATAAAAATAAAACTTTATTACAAAATATAGAGAGCATTAAAAATTCTTTGACAGAAACATTAGGCCATATAAAGAATTGACCAAGAATCCATGTAAAAGCTTGAAAGATGCTTGTGTGTACAGTAAGCCAACATGTTTCACAGAATCCTTATCTGCATCTTCTGGCCAGCTCAACATGCATCTAGATCATTATTCAAATTGCAAAAATATCATAAGGATAACATGAGTATCATTTACAATTAATTTGTTCATCATATACATATGGAACTTAGTAATATTAATATAAGTGCTCACCAAATTTTATGGCATTGACTCTGTGCAAACTGCAGCATCAAAAAGAATGAACGGATCCTCATCCGGTAATTGATCAGTGATGTCAGAGTCACCGAACTGGTTTGGTGGGCATCGGATCATATCCAGGGTAAAATGGTTATAAACCAATAGTTATCTACAATACCAGGCATATATATTCAGATGCAAAATCATTTACATCATCATATATGTAGAAGCTTTAAAACAGAATACATCTACACTAAATGCTATATGACAAGAATGTGGGCTAGTCCACACATGATTGTAGAGAATGGTCCTCCTTTGCCACAAAAAATATTCCTGGTGAAGTAGAAGGGCGGATGAACTCTTTCTGAAGGTTCTCATTGATGTATTCCTTCAGAGTTCCTAATTCCCTTTAGAAAAGTGGGAAGATCCGGTCAAAGTCAGTAACAGCAATTATTGACTCTGGGGCTTGCAGTTGCTTCATCGATATGGCTTTTGCAGCTCAACAATGTATTCCTCCCCAGCCTAAGAAACAGGGACTTACCGTATTACTGGCTGATGGGTCTTGTGTAAAATCTGGACTATTGACGAAAGAGACTCCACCTTTGCTGGCTAACACCCCTACCAATCATAAGAAACTCTTACATCTAGGCACTTTGTCCTCACCTGTTTCCTGTCATTTTGGGCCTACCATTGCTACATGCCCATAATCCGCAGATTCATTGAAAGTCTGGTAGTATCAAGTACCAGTCATTATACTGCCAGGAGCACTTCTTGTCAGAACCTGGTGTGTCACTCTCTACCTTGCTATGTATGGACTGGTGCACTGTCTTTCAGACAGTCTGCTTGTGGGATGGCCAATATCTCCTCTACAATTGTGTCCAAATGCTGAGGGTTATAGCCTTTCTCCACAAATCTGCCCTTCGGACTGAACTACAAAATCATTTACAGTTGAACAATTTCTCTTTATTTGATCTTTAGGGATATTCTTCAGCCAGAAGGGATGGTGGCCACTCTGTATTAGCGGAAAGCTATTGCGCTCAGTTGGCTTAAAGTACACTTTGGTCTCTAATTTATCATTATGTCTAAAAATATTGATATATATAGCTATATCTAGAAAATTGATTTGATCTTTACTCCACTGACTAGTCAATCTAATATTATTTCCATTACTATTCAGATACTCCAAATAACTGATTAGGGAAATTTCTGATCCTGCCCATATAAAAATCAGATTATCAATGTATCATCTGTAAAAAAGCAGTTCATCTCTTTTCTCTCCAAAAACATATTTGTCCTTCCACTCTCCCATAAAAAGGTTAGCTATACTGGGCGCAAATTTTGTGCCCATAGCCACCCCTCTCTTCTGGGAGAAAAATGTATTGTTAAACCAAAAGTAATTGTGGGAGAGGCAAAAATCCAGGACATCACCTAAGAATACTTTCCGGCTATGGGGAAATTCCTCTCTCTGACTTAACGCCCAATAAAGAGCTAATAATGCTAATAAAGCGTCATTGTGTTGAATCACTGTATATAAGGAAGACACGTCAGCTGTGACAAAAGAAAAATAATTGCATGTGATTTATATTTATATGGATTGTTATTAACATTTAGGCTTCATAGCGCTGAGATAGTGGAAGGAGGCTCATTTTCAACTTTTTTATATATAAGTTTGTATGTATAGCATTTTTTGTTTCATAAAGCACATTAATATTAATACACTATGAGTGTTTTTTATGCTTCCTTGCTTTACGGCAAAGTGACCTTAAAAGACACAAAGCAAAACAATTGGGGGGTCGTGGTGGGATCTGTGCTAAAAATCAATTGAAGCAGACCTGTGTCCTCTACTGTTTTCTGTTGCTTGTGCTAAAAAAAATGCTGTGCAAGCTCTTTAGGAAAAGTAAGGCTGCAGAGGTTTCTCATATGCACTAGAAGGCATGCAACCTACCTGCCTGGGCCAGAGACAGTTAGTGGATGCCTGTTGCAAAGGAGCTTTCTAGGTATGCTTTTCTTTTGAACAAAACTTGGGGTGATGGAGTTTCGGACTTTTCCTCAGATTTTAGTTTTAAAAGTTTTGGATTCAGTATGGAAGAGAGCAGTAGCCGTGTTTGGTTGGCACTTCTTTCGTGCTTTACATACAGAATCTGAAATGAGGAGAAAGGCAGAGGTAAAATGAGACTTACTGAAAGAGCAACTTGCAGTGGCGAGTGTTTGCAAGACATTGCAAGCAAGGGAAGGGATGTAGAAAGTAGGGCACTCAAAGTCAAATCTGCTGTGGCTTCGAATTGTGTTCAAACTAGACATGTGCATTCGTTTTCGTCCGAATGCATTTTCGTCTGAATTTCAGGTATTTTCCTTATCGTTTTAACAAACGATAACGAAAGTGCAGAATCCGAAAAACGAAAGATCCAACATAAACAAATGCTTTATTTTCGTTTTCGTTGCGACAACAGTTCGGTATAGATAGGAGATTCGACATGAGGCTGACAATAACAATCTGTGTCCATCGAACCTGTGGTCGAATGTGCCTAACCTTAGCTCTATTAGTCCAAAATTATTCTACATAGAGAGAAAAGATTCGACATAGAGAGAAAAGATTCGACATAGAGAGAAAAGATCGCTGCTGGAATTGGGTGGGGGAAGTAAAATAAAAATAATGATGATGAATGTTATTGGCTGATTGTAACCAAAGAGGAGGAGCAGTAAAATAGCTAGAACTAAGTACACACATACAGCCAACTTGCTTTCACTTACGATTGCTAGCAGAGAGAGACACACACACTGAATCATTTCAGAAGACAGTCAATCTTAGCTGGTCCGTTTGTCAGAGAACCTGAATTATTTAGCAATTAAGCATAAGCACAGCAGCAGAACAATAGTGAAGCAAGCTACATTTCAACGTAACTTTTTCATAATAATCTGCTGCTATTGTGTTAGTGTTGTGAACTTGATAGTGATACTAGTGTTGCTAGTGTTGTGATAGCATCAGAGGCTGCCCGTGTTGTGGGGGGGATTTATTATTATAGAGATTCTATATTATAGACTGAGATTCTATATAGATTCTATATACCCTATCTTGTTACCTGTCTGATCAGTGATCATTATCACCAGTCCATTTTCTGTTTGAACTATATACATTCAACATGAACGACGAAGATTCGACAAAGCAGCGAAAAACATACAAAGGTCGAATCTTTGGCTTATGGTGTCTGTCAAAAGTTCTAAGAAGATTTGATGGAGCAGCTAAACTATAAGGAGTCGTACAGTTTAGCTGCTCCGTCGAATCTTCTTTGAACATTCGACAGACAAAAATTAATTTGGATTTTCGGACTAATGCAATTTTTAACGAAAAACGAAATAAATAAAAACAAATTTCGGGAGCAACTAAATAAATGTATTTTTTGGACGAAAACAAAATTCCGAAACAAAATATTTCAGTGTGCACATGTCTAGTTCAAACCACTGCAGGCAACGCTAAAGATTTGAATGAGTGGTGTAGAGCCCTCATGCATGAATCTAATGATACACTAACAAAAGACAAAGACCCAAAGCCTGTAAGTGTAAGTAGGACATGTGCTGCAGTTACTTTCCATAAGCGGGAAGCTGTGAATCTGATCAACTCAAATAGAGATGGCCAAGTTGGATCAGATAATAGGAAGGCAATACCTTTCCATAAAAATGCTACAAGACAACAACAGACACTCTACAATGGTTTTGGAGTCAGAAATGGGCAGATAGAGAAATGTGAGCAGTGAGCTATGTGTTTTGGCACAGTTAGAAGAAACGTATAATCTGCTTTAAGTATGGACTGTCAGTCACAGGCGCTCTGCTCTGCCCCTCCAGCGCTCACTGGAGCCCTGGAATGTGGAGAGGGCAGGAAGGGCTGGCTCAGGCTCTCAGCCTGAGTCTCCAGAAATCTAATTTTTTCTTCACTCTTTCCAGAAGTTCCACCCAGTTTTTTTCTGTTACTGCAGTTTCCTGAGAACCAGATTCCTAAAATTTTTACTTCTGTCACTACAGGTATTTTGATGTTGGGTTCTACATAAAAATTTCCAACCAAGAAAACTCCAGATTTATCAAGGTTTATTTTGAATCCTGATCCGCTGCAAAACCAGTCCACAATTCTTATAGCTCTTTTTAAGCTTCTTGAATTTTTAACAATGAGGGTAACATCATCCATGTAGGCGATTGCTTTAATTTGTTTACCTTCACTTCCAGGAACAAAGAAGCCTTCAACAACTTTGTCTTTTCGGACTGCACACAACAGCGGCTCAATAGCACAAATAAAAAGAATTGGTGAAAGCAGGCATCCTTGTTTCACCCCGCTCAGAAGACTGACTTTCCCCGATAAAAAACCATTAACTGAAATTTGACTGAAGGCATCTATATATAAACTTTGTATTTGTTTTACCAACTTCTCTGGACATCCCATTCTTTTAAGAACTTGAAATAAAAAATTGTGAGGCCTTCTGAAAATCAAGAGTTGTTAAGGCAGTTTTTTGACGTCTATCACCGACATCCCAAATAATATCTCTTACCAAAAGTAAAGATTCTGTGATAACTCTTCCTGGCATGGCACAGGTCTGGTCTTCTTCAATAATTTAACTTATACATTGCTTCATTCTATTTGCCAAAAGTTTAGCATAGATCTTGTAGTCGCTATTCAGGAGTGTTATTGGCTTCCGATTTTTAATTAATTCTTTGTCTCCTTTTTTCTTTTTTATAGATCAATACAATTACTCCTTTACTCCAGGAGGTTGGTATTTTGAGGTTATTAGCAACTTTTATGATAAGTTCCACCAGGTCATCTTTTAATATGTCCCAAAAGAATTTGTAAAATTTGATAGGTAAACCATCTTTCCCAGGGGTTTTGTTTCCATCAAAACTATGAATAACTGAAAATATTTCTTCTTGATCAAAATCCTGTAACAAAAAATCATGCTCAAGTTTATTCAGAGCCTTATCCATATTCTCCAAAAAAAATTCCGTCAGAGATTCATCCGTCTCTTTCCTACAAAATAAATATTCATAAAAAATTTGACTTTTTCCAACTTTCCTTCAGTTGTGGATTCTCCTTCCATTTTCTTGATTTCGTGTTTTTCATTAACAATTTTCTTAAAAAAATATTTAGAACATTTTTCGTCCTCTTCCAAATCTTTTACCATGGCATTAAATATTATTTGTTTACCTCTTTCTTCCAGAACTCTTTTAATCTCTTCTTTTGTTCTTTCTATTTCAGCATCCAACTCCACGCCTTCCTTGGAGAACCGAAAGAGAACTTGCAACCTGGCATTCAGCTTTTGATACAAATCTTTTTTCTTTTGGACTTCTTCTTTACTGTTTTTAATGAAGAAATTCCTAAAGACCCTTTTTCCTTTATCCCACCACAAAAAAAATCATCATATTTTCTTTTTTCTTTTCTCCATTTTTTATACACATTTTCAAATTCTTTTCCTATTTCTCCATCTTTTATTAGAGACGTGTTGAGTTTCCAATATGGAGCTTTTTTACTTGTTCCACCTTCCATTTCTAGTTCACACCAGATCAACTTATGATCTGATAAACATGCATCTTCAGTGTCATATTTTTTTGCAAAAATATTTTCTGAAATAAAAATATAGTCGATTCTCGATTCTGATCGTTTGTTTTTCCATGTCTGTTTCTTTTTAGGATCGGATCCACAAGCTTTCCAGACCTCTTTGAGATTCACCAACGATATCACATCTTTTAAAAGTGTAACAGAACTGTCATTTTTTGATCACCATCGATGGAACAATTAAAATCACCTCCAACGATTATTGGTTCTACTCCCAAAATAAATAGTTGTAGAATTCCAAATAATTCTTTTCTTTCTTCTTTTATATTTGAAGCATAAATACTAAACACTTTTATTTTTTGATCTCCTTTTTGTATTTTTACCATTAGGAGCCTTCCAGGATAAAGGTCTTCAACACCTACTATCTCCCATTCGGCAGAGGTAAGTACTCCAACACCTACGCACTTGCCGTCATTTCCTCCAGAGAATTCAGCGTTACCCTTCCAATGCTTCTTAATATTTTCATAACATAATCTTTTTTATAAATTGCATTCTTGCACAAATATTATATCTGCTTTTTGTAAATCCAAGCAGTCATAGAGGGTGGCCCTTCTTCTAGGGCTCCTCATAATCCTTACATTTAAAGATACGACTTTAATCATTTGCAAAGCCGACAAATAGCAGGGCTTACCCCTCCGCCCTCATCCATATCAGATGGATACTCTTTAATCACTAAATTTTCATCCTCAATTTCACTAGAGGAAATGTCCCCCAGGATGTCTTCTTCTTTTTTACGGCTTTTCTTTTCTTTTGCTTTAATTTCTTCTTCTATTTCATCCTCCCTTTCTTCTGGGGTTCTTTTCAAAGATCTTTCATCTACCTGCATACCTGCAGGTTCCTCCACCCCATCTCTTGTCTCCACTACAATAGTTTCTTCTTGAATTTCCATTTCTTTTTCTTCCACCTTACCCTCAGGTCTCCTATTCTCCTCCGTTTCTTCTACCACCTGAGTTTCTTCCCTAGGCTTCTCTTGTTGTTCTTGAGCTAATCCCAGGGTCTCTTCTTGGTTCTCTTTTTTCTTCTTCTCCTCTTCTTTCTTCTTCTTTTCTTCTTCTTGCTTTGGGCAATCTTTTTTTTGTGAGGTTCTCCTGTACACCCCTCACATTTCATACAGCCACCATTTTCATGACCGTATTGTCCACATTTTTTGCAGAAAGTCAGCATCCCAGAGAAGAAAAGGTAGCCTCTGCTCCGATTTATGAACAACAGGTGGTGGTCTAACCACGTCTCCGTCCGCATCTTTTTTAAAGAAAACTAAAAATCTTCTCTTCCCGTTCAAACTCCAAAAGAGGTTCGGCCATTCCCCTTAAAGGTCACTTTCTCACAGTACCTATAAAGGAAATTCTCTACATCCAGCTGCGAGATGAACGGGTTATACATGTGTACTGTGACTAATTTTGTCTCAAACTGAAAAAGAGGAATCACTTTTATGCCCTCCAAGATAGGATTATCCCTTCTGGACCTATACAAAGAATAGGCTTTTTCACATGCCCCGTGACTTTCCAGTGTCACGTCTGCTGTGCCTCTAGAAAAAAAGTCCTGAACACAAAAATACTCTTCAAACGAAATCTCCATAATTGGACCAAAAACATGCTTGTAAAGGAAACGTAAATCTTTCTCACCCCGATGTTGTGGAGCGATGATAAAACGGATTGCATCCTTCATCCCAAACGAAGCAGAAGGATCCTGTTGGTCATCTTCAGTGCTTTTTCCTCCTTTCCTCGAATCTGCCATTTTCACCAGGTTGAAATCCAAAGCAAAATCCAGAAACGAAATCCAAAACGAATATGCAAATCCAATATGCAAATCACCGAAATTGCTCTCCGTAAGTTAGCTATGGGAATAGCTCAATCGAAGCCCGCCTCGCTTTCCGGCTCTCCTCCAATAGCAGCAACAACATGCAAATAATATGCAAATTGAATGCCGAAGGTACAGCTTTCAGACTCACTCCCAAAAGCAGCAGTGAACTAGGTTCAAAGGCCAAGAGCATAGTCGTCGGGCTCTTCTGGATAGCCAATTGGTAAGACTAGTTTACACTTGATCTTAGCCAAAAGGCCGAGAAAATAAATTTTTTGATGAAAATGTATACTTTATTTTGCAAGAAAATATACAAAAAATAAGTACTTAAACAGGGTACATTCCAATCTGTACTGCGATGCAGCTCATAAATACACTACATAAGAATACATTGCCAAGCATACAAATAAATTACATTCATCCTGCGGTATGATGCCTAATGTGTTGTGCAGAGTAATAATACCCCGAAACATCACATCATGCATGACGCCGCATTACCCTGAAAGCATTACTTCAAAAACATGTCACAAAAGTCAGGTCATACAGTCTAAAAACATTCAAATGGGCAACGGGTGTGTTGGGGGGGTGGAGAAGGTGGGGTAGGGGAGGGAGAAAAGAGTTCACAGGCCCGAAGCTTTATTTGAACTGCCAAAGGATACATGGGGGGAGAGTGGGGGGGGATCTTCAGACCTCCTCTTCCTCCTTGAAGTCCATCAAGTGGTAGTCTGTGAGCAGACTGTGGACCAGTCTGTGACAGTCCTCGATGGACATCCTCTCCCGCTGGTGGATGAGGCGCTTTCTGGCGCACCACAAAGCGTCCTTAAAGCAACACAGCACCCGCCAGGCACCGTCAATGTCCTCCTGTGAATGAGTTTCACAGAAGAGTCCATTCAACACACCAAAGTGTGTGATAGCAGTCTGTGGTACAAAGTCTTTGAGTTCAGGTTCCAAGGCCCTCAACAGGTCCTGTGCAAAGGGGCACTCCCAGAAAACATGCAGAGCAGTTTCCTCCTGGATGATGCAAAAGGGGCAGTGCCTGTATCTGCACAGGTTTCTGGCATGCATGAATGTCCTGAGTGGCAACCCCCCTTGGATTGCCATCCTTGCCAGATCTTTGTGCCTGTTTACAAGTGGTTGAAGGGAGGCCTGGAACAGTCTCAACAATGTCCGATGCTCTAATCAACTTGTGGATAGTTGGGCTTCACTCCATGTAGCCCCAGCTCCTTAATAAACTTGAAGGTGTCCAAGTAGTACCAAGGGGTGTCCCAGTTGTAGGGGATGGAGCTGTCTCATTTGTCCCATCCAAGGGTCCCCCAAAGAGGCAGGAGGAAAAAATGGGACATGGAGTTACCATCAGAGTCCACAGTTCTGTCAACCAATGTCCTGCGGATGCAGTTACAAGCAAAGCACACCCTCAGTAGGGTAGCGATGTCGGGCACGCCCTTACCGCCCTTGAGGGGTTCCTTGAACATAACCGCCCGCTTCACTCTGTCCATTTTGGAGCTCCAGATGAAGTGAAACACCGCCCTGGTGATGGCCTTGCAGGTGTTAACCCGGGGGGGCCAGGCCTGGGCGAGGTACTGCAAGACAGGGAGGATCTCGCTGCGGGTTACCAGTGTTTTAACCTTTGATGGTGAGTTCTCTGAGGCGCCAAAGTCCAAACTTCTGTCGCATCTTTGACAGTCTTTCCTCCCAGGACTTCAGGGCTGCGCCCTCAGCTCCGAACCAGACCCCAAGGATTTTGATGAAGTCCGTCTTGATGCTGAAAGGAATGGGTGCAGAAGAAGGCAGGAACCACTTTCCGAAGAGCATGACTTCTGACTTCTCGCAGTTGACCTTTGCCCCTGAAGCTTGGCCGAAGTCCTCACAGGACTTCACTCTGTCCATTTTGGAGCTCCAGATGAAGTGAAACACCGCCCTGGTGATGGCCTTGCAGGTGTTAACCCGGGGGGGCCAGGCCTGGGCGAGGTACTGCAAGACAGGGAGGATCTCGCTGCGGGTTACCAGTGTTTTAACCTTTGATGGTGAGTTCTCTGAGGCGCCAAAGTCCAAACTTCTGTCGCATCTTTGACAGTCTTTCCTCCCAGGACTTCAGGGCTGCGCCCTCAGCTCCGAACCAGACCCCAAGGATTTTGATGAAGTCCGTCTTGATGCTGAAAGGAATGGGTGCAGAAGAAGGCAGGAACCACTTTCCGAAGAGCATGACTTCTGACTTCTCGCAGTTGACCTTTGCCCCTGAAGCTTGGCCGAAGTCCTCACAGGTCTGGGCGAGTGTGTCGATGGAGCGCCGATCAGCACAGAACACCATCACGTCGTCCATGTAGAGTGAGCACTTGACCTCCCGTCTGTCCGGTCCTGGTGCGGTGATCCCTCTGATCTCTGGGTTCCGTCTGATGCTTCGGGCGAACAGCTCTATACAACAAACAAAAAGCAGAGGTGAGAGAGGGCAGCCTTGTCTGACCCCAGACAAAATTGGAAAGGGGTCAGTTTTCCAGCCATTTACCAGCACCAAACTAGAAATGTCAGTGTACATTATATCCACATACGAACAAAACATTTCCCCAAGACCAAACCTGCGCAGAGCTCTGCACATAAACTCGTGGGAGACACGGTCAAAGGCCTTCTCCTGGTCAAGACTGACCAGGGCCACGTGCACACGGCAGCCATGAATGTACTGGACCGTGTCCCGGACAAGCGCAAGGCTGTCCACAATCCTGCGACCAGGAATGCCGCAAGTCTGATCCGGGTGGATGATCTGTCCGATGACAGACTTCAGCCTGTTGGCCAGGACCTTGGCAAGGATTTTGTAGTCCACATTCAGAAGAGAGATCGGATGCCAATTTTTAAGATCTGATCTCTCCCCCTTCTACTTATACAAAATCGTGATCATCCCCTCCCTTAGTGACGGAGGCATTCTGCCCTCCACCACCATCTCCTCGTACAGCTCGAGCAGGTCCGGCCCACGAGATCCCACAGTGCTACATAGAGCTCAACTGGGAGACCATCGCAGCCCAGGGTCCTGCCTCGCCTAAAGGATTTAGCGGCAGAGTGCAGCTCCTCCAACACCAAGGGGGCATTGACAGTTGATGAACCTGCAGGATCAATTTGGTTAGAGATACCTGACAGGAACCTGTTGGCCGCCTGTGTGTCCGTTTCTTTCGGGGAGTAGAGGTTGGTGTAGTAGTCGCTGACCACTTGCATCACAGCCTTCTTCCCCTTCTGGAGTGTTCCGGTCTCGTCACGCAGCTCTGACAAGGGTCTGTGTCCTGAGTGAAGTTTCCTGAAAAAGAAAGAATTACACTTCTCACCTTTCTCAAGATTCTCCACCTTGGCACGGAAGACAATGCGCCTGGATTCTTCCTTGAAGTGTCCTTTCAGGCTCTTCTTGGTGTCCTCCAGGTCCTGCCTAACGTCCCAGCCACAGCGATGAAGGTCCTGCAGGGACTGCAACTGACGCTGCAGTCTCCTGAGTTCCCTCCTCCTGACACACACACGCTGGCGTCCCCTTGCCTGAAAGAAGCTACGCAGCTTTACCTTCACAAACTCCCACCAATCACTTACCCTTCCGAAGAATCTCTTTTCCTCCGTCCAGGTGGCATAGGCCTCCCAGAGTTCCCCCATCAATTCCTCGTTTTCCAGCAGGGTGCTATTCAGCTTCCAGGAACCCGGTCCACGGGCGAAGCCCTCGCCCAGGTCACCCCGAAAGTGAATAGCCCTGTGGTCAGAGAAAAAGCAGGGGACCATGGAGATCTCACGATGCTTGATTGTTCTTGAAGTGAGCACGAAGTCAATCCTGGAACGCACAGATCCATCGGGTCGGCACCACGAATAGTTCACGATCCCTTTCCCTATGGATCCCACGGCATCCTGCAAGGAAGCCTCCGAGATCATCTCCTTGAGCAGCCTAGAAGTAGCATCAAGTTTTGCGTATATGCTGGGGCTGCGCCCATCCTCCTCAATCGGACAGTTAAAATCACCGCCGATCACTACTGTTCTGGTGGTGACGAGTTGGGTCCGCAGGGTCTGAAAAAGTTCCAGCCACGCATTCTTGTCTGGGGGGGGCGTACACGTTGATGAGCCTGACTGGCTCTTCCACCCACGAGCCATCCATGACCAAAAGACGGCCACAGACTAGCTCATGGATAGAGTCAACCGTGAAGCACCCAACCCTGACCAGAATGGCTACTCCTGCAGCCTTGCAATCGCCACCCCCGGACCAGTAGGATGGACCAAGGGTCCACTGGGAGGACAGATGAGTGTACCTCCTCAAGGGAGGAAGGGCGCACTCCTGGAGCATGTAGACATCACTCTGCTGACTTAAAGGAAGGTCAGGACCGCTTGCCTTCTAGATGTATCCTTGATACTCCTCACATTAATGGAAAAGATTGAGATCTCAGCCATAATGAAAAAGGGTATGAGGGTCTAGTTAACAAGGGTCCGAACTTACCTCCCCAGAGGGGGGGTGGCTCTTCCGTTGCGTCTTCTGCCTGTACTGTGTTCTTGGCCAGGCCCAGCTCCTCAAACACAGACTCCATCATCTGCTGGCTGATGTGGATGTGAGGGGGGAGGTCATGCTCGAGGTCGTCCACGATCTCCTCCCCTTCCTCCTCCTCCCCTGCAGACTCTAGGTCCTCCACTACTTGCTCTGGTCCATCGCTGTCGCGCTGGACCCCGTTGGGCCATTTGGTGGAGGTGGCGGGTTCCTCATCTGTTGGGCTCTCTGGTTTCCATTTCCTACGCCTTCCTGTTGGGCCACTGGTGGGGGTGGAGGGAGGTGGGAGGGTGGGGAAGTCCTCCAGGGAGGACAGGTTCGGGGGGAAGGGGTGGGGAGGGGCTCTTCTGGCACAGAGGGGGTGGGAGGGGGTGTGCTGGAGGTAGGGGGTGGGGCAGGGGGGGCAGGAGTGGACTTACCTGTGGCCTTTCGAGGTTCCTTTGGATTCTTTGGTTTCATTGGTTTTTCTGGCAGGTTCCTCCCGGTGCTGGAGGGTGGTTTACCCTGGCTCAGGGCTCCAGCGTAGGTCCGGGTCCTCTGGGGGCAGTGTCTGAAGACATGCTCTGCCAATCTGCAAAGGTTGCAGGCTTTGGACTTCGGACAGTCCTTGGTCTCGTGGCCTGTAACCCCACAGAACCTGCAAGCAAGCTCTGTACAATCCTTACCTATGTGTCCCGGTTGCCCACACTTGTTACAGTTGTAGGGTATGCCGGGGTAAAAAAGGATACCTGCGGATGATCCCAGGGAGAAGAAAGGCTGCAGGTGCTGGATGTCCCCCGAAGGGTCTTTCCTCAGTTTGCAGAGCACAGACCACTTACCTATCCAGAAGCCGTTGGCATTGAAGATTTGGATTGGGTCCTTCACCACAGTGCAGAACCTCTGGAGGTAGGTGGCTATGTCCTTTCCACTGGTATGGGGGTTCCTCGTGGCCACTGTCACCCGCTTTTCGTCCCGTGTTATGGGGCAGTTCGCAGTGAACTTCCGGAAAGGGGATTCAGGGCCACTGGTCTTCACCATCTCCCAGTATCTTCTGCAGACCTGAAATGACACAAAAGTTATAAAGAATATACCTCTTGTGAAGGCCTGCACAGAAAGCGTCTCCGCTTTGCTGAACCCCTGTTCCAGAATCATCTTCTTTCCGAAGATCTCCGGGGTCATGTCAGGGACTCTTCCGTCCACCTCCTTCAGCTGCAGCACGACCGTCTGCTTCACCCAAGGCTCCAGTGCTGGGAGCCCGTCTGCAGGCTGGTCTGGCTTGACTGGTCCTGGTCGGCTGGTGCCGGCCGGGGTAGAGGCAGGGGTTGAGGCAGCGGCATTCCCGGGCTTGGAGGAAGTGGCTGGAACGGGGTTCTTCTTCTCCTTGCTGGTCTTCTTGTCGCTCTTCCCCATCGTCAAGGAGTTGGATGTCGCTTCAGGTGTTCTTAGGCGGCTTCCTTCTGGTTCCTTGACGTCTTCGCTCTTTTCGTAGCCTTTACAAAGGCTCTAGCATCTACTGCCCGGAGGTAGTAATGCGGAGTGGGGGAGGAGGGAAGACCGCAATCTCGTTCCCAGTGGGGACTAAGCCTCTAACCCAATAGCAGCAAGTAGGTGAAGCTGAATTTAATCAACGATCCTACCAGGCTGAGCAGAGGGTACCCCACAAGGACCAATTGGCTTGGATAGATGCAAGTGGTTCTCAACGTCCTAGCTGTGAAACAGAGACACCCCTAAGGCTAAAGTCGATACTACACTTGATCTTAGCCAAAAGGCCAAGAAAATACATAGTTTTACTGCAAACATATACACACTCAAATGTATTATAAAACTCTGTATTTTTCTCATCAACCCTACTGCAACCAGGTGATGAGTAGCTCGCTGTGACGTTGATGCGAATGGCATCCTTACCAGGATGGAGGTGGTGACACAAAGGTGTCCTCCTCCTGTTACTCCTCACCAGCTGGTCTTCAACTGGAACCCTCACATAGCATTGACCGTTTGTTGATATTTATGAGACACCAGATATCCACTTACTTGAACATTGAATTTGATAAAACTGGGTATCTGATGATCTATGGAAAAAGCCCATGTGGACTACCCCGTCTACCAAGGCAGCTGGCAACAGCTGGTTGTAGGCTGACCATTATGTTTGATTTGATTGATAGTTTGGCTGTAGTTCTCTTCCTGAAGAAGCTAGCTACGACCCGTGAAACACATTTGCGTCAAAGTCACAGCGAGCTACTCATCACCTAGCTGCAGTAGGATTGATGATAAAAAGCAGAGAGTATTATAATACATTTGTGTGTATATGTTTGTGGTAAAACTATGTATCCCTATGCCATGTTTACATGATTTTAAAATTTTATTCAAGTGGTACGGTCAAAGCCCTTAATTTAGTTTGTAGGGATTTTTTTGTGCATTTTGTGGTAATTTATCAAGAAAGAAAAGTCAGTCTTACGGTCTTATTTATTTATTTATTTATTTAAGACGTGGCATGTTTGGTATCTGTTTACTCGACACAACCTCATTTTTTATATATTACCAAAAAATGGGTATTATATTGTGTGTGTGTCAGCACTAAAATTAATTTCATTATATTTTTTCCTGAAAATTAGCATTTAATAAACAGTTGCACAAATGTCATGTGACATAAAAATTTGCAACTATCTTTTTGTTCTACAAGGCTTCTTCTTTTAGATCAAATATTTAATGTCCTGAGGAATATAAGGCAATGCCTCAATCTAAAAAGTATACAAAAATAGGGGCGGGTACCATCATCCTTGAACTTGGAATGATGTAAAAATGGGTGTGTCAGGGGCTACTCCAAAAATTGCCCCACGACAACAAAAATTGTTGTGGACTATCTCGGTACCCAGGGATGTAGGCAAGGTAAATTTAAAAGTATTCATTTATTGAAAAAGGACAAAAATGAAGGATATTGGATACAACAATATATAAAATGGTTATTGCATACTGTTACAAATGATACAAACAGAAAACAGGTAGACCCCACAAGAGAAAGGATGTAGGTCCAAAAGTAATCCTCTACATGTTTTGCAACCGAGGTCGCTTCTTCAGAAGTTGACCATAAACATCTATAAAGAAATACAATCTTATAGTTATATAATCACAAATAATAGAAAACAGAGAATACAGTTTACATAAATACAAGTAATCTGATAATTTTGGAGTGTTATAATCAGGCATGGCTTACCAATGGGAACTCATAAAAGGGGTACCAGATGGCACAGTTTGAGGCACCCAGAACGGGTAATCCCCCCGCGGCAAACACGAGAAGCACTATAACAGGTGCAATAACTGAAATAAAAAATATATGCAAAAATACATATAAGAAATATGCATGTGTGGGTTTATATAGTCTGTAAACGGAAAGAACAGGGAAGGCAGTAGGAGGGAGAGGGAAAGTAGGGGGGAGGGAATAAAGGGGGGGTAGGGGAGGAAGGGAGAGGAGGAGGGAAGAGGGGGGAGGGAAGGAAACATCAATCCATTTAAGGACTAACCCACCCAAATAGATGGCATGTAGATAGTGAAGCACCCGGGGATCAGGAACAAGGCTCAGGAGACAACCATGTTTTAAGGAAGAGCAGGCAGGCTGTTTATACAAAACGGTATCCAGTGGTCAGAAGAGGCCAATAAGAAGGTCCCCTGCAGCCATTGGGCTGAAAAAAGAAATGCAATAAATATGTGCAGAGAAGGGGACCTCCAGTTCACACCAGCAGCAGCGGCCACATAGTATAACAAGAGGCCTCAAAGAGTATCAAGCAGCTCCCCATATTGGAAACGTAGGCCGCACTAGCAGCAGTCAAACAAGCCAGTCCTACCTTGAAATGTCTGTATTGGAGCCTGTCCTCAGGTGGCAGCCATCTGAATAAGGGCCGCCATAAGCATCCTTTTAACAGCTTCAGCCCCGGAAGATTTTACCCCCTTCCTGACCAGAGCACTTTTTGCGATTCGGCACTGCATTGATTTAACTGACAATTGCGCGGTCATGTGACGTTGCACCCAAACAAAATTGATGTTCTTTTTTTCCCACAAATAGAGCTTTCTTTTGGTGGTATTTGATCACCTCTGTGGTTTTTATTTTTTGCGCTATAAACAAAAAAAAGCGACAATTTTGAAAAAAAACGCATTATTTTTTACTTTTTGCTGTAATAAATATCCCCCAAAAATATATTACATTTTTTTTCCTCAGTTTAGGCCGATATGTATTCTTCTACATATTTTTGATAAAAAAATCGCAACAAGCGTATATTGATTTGTGCAAAAGTTATAGCGCCTACAAAATAGGGGTTAGTTTTATGGCATTTTTTTTTTAGTAATTTTTTTTTTTTTTACTAGTAATGGCGGCGATCTGTGATTTTTATCAGGATTGCGACATTATGGCGGACACATCAGACAATTTTGACACATTTTTGGGACCATTGGTATTAATACAGCGATCAATGCTATAGAAAATGCATTGATTACTGTAAAAATGTCACTGGAAGTGAAGGGGTTAACACTAGGGGGCAGTCAAGGATTAATGTGTTCCCTAGTTTGTTTTCTAACTGAAGGGGGGAGGGGACTGTGCAGGGGAGATGACAGATCACTGTTCATACTCTGTATGAACAGACAATCTGTCTGTTCTCCCCTCAGAGAACCAGAAACTGTGTTTACACACACAGATCCCAGTTCTCCGCGTGCCCCGAGCGGGGGGCAAGCGGGGGGGTGCACGCGTATGCCCCCTAGTGGCCACAGGGTGAAGCGACGTTACATAACGTTGTTTCGCCCAGCCGTCCCATTCTGCCACAGTACAACTATGGCGGATGGTCAGCAAGTGGTTAAAGAGCCTCCAACCAGGCGCACACCAATGTGCTGACTGATGCCGCTGCCTGACGTCGCCGGGTCAGTCTCGCCCACAGTGCGTGCGCGTCCGCATGTGTCACTCACGGAAGAATGGCCACTGCGCGCACGCACAATGTGAATGCACATGACCCTCACAGGGGACAGTGCAAGGCCATCTTCGAGGGAAGAAGGGGAGGGCAATCCAAGGATTGGAGGCCCACCTCCTAATGGAGAGACACATGTCCGCCGCTAGGGGAGTTAACGCCTCAGGCCGCTGTAAATCCCATTGCAAAGCATATCTGACAAAAAGGGTTTAACCACTTGACCACTGGGCACTTAAACCCCCTTCCTAACCAGACCAATTTTCAGCTTTCGGTGCTCTCACACTTTGAATGACAATTACTCAGGCATGCAACACTGTACCCATATGACATTTTTGCCCTTTTTTTCACACAAATACAGCTTTTCTTTTTTATTTTTTGCGCTATAAATCAAAAAAGACTGAAAATTCAGTAAAAAAAAATTCTGTTTCTGTTCAAATTTATTGCAGAGTATTGGCGAGTATTGGCAGAGTATTGGCGAGTGTTGGCAGAGTATTGCAGTATTGCAGTGTTGCAGAGTATTGCATAGTATTGCACAGTGTTGCAGAGTATTGCATAGTGTTGCAGAGTGTTGCAGAGTATTGCACAGTGTTGCAGAGTATTGCAAAGTGTTGCACAGTGTTGCAGATTATTGGCACAGAGCAGTGCTGTGGGCACTACACACCCAGCCCACAGCACTGCTGCAATCTCTCCCCATCTCCCCTCGCACTGTACCGATGGGTACAGAGAGGGGAGGGAGGAACCGGCATCATGATGTGACGCCGGTTTGTTTACAAGTGATTTGATCAGTGGCTGAGAACTAGAGGCGTAGAGCAGCGTGTTACCCACCGTGGGTTTCCGATAGAGGTCCGTTGCTATTTGGGAGGTGGCGTTTTTAAAAACCTTTAAATCGAGAAAAGAGATATGATTATAATCATAGGTAAATGTAAAACGTAAGTTAAACTGGTTGGTGTTTAGACGTTCAATAAACTTGATTAACAGTGATTCTGTGCCCGTCCAAATGACAAATAAATCATCAATGAACCTGTACCAACAGAGTACATGGTCCAAAAACTATTGTAGGGATTCACCCCCGAAAATTGATCTCTCCCATCCCCCAAGTAAAGATTGGCATAGGAAGGTGCACAGGAGGTGCCCATGGCCACCCCCTGTGTTTGTAAGTAGATATGATCTATATATGTAAAATAGTTTTTGGTCAGGATAAACTGTAATAGTAACAAAATGAATTGGTTAAAGGGACGTGTATTATGATCCTGCTCCATCAAGAAGGTACCAGCCCTCCGGACACCCTGCCCGTAGAGGATGCTCGAGTAAAGAGCCATGACATCTATAATCACCAGGACCAGAACATGCGGCATTAGAAATGTGTCTACAAATGTACTTGCATTTTCTGTAAGGGACCCTATGCTCGATACTATGGGTCTCCCAAGTGGTACCTTAAGGTTTTTATGAGTTTTGGGTAGCGTGTAAAATGTCAGTAGCCGTGGAGTTTGAGTATTGATAAACCTGAGAGTGTCCTCATCAATGAGGCCTTCCCAAAATGCTCCAATGTACAAACTCCAAAATTCTGCAATGAATTGTTGTATCAGAGTATGATCAATGGGTGTATACCAAATTGTGTTGTGCAGGACATCCAAGAACATAGTTTGGTATTGATTATGTGTCATAAGGAGTATATTCCTGTCCTTATCGGATTGTTTAATTACCAGATCCGTGTGTTTCTGAAGTTTAATCAGTACCTGGGTTTGTTTTTTAGTTACATTGGAGGGTAGATGGGGCCATTGTTGTTTTTTAAGAGACTTAATCGATGCATGAAGAAAGGCCCACACAGATGGACAGATCATCAGATCTGGAAATGTGTGGGACTTGGGTTTGAATTTACCAGTGTTCCTATTGGTCTCCTCACTAGGAGACTCAGGAACTGGGGGGCTCTGAAGAGTTGTGTTGGGTGAGTTGGCAGAAGCTGCAGAGCAGGGTACATCTTTTGCCCCCTCTTCGTAAAGAAGCATCAAGTCACGTAGGGCTCTAAATTCTTGCATTGAAAAATGTTTAGTTCTTTCAGCTAGTTCCTTTTCCAAATTGAGTCTTTGCCTGTTCTTATTAAAGATAAATCTGAAGGTGAGGTTGCGGGCGAAGAGATAGAGGTCTTTGATGGTTTCAAAAATGTTGATAGGTTCAGAAGGGCAAAAGCCCAAACCCAACTGTAAAACCCTCTCCTCTTCAGAGGTCAAAGTCAAAGGTTTAAGATTAATAATATTAAGGATTTGGGGGGTGTTGGTGGTTACTAAAGAAGTAGATTTTGAGATGTACTTGGCATTGGAGTTTTTAGGATGAATACATCCAGATTGCCCTGTCGAGTGGGTTCTGGTGTCGTCGGGACTAACTTGGGAAAGTGTGTTTTAGTGTTAGATGTTGGTGTTGGAGTGTTGGATGGAATCATTTTTGGGATAATACTTTGTAAAGTTGGGTGTAGTACACCACTTGTTGGGGCTTGTGCCCCCAAGGGTGTAGGTTGTGATGGTTTATGTGATTTACCATGTTACCCCTTTTTGGAGTTCTTCGCAGGGTGCCCATCACCAGTGAGTGATCTCTTACAGAGTATACCCAGTGCACGTGCTTGCATTGAACGTGTTAAAACCTGTGAGGAGAGATACAGAGGAGTCAGATTCAGTTAAGTCCATGAGGTTAGTCGTCTCTTGTGGTGAACGTGTCCGCATATTTTTCCTTCTAGTAGGCAACTTGCACTTATAGGCATATCCTTCTGAAAAGGCAAGTTTTCCTTGGACAAATTTGCCTTGTTTTTTAACAATGATTTCTTTGTTGAGTGCCTCTAGGCATTCCTTTACCTCTTTCCATTTGACAGGAAAGTTAGTAGAATCCATAACGTTGGGTAATTGTACATTTAAATGCTCAATTTCACCATCCAGTACCGCCATATCAGCGTAGTACTGGGAAGTTAACTGTGTCGTCAATGCAACATTGCATTTTGTAAGGACGTGTTCCCAAGATTTATTAGGGTCAAGGGATGGGTCTTTGATGGTTGGAAATACTAGGATACAGAGGCCTAGAGGACACACTTTCTCTTTAATGTACAGTTCAAAATATTGGGTATGCCACTGGAGATAGGACTTTCTTTTGAGGAGGTTAAACATCCTATACAGGAAGACTTTAGTATCATCATCAGTTTTATGGTCTGTCAGGCAGCTTGCTTGAATGGTAGACATAAATCCCACCCATGCTGTACTGAGAATGTCCATGGCAAGGGTGGTGTTACTGGGATTTAGATAATCTTATTGCCAAAAATGAAGATATGTGTGCAAAAATGAAAAAATTTTCTCTAGAGCCCAGTCGTTTAAAAGAACATGTAGCTTGTATGATCACCCAGAACATACAGGAGTCAAAAGGGATTTTTTTTTTTCCTCCTATGTAAGGGGTTTCTTTTGCCCTTTTCTGGACAAAGGCTTTAAGAGTTGCTGAGAATACTAACTTTGCATTTTTCATATATTATTCTATAAATATCAAGAGGTGGAATGTGTTGTTATGGTTAATTTAGTGATTTTTTTCATAGCATAAATATATGGAATGATGCAGTTTGGTTACCATACTGTATATTGTTTTTAGAAAGCTGGCTTTTCCTATTCATATGTAAATGAACCCATTTGACTGGTTTATTGAGCTCATGCAACAGGAAGTGATGTTGGCAGGAAGTAGGGGTAGGGAACAAAGAACTTAAAAAAAAGGAGAAGTTTCCTCAGGGTGGGGTTTTTAGGCAGCACAGTAACGAATTGAGTCAATAATGTATGAAAAATTTAACATATTTATTTGTACAAAGGTGACATAGCATGGAAGTTAAAACAATGAGCTCCAGTGGGAAGTACTTTAAAATTGTAATTCAGCTAGACATACATTTGCAGACATCAATTCATAACAACAAAGATTGATATCATGAACATTAAAACTGACGTGTTTCAACCCATACACTAAGGGTCTTCTTCAGAGGGTCAGTCTGCTGGAAAATATATATAAGATTGGTATACATATAAAAATCCCATTTATATATAATAAAGTTAAAATTAACATACAATGCATGGATATAGTATAATTACCCAACAATGCATGTCCAGCAAGAAAAGAAAGAAGCCTCCCACATGGAGATCCCTTAAAAAAGTTATCTTTTCCTCTTCCCCAGAGGGGAGTCCCAGGCACCTCTACCGCCGCAACAGCCAAGGCCAGGGCAGCAAACCGGTGGCGTAACTTACGAGAGGTCACACTCTCAGGCACCGCCTGCCAGGCCAGGAAGCCAGCCGAAAAGCAAACCACACCTGTAATGAAGTTAAAGAGACAAACTAAATAGATGCCCATTATGTATAAAACAAGTTAATGAGTTTAAGAAGCAGCGACCAAGGCGCCGGAACTCTAACGGGGAGAAGGGAAATAACAGAAAAGGGGACACAGAGCAAAATGGTCAATTATTATGAAACTTGAGCATGTTAACAAAGCAAGCATGTGAAGAGAAGGGGGACAACAATAACGTCCAGTATGCATAGGTATTATCCCCCAAGTCTTCACAATTCCTTACACATACATAGTAAACATTTACAATTCAAAAGTGGTGCTACTAGCCACTAGACATTACATGTGATATGTATATATGAGACATCAGCAAACACAGGGGACTCAATCATATACACTGGTACACTTTTTTTTCTCTTTCCCTCATTATCTTACCACTATTTTGACACATGATACAATTCGAGTGGGTTTGCAATACTACCTTTATTCTTTATGAATTATTCCATCTAATTGGTCTTTACAATTTGGTATACAGCTTTAAGGCCCTTTCTTTACTTATACATATAACACATTGGGAGACTGTCGTCCCCTAGTGGCCGATTTGTCCACTTATTAAACTCATTAACTTGTTTTATACATAATGGGCGTCTATTTAGTTTGTCTCTTTAACTTCATCACAGGTGTGGTTTGCTTTTCGGCTGGCTTCCTGGCCTGGCAGGCAGTGCCTGAGAGTATGACCTCTTGTAAGTTACGCCACTGGTTTGCTGCCCTGGTCTTGGCTTTTGCGGCGGTAGAGGTGCCTGGGACTCCCCTCTGGGGAAGAGGAAAAGATAACTTTTTTAAGGGATCTCCATGTGGGAGGTTTCTTTCTTTTCTTGCTGGACATGCATTGTTGGGTAATTATACTATATCCATGCATTGTATGTTAATTTTAACTTTATTACATATAAATGGGATTTTTATATGTATACCAATCTTATATATATTTTCCAGCAGACTGACCCTCTGAAGAAGACCCTTAGTGTATGGGTTGAAACGCGTCAGGTTTAATGTTCATGATATCAATCTTTGTTGTTATGAATTGATGTCTGCAAATGTATGTCTAGCTGAATTACAATTTTAAAGTACTTCCCACTGGAGCTCATTGTTTTAACTTCCATGTTATGTCACCTTTGTACAAATAAATATGTTTAATTTTTCATACATTATTGACTCAATTCGTTACTGTGCTGCCTAAAAACCCCACCCCGGGGAAACTTCTCCTTTTTTTGTTTCTATTTTATAGGGGTGAGCAGCAATTTTTATTCTCTCTTAGTGTCCCCTCTTTGCAAAGGGAACAAAGAACTTGAACTCAACCATGTGCAGTAGACAAGATGAAGTAGTTTTGGAGGACTCAGAGAAATAATGAGTTTTGGAAGAGATCCTGTATAGAAGGAATCCAACGCCATCATAAAGAAAGGCTAAAAATAGAAACTTTACCTGGAGATGACACTAAATCTACAATCCAAGTTAAGGAACTTTTAGCATATCCCTATCACATACATTGCCCATGTTCATTTAGTGTGAAGGATAGATAGCTTGTGCATGTGTATATTATATGCATATTTTGGGATACTCTGTATAGTTAGGTACACACTATAAGTTTTTTTTGTTCAACCCAGCAGGCTGAACGAAAATTCTTTTTACAGATCTCCATACTAACACATGCGATATTAGTGTGGTAATCTTTGTTGCTGAGATATTGTTTTCTTACAAGGGCAATGCCCCCCCCAAGAACGCACTGATCAGCCATTGGCTGTAAGGGCTGATTGGATGCTGGTTTTCCAGCATGCTCGTTCGACAGAAACCAGTGGTGAGACTAGCTTCTTTGACTTCTGTCGAACAGGGAGCTGTACACACGGGCTGAAATTCGAAAGGTTCCTGCTGAACCTACCATTTTTTGATTGATTTTCACCCCCTGTGTACCCAGCCTTAGTCGTATATTGTTTTCCTAAAATGAGTTTGTATGCATAGCATTTTTTTTGTTTAGTTAAGCACATTAATATTAATACACTACAGATGTTTTTTTATGCTTCCTTGCTTTATTACAAAGTGACCTTAAAAGACACAAAGCAAAACAACCGGCTAATTATGATGCCTGAAGACCGGCACCCAAGGAAAAGATGCCAGCGTTGGCATGGAACTCTCATGGACTACGGACTATTAGAAAAGAGGTAAGTAAGTGACTTAGTTCTACTTTAAATGACAGCCAGTAGTGCCATTTAAATCTGTATTTAATATTCTGGAATTAAAGATGAAAGCGATATTAAACCCATAAGAAAACCTTTTCTTATATTGCAACTTACCAATTCTTAGATGTGATGGCTGCATTCATTTCTTTCTTAGATGTTTATTCATCTATTTTCATCTGGCAATCCAGCCAATAAGTCTGTTGTTTTTCAAAAGCACAAGCTTTTCCAGCAGAATGTATTAGTTACAGAGATGAGACATGCCATTCCAAACCTGAAGGGGTCCTTAAAACGATAAGCTTTTATTTTATTTATGTTAAACCTGTATCCCAAATGGAAAAAACTGTTTGCTTTAACTGATTATAAAGTTTGAGCTGGAGTTTGGATTCAATTTGCTAGTATATTTTAAATTTGCTAATACATTTACCTCTCCCCTCCCCCCATACTGATAATGCTGCTGTCTTCTGTGCCCCCTGTGCTCCTTGATCAAGACTGGGGGCACTCTAGTACAGTAGGTGTGTTACTGGCTAGAATACCAAGTGAAAATGAAAATACCAGACAAAAATGTGAGATTCTTATGATCAGTCAAAATGAGGACCGACACAGTGGTACCCCTAGAGGAGATGCCTCCATTCTTTAAAATGATGGCTGACAATTCCCTGTCCCCAATCTCATCATTGCATTCTGCAGGAGACAATTTCTTAGAAAATTAGCCACAAGGATGCATAGTGCTCTCAGAAGTAGGACATTGAGACAGGAGAGTGCCTACTCCAGTCTCAGATGCATCAACCTTAAGAATAAAGGGTAACATAGGATCAGGATGTGCCAGGAGCTAAAACAAAAACAGCTTTAAGAGACTCAAAGGCTTTAATGGAATCCGGAGACCAATTCTGTGGGTTGTCGTTGTTCCTGGTCATATCAGTCAGTGGTTTGACCAGAAAAGAGAAAATACGAATTAACTTCTGATAATAGTTGTCAAAGCCATGAAAACGTTGTAGCAGGCGTAGGCCTATGGGTCGAGACCGCTGTAAAACTGAAGATAGTTTCTCTAGGTCCATCGAAAAACCAGCAGTGGAAATTACATAACTCAGAAATGTAACCTGTTCACGATGGAACTCGCACTTTTACAAATTACAATACAGGTTATTTTCTCTAAGCCTGTAGCACACAGGAGACGTCTGTGTGGTGGTTCTCTAGGGCTCTGGAATATATGAGAATATCATCAAGGTAAGCCACCACACATTGCTGCAGCAAGGTATTCATAGTGTCTGGTCCTAGTATTAAAAGCAGTTTTCTATTTGTTACTCTCCTTAATCCTCATGAGATTGTATGCCCCCCTTACATCGAGCTTAGTGAAGACCATTGCTCTCTTGAGGCAGTCAAATCATTCCATAACCAATGGGATCGGATAAGCATTCTTAATCATAACCTGTTTGAGACCCCTATAATCAATACAATGTCTCAGTTCACCACTCTTCTTTTTCACAAAGAATAAGCCAGCTCTGGCAGGAGACGAGGATTTAGGGATGAACCCCAGGGAAAGTGAATCGGCAACACAGTCCTCCATGGCTTTATCCCCTGAGACAAACAAAGGGTAGACCCGGCCATGTGGAGGAATGGCACCAGGTTGAAGGTCAATTGCACAATCATAAGACTGGCGTGGAGACAAAATACCGGCCTGAACTTTGTCAAAGTCATCACTAAATTCAGGGTATTCCTCTGGCAATGAGGAGAGTGAAGACATGCACATGACCTTAATCACTTTCTGAAAACATGTTTTACTGCATTGTGGCAACCAGGAAAGAACCTCAGCAAGATGCCAATCAAAAGAGGGATTGTGCCTCTGTAACCAATGATAACCAATACCACAGGTTAATGAGGGGAGGAATTGACTTGAAACTGGATTATCTCATGGTGAAGAGCCCCTGCAGCAATGGTCAACGGAGAAGTCTCATGAGTCACATGGGTAGGCTGTAAAGGTCTCCCATCAATAGCCTCAATGGCAAGTGGAGTGCCATGAAGCTGCAGCAGAATCAAGTGCTTCGACAGGAAAGCACTATCTATGAACAGGCCTGCAGCCCCAGAATCGATTAGAGTCTGTTTTTCAATGGACAACTCAGACCAAGGAAGGGTAACTAGTACTAGAGGCTTATTCTTTAGGATAGCTGAGGATGCAAAAATGCCAACGAGGGTCTGTCCCCTACAGGTCCTCAGGTACGAGTGTCCTCCCAGACCTGCCTGGCCACAGTAAAGGCACAATCTCTTCCTCCTCCCAAAGGCCCTCTTTTCATCAGAGAGACATGTGAAACTCAAATGCATGGGCTCTACTTCACTGGCATACTCGGTACCAGGAGGCATGGGAGGTGAGGGAGGCATGGATGGGAATTCAAAGCTCTGAGCCAAACATACAAAAGGCTTCCACAAGCTCTCCCTAAAGGAAGGTCTCTCTTGGAGTCTGAAATCAATGAGAATGGCAAACGCGATCAACTCCTCAAGGTTCCTAGATATGTCTCGGGCTGCTCATCTTTAATATTATGCGAGAGGCCATGAGAAAAAGCAGCCAATAGGGCCTCATTGTTTCAACCAACCTCTGCTGCCAGAGTACGCAATTCAAAGGCATAATCGTCAACAGTCCGCCTACTCTGATGGACATGAGGCTTTTGGCAGCAAAAGTGGAGCGAGCGGGAATGTCAAATACCCTTTTAAAAGAGGTCACAATCTCAGAGTAATTCCAGACAATGGATGTTTGCATCTCTCATATGGTTTGCCCAAGCCAAGACTCTATCAGGAAGCAAAGAATTAATGAACTATATAAAAATGCCTGATTCCCTGCGCTACTATGTGTGCTGAAAACTGTGACAACCATTAACTATTTATAAAACTAGTAAAGTTTGTGTGTGAGGGTATGCTGCTGAATACCCAAAGTGTTCCTGAAAGTTAAAATGTAATACTAGTGATGGTATAGCGCTTCCCTAATAAGCGTGAAGATAAATTAACTCAATACTCTGTGTGGTTCCAATATTGAGAATGATAACAAATTATAAAAAATTAAATAAGGAATAAAACAGTGAAAACACTACAACAGTATCATGTTAAACAAATAAACATATGGGCGATGATCAAATACAATAAACCACCACTGTGATGCCAGTATCTGTAAGCAGAGAGTCTCATGCGTGTAAGCTGGTATCAGGTAAAGACATATGGCATAACAAGGGCCGCCATAAGCATCCTTTTAACAGCTTCAGCCCCGGAAGATTTTACCCCCTTCCTGACCAGAGCACTTTTTGCGATTCGGCACTGCATTGATTTAACTGACAATTGCGCGGTCATGTGACGTTGCACCCAAACAAAATTGATGTTCTTTTTTTCCCACAAATAGAGCTTTCTTTTGGTGGTATTTGATCACCTCTGTGGTTTTTATTTTTTGCGCTATAAACAAAAAAAAGCGACAATTTTGAAAAAAAAACGCATTATTTTTTACTTTTTGCTGTAATAAATATCCCCCAAAAATATATTACATTTTTTTTCCTCAGTTTAGGCCGATATGTATTCTTCTACATATTTTTGATAAAAAAATCGCAACAAGCGTATATTGATTTGTGCAAAAGTTATAGCGCCTACAAAATAGGGGTTAGTTTTATGGCATTTTTTTTTTAGTAATTTTTTTTTTTTTTACTAGTAATGGCGGCGATCTGTGATTTTTATCAGGATTGCGACATTATGGCGGACAGTCACAGTCCCCTGTGTTTGCTGATGTCTCATATATACATATCACATGTAATGTCTAGTGGCTAGTAGCACCACTTTTGAATTGTAAATGTTTACTATGTATGTGTAAGGAATTGTGAAGACTTGGGGGATAATACCTATGCATACTGGACGTTATTGTTGTCCCCCTTCTCTTCACATGCTTGCTTTGTTAACATGCTCAAGTTTCATAATAATTGACCATTTTGCTCTGTGTCCCCTTTTCTGTTATTTCCCTTCTCCCCGTTAGAGTTCCGGCGCCTTGGTCGCTGCTTCTTAAACTCATTAACTTGTTTTATACATAATGGGCATCTATTTAGTTTGTCTCTTTAACTTCATCACAGGTGTGGTTTGCTTTTCGGCTGGCTTCCTGGCCTGGCAGGCAGTGCCTGAGAGTATGACCTCTTGTAAGTTACGCCACTGGTTTGCTGCCCTGGTCTTGGCTTTTGCGGCGGTAGAGGTGCCTGGGACTCCCCTCTGGGGAAGAGGAAAAGATAACTTTTTTAAGGGATCTCCATGTGGGAGGTTTCTTTCTTTTCTTGCTGGACATGCATTGTTGGGTAATTATACTATATCCATGCATTGTATGTTAATTTTAACTTTATTACATATAAATGGGATTTTTATATGTATACCAATCTTATATATATTTTCCAGCAGACTGACCCTCTGAAGAAGACCCTTAGTGTATGGGTTGAAACGCGTCAGGTTTAATGTTCATGATATCAATCTTTGTTGTTATGAATTGATGTCTGCAAATGTATGTCTAGCTGAATTACAATTTTAAAGTACTTCCCACTGGAGCTCATTGTTTTAACTTCCATGTTATGTCACCTTTGTACAAATAAATATGTTTAATTTTTCATACATTATTGACTCAATTCGTTACTGTGCTGCCTAAAAACCCCACCCCGGGGAAACTTCTCCTTTTTTTGTTTCTATTTTATAGGGGTGAGCAGCAATTTTTATTCTCTCTTAGTGTCCCCTCTTTGCAAAGGGAACAAAGAACTTGAACTCAACCATGTGCAGTAGACAAGATGAAGTAGTTTTGGAGGACTCAGAGAAATAATGAGTTTTGGAAGAGATCCTGTATAGAAGGAATCCAACGCCATCATAAAGAAAGGCTAAAAATAGAAACTTTACCTGGAGATGACACTAAATCTACAATCCAAGTTAAGGAACTTTTAGCATATCCCTATCACATACATTGCCCATGTTCATTTAGTGTGAAGGATAGATAGCTTGTGCATGTGTATATTATATGCATATTTTGGGATACTCTGTATAGTTAGGTACACACTATAAGTTTTTTTTGTTCAACCCAGCAGGCTGAACGAAAATTCTTTTTACAGATCTCCATACTAACACATGCGATATTAGTGTGGTAATCTTTGTTGCTGAGATATTGTTTTCTTACAAGGGCAATGCCCCCCCCAAGAACGCACTGATCAGCCATTGGCTGTAAGGGCTGATTGGATGCTGGTTTTCCAGCATGCTCGTTCGACAGAAACCAGTGGTGAGACTAGCTTCTTTGACTTCTGTCGAACAGGGAGCTGTACACACGGGCTGAAATTCGAAAGGTTCCTGCTGAACCTACCATTTTTTGATTGATTTTCACCCCCTGTGTACCCAGCCTTAGTCGTATATTGTTTTCCTAAAATGAGTTTGTATGCATAGCATTTTTTTTGTTTAGTTAAGCACATTAATATTAATACACTACAGATGTTTTTTTATGCTTCCTTGCTTTATTACAAAGTGACCTTAAAAGACACAAAGCAAAACAACCGGCTAATTATGATGCCTGAAGACCGGCACCCAAGGAAAAGATGCCAGCGTTGGCATGGAACTCTCATGGACTACGGACTATTAGAAAAGAGGTAAGTAAGTGACTTAGTTCTACTTTAAATGACAGCCAGTAGTGCCATTTAAATCTGTATTTAATATTCTGGAATTAAAGATGAAAGCGATATTAAACCCATAAGAAAACCTTTTCTTATATTGCAACTTACCAATTCTTAGATGTGATGGCTGCATTCATTTCTTTCTTAGATGTTTATTCATCTATTTTCATCTGGCAATCCAGCCAATAAGTCTGTTGTTTTTCAAAAGCACAAGCTTTTCCAGCAGAATGTATTAGTTACAGAGATGAGACATGCCATTCCAAACCTGAAGGGGTCCTTAAAACGATAAGCTTTTATTTTATTTATGTTAAACCTGTATCCCAAATGGAAAAAACTGTTTGCTTTAACTGATTATAAAGTTTGAGCTGGAGTTTGGATTCAATTTGCTAGTATATTTTAAATTTGCTAATACATTTACCTCTCCCCTCCCCCCATACTGATAATGCTGCTGTCTTCTGTGCCCCCTGTGCTCCTTGATCAAGACTGGGGGCACTCTAGTACAGTAGGTGTGTTACTGGCTAGAATACCAAGTGAAAATGAAAATACCAGACAAAAATGTGAGATTCTTATGATCAGTCAAAATGAGGACCGACACAGTGGTACCCCTAGAGGAGATGCCTCCATTCTTTAAAATGATGGCTGACAATTCCCTGTCCCCAATCTCATCATTGCATTCTGCAGGAGACAATTTCTTAGAAAATTAGCCACAAGGATGCATAGTGCTCTCAGAAGTAGGACATTGAGACAGGAGAGTGCCTACTCCAGTCTCAGATGCATCAACCTTAAGAATAAAGGGTAACATAGGATCAGGATGTGCCAGGAGCTAAAACAAAAACAGCTTTAAGAGACTCAAAGGCTTTAATGGAATCCGGAGACCAATTCTGTGGGTTGTCGTTGTTCCTGGTCATATCAGTCAGTGGTTTGACCAGAAAAGAGAAAATACGAATTAACTTCTGATAATAGTTGTCAAAGCCATGAAAACGTTGTAGCAGGCGTAGGCCTATGGGTCGAGACCGCTGTAAAACTGAAGATAGTTTCTCTAGGTCCATCGAAAAACCAGCAGTGGAAATTACATAACTCAGAAATGTAACCTGTTCACGATGGAACTCGCACTTTTACAAATTACAATACAGGTTATTTTCTCTAAGCCTGTAGCACACAGGAGACGTCTGTGTGGTGGTTCTCTAGGGCTCTGGAATATATGAGAATATCATCAAGGTAAGCCACCACACATTGCTGCAGCAAGGTATTCATAGTGTCTGGTCCTAGTATTAAAAGCAGTTTTCTATTTGTTACTCTCCTTAATCCTCATGAGATTGTATGCCCCCCTTACATCGAGCTTAGTGAAGACCATTGCTCTCTTGAGGCAGTCAAATCATTCCATAACCAATGGGATCGGATAAGCATTCTTAATCATAACCTGTTTGAGACCCCTATAATCAATACAATGTCTCAGTTCACCACTCTTCTTTTTCACAAAGAATAAGCCAGCTCTGGCAGGAGACGAGGATTTAGGGATGAACCCCAGGGAAAGTGAATCGGCAACACAGTCCTCCATGGCTTTATCCCCTGAGACAAACAAAGGGTAGACCCGGCCATGTGGAGGAATGGCACCAGGTTGAAGGTCAATTGCACAATCATAAGACTGGCGTGGAGACAAAATACCGGCCTGAACTTTGTCAAAGTCATCACTAAATTCAGGGTATTCCTCTGGCAATGAGGAGAGTGAAGACATGCACATGACCTTAATCACTTTCTGAAAACATGTTTTACTGCATTGTGGCAACCAGGAAAGAACCTCAGCAAGATGCCAATCAAAAGAGGGATTGTGCCTCTGTAACCAATGATAACCAATACCACAGGTTAATGAGGGGAGGAATTGACTTGAAACTGGATTATCTCATGGTGAAGAGCCCCTGCAGCAATGGTCAACGGAGAAGTCTCATGAGTCACATGGGTAGGCTGTAAAGGTCTCCCATCAATAGCCTCAATGGCAAGTGGAGTGCCATGAAGCTGCAGCAGAATCAAGTGCTTCGACAGGAAAGCACTATCTATGAACAGGCCTGCAGCCCCAGAATCGATTAGAGTCTGTTTTTCAATGGACAACTCAGACCAAGGAAGGGTAACTAGTACTAGAGGCTTATTCTTTAGGATAGCTGAGGATGCAAAAATGCCAACGAGGGTCTGTCCCCTACAGGTCCTCAGGTACGAGTGTCCTCCCAGACCTGCCTGGCCACAGTAAAGGCACAATCTCTTCCTCCTCCCAAAGGCCCTCTTTTCATCAGAGAGACATGTGAAACTCAAATGCATGGGCTCTACTTCACTGGCATACTCGGTACCAGGAGGCATGGGAGGTGAGGGAGGCATGGATGGGAATTCAAAGCTCTGAGCCAAACATACAAAAGGCTTCCACAAGCTCTCCCTAAAGGAAGGTCTCTCTTGGAGTCTGAAATCAATGAGAATGGCAAACGCGATCAACTCCTCAAGGTTCCTAGATATGTCTCGGGCTGCTCATCTTTAATATTATGCGAGAGGCCATGAGAAAAAGCAGCCAATAGGGCCTCATTGTTTCAACCAACCTCTGCTGCCAGAGTACGCAATTCAAAGGCATAATCGTCAACAGTCCGCCTACTCTGATGGACATGAGGCTTTTGGCAGCAAAAGTGGAGCGAGCGGGAATGTCAAATACCCTTTTAAAAGAGGTCACAATCTCAGAGTAATTCCAGACAATGGATGTTTGCATCTCTCATATGGTTTGCCCAAGCCAAGACTCTATCAGGAAGCAAAGAATTAATGAACTATATAAAAATGCCTGATTCCCTGCGCTACTATGTGTGCTGAAAACTGTGACAACCATTAACTATTTATAAAACTAGTAAAGTTTGTGTGTGAGGGTATGCTGCTGAATACCCAAAGTGTTCCTGAAAGTTAAAATGTAATACTAGTGATGGTATAGCGCTTCCCTAATAAGCGTGAAGATAAATTAACTCAATACTCTGTGTGGTTCCAATATTGAGAATGATAACAAATTATAAAAAATTAAATAAGGAATAAAACAGTGAAAACACTACAACAGTATCATGTTAAACAAATAAACATATGGGCGATGATCAAATACAATAAACCACCACTGTGATGCCAGTATCTGTAAGCAGAGAGTCTCATGCGTGTAAGCTGGTATCAGGTAAAGACATATGGCATAACAAAAAAACAATGAAAACTGGAAATAAACAGGTACAAACAACGTCGCCCCAGACCTGTATTACCACCTCTGCGCTATACTTATAAATGTCAGACCCTTACCAAAGTTGCCACTTAACAATAAAGTATATGTAAACCGAATTCACCAAAGGGTAATTATAGATAAATAGTGGCGCTGATCCCCAGGTGGGGAGATGCCAGACACTCCTATCCAGCCAGTGAGCTGAATACAGACGTGTCTGTGAGTTCACCTGCCGGCAGGCTAATGCACAAGCACTTCTGATCTCTATCATTTGAGATCCAACAGATCTGAAAAGCGGTTCTCCTATGGAGCAGTGGATGTGTATGCTTGCATGTTAACCCCCATGAAGGTGGGTTAGAGGCTCTGTCAGGCCAAACACGAGAGTGAGAGGCCTTTAAAGCTGGTGAGTTTGAACTGCAGAAGGGAGTGGATTCACGTCACAGAGGTGTGGTGGATGTTTTAAAAACACAGCTGAGCAGTTTTTGGAGTCACCCTCACTTTTCTTTGGACTTTCTTCAATTTTTCACGATTGATTTTTTATGGAAGAGCCCTGGGGCCATCATTAAAAAAAAACTGAATTCTGACTTTGAAACTCAGAATTCTGAGATTGAAATTCAGAATTGTAAGTTTAAAAAAAAATACAGAATTCTGAGATTAAAAGTCAGAATTCTGAGATTCAAAGTCAGAATTCTGAGTTTCAAAGTCAGAATTCTGAGTTTAAAAGTCAGATTTCTGAGATTAAAAGTCAGAATTCTGAGATTTAAAGTCAGAATTCTGAGATTTAAAGTCAGAATTCTGAGATTAAAAGTCAGAATTCTGAGATTCAAAGTCAGAATTCTGAGTTTCAAAGTCAGAATTCTGAGTTTCAAAGTCAGAATTCTGAGATTAAAAGTCAGAATTCTGAGATTAAAAGTCAGAATTCTGAGATTAAAAATCAGAATTCTGAGATTAAAAGTCAGAATTCTGAGTTTCAAAGTCAGAATTCTGAGTTTCAAAGTCAGAATTCTGAGTTTCAAAGTCAGATTTCTGAGATTAAAAATCAGATTTCTGAGTTTCAAAGTCAGAATTCTGAGTTTCAAAGTCAGAATTCTGAGTTTCAAAGTTAGAATTCTGAGTTTATAAATATAGTAGTCTCTATTAGGAAGATTTTAGGACCAATGAGCGATAATGTAGTAACACCCACAGATCATCATTCTGCAGACATACATGTCTTCTGCTCTGTATATGGATATGTAAATCTATTTTATTAACAGCACACAGTATAGGGAAGCAAGCAGTGCTGGATTCTCTGGTTCCTCTGCTGTCTTATCCTTCTCTGTCATCTGCTCCAACATAAAGAGCCATGCTGAAAACATGTGTATTGTGTGTGAGTGGGGGGGGACACAGCTTCCATAGAGAACAGAACACAATGGCCAGCACAGCACAGCTCTGCACCCCCAACTTGTAGGAAACATTGCACTTTTGCCCCTACATGAGGGAATTGTGAATGGCTAGATGGCAGCAGGACAATGTGTATCTATGATCATAACGGAATGATCATAGCAATTACTTATCTGGACTAATAGAGGTGTTTCACATACAATTAACCTCATATTAAACATAAAAGCTGATCCAGTCACTCTTAAGATATAGTATAGTGGTTAGAACAGCAGACTTATATTGGTGAAGTTGTGGGTTCTAATCCAAGTGAGGGAACTTTTTATATAAATATATTTTAAAATATGAGATAGTGAGGGCTTAAATTGTATTTTATCAATATATCCACATTGATTTCAAGTTCTGTTAACAAAGACACACTGATATATTGAGCACACAAAGTTGTAGTCTATGCTGGCTACTATAATATAGAGTAGAGATTTCAAAGAAAAAACTGTGTATATTATTAGGGTGATCAGATGGGATCATTAGGGTGTCATCTTCAGTTTCCCCTGGGGGGCAGATCACAATTTCAGGAGACTGGTCATAATGGATCGATCATAAATCTCTTGTCTGGATTAATACAGTTGTTTCACAGAGAATTAACCTCTTATTAAACATAAAAAGAAACTGCTAAGTATATTTAAGTGATAGCCTGGTGGTTAGAGCAAAAGGCTTATAGTGTTGAAAGTTCTGGTTTGTATCCAGTTCTGAGCATGTTTTTTACTTATATATATATTTTCAATATATTGATTTTATATTAAACATATTTTAAACTATAAGTTAGTGAGGACTTCAATTGTATTTTATTGATATATCCGAATTGATTTCAAGGCATATTAACAAAGACATATTGATAAAATTGTTGTATGTGCTGACTACTATAAATTAGAGAGTAGGGATTTTTTTTTACAAATCTGTGTATATATTGGGATGATTTTGGTGACATGAGGCCAGTTCTCAATGTCAGGAGATTGTCCCTGGAAGCTGCATGATAACCATCATATCTCATAACTCAACCACAGATGCAGGGGCATTTTTTCATCCAATAACACCACCGATGCAGGGTCATTTTTTTCCATCCAGTGACACCACCGATGCAGGGTCATTTTTTTCCATCCAGTGACACCACCGATGCAGGGTCATTTTTTTCCATCCAGTGACACCACCGATGCAGGGTCATTTTTCCATCTAGTGACACCACCGATGCAGGGTCATTTTTTCCATCCAATGACACCACCGATGCAGGGTCATTTTTTTCCATCCAGTGACACCACCGATGCAGGGTCATTTTTTTCCATCCAGTGACATCACCGATGCAGGGTCATTTTTTTCCATCCAGTGACACCACGGATGCAGGGTCATTTTTTTCCATCCAATGACACACCGATGCAGGGTCATATTTTCCATCCAGTGACACCACTGATGCAGGGTCATTTTTTCCATCCAATGACACCACCGATGCAGGGTCATTTTTTTCCATCCAGTGACACCACCGATGCAGGGTCATTTTTTTCCATCCAGTGACAGCACCGATGCAGGGTCATTTTTTTCCATCCAGTGACACCACCGATGCAGAGTCATTTTTTTCCATCCAGTGACACCACCGATGCAGGGTCATTTTTCCATCCAATGACACCACCGATGCAGGGTCATTTTTTTCCATCCAATGACACCACCAATGCAGGGTCATTTTTCCATCTAGTGACACCACTGATGCAGGGTCATTTTTTTCCATCCAATGACACCACCGATGCAGGGTCATTTTTTTCCATCCAGTGACACCACCGATGCAGGGTCATTTTTTTTCCATCCAATGACACCACCGATGCAGGGTAATTTTTTTCAATCCAGTGACACCACCGATGCAGGGTCATTTTTCTTCTTCACTACTGTTAGCCCCTTATGTGTGCACCCGTTTTAAACTTACATACTGCAGATATATATATATATATATATACAGGTACAGTATTTTGCTCTGCATGCCACTATTTTCCCAGAATCCCACCTGAGAAGGGGGAGGGGCACAGTTTGTGAACTTCCCCCTGGGTACTGGCAGAGGGCGGGGCGCTCAGTGATTGGGGGAGCTGGAGGGTTATGAGAGGAGGGCGGAGTAAAAGTCTGGGACACATAGGAAGTCCTGTGCTGCACCTGCTTTCATATAATCGATCCCCATAGCGATACCACTGCTACCCCTGGCCTGGAGGAGGGGCAGCTCGGGCTGCTGCAGTTGACAGCCGGGAGATTGTGCCGCACTGGCGGGTGTCTGTGAGTCCCGCCATCAATTACGGGAGACTTGGGATGTCGGCATTGCCATCATATACTGCTGATTGGACAGAACTGCTATTACACTATGCTCACTGCCCTGACACTGCATTGTGTTTAATCACTGCCAGTACATACAGGTCATGGCCTGCTCTGCCATTATATACACTGGTTACTGTGCGCCCACCCCCTTTCAGGTGGGGATTCTGGGAAAATAGTGGCATGCAGAGCAAAATACTGTATCTGTATATATATATATATATATATATATATATATATATATATATATATATATATATTTGTAGTATGTAAGACCCCTTTCACACCGAGGACGTTTTGCAGGCACTTTAGCGTTAAAAATAGCGCCTGCAATCCGCCCTCAAACAGCTGCAGCATTGTCTCCAGTGTGAAAGCCGAGGGCTTCACATTACTCTACCCGAGGACTTCACATTACTCTACCCGAGGACTTCACATTACTCTACCCGAGGACTTCACATTACTCTACCCGAGGGCTTCACATTACTCTACCCGAGGGCTTCACATTACTCTACCCGAGGGCTTCACATTACTCTACCCGAAGGCTTCACATTACCCTACCCGAGGGCTTCACATTACTCTACCCGAGGGCTTCACATTACTCTACCCGAGGCCTTCACATTACTCTACCCGAGGGCTTCACATTACTCTACCCGAGGACTCCACATTACTGTACCCGAGGGCTTCACATTACTCTACCCGCAGACTTCACATTACTCTACCCGAGGGCTTCACATTACTCTACCCGAGGACTTCACATTACTCTACCCGAGGACTTCACATTACTCTACCCAAGGGCTTCACATTACTCTACCCGAGGGCTTCACATTACTCTACCCGAGGGCTTCACATTACTCTACCCGAGAGCTTCACATTACTCTACCCGAGAGCTTCACATTACTCTACCCGAAGGCTTCACATTACTCTACCCGAGGGCTTCACATTACTCTACCCGAGGGCTTCACATTACTCTAACCGAGGGCTTCACATTACTCTACCCGAGGGCTTCACATTACTCTACCGGTGGACTTCACATTACTCTACCCGAGGGCTTCACATTACTCTACCCGAGGGCCTTCACACCAGAGTGCTGCGCTGGCAGGACGTCAGGAAAGGTCCGTGCTATTGCGGGCGGTTTTAACACTTTCTCGGCCGCTGGCGGGGGGTAAAAGTGCCGAAATGTGCCGCTAATCCAACGGTAAAACACCGCTAAAAATAGCGGCGTTTTACCGCCAAAGCTATGGGCGGCTCGGTGTGAAAGGGGTCTAAGAGTTTAAAACTGGTGCACACATAAGGGGCTAAAAGTAGTGAAGAAGAAAAATGACCCTGCATCGGTGGTGTCACTAGATGGAAACAAAATGACCCTGCATCGGTGGTGTCACTGGATGGAAAAAATTACCCTGCATCGGTGGTGTCACTGGATGGAAAAATTACCCTGCATCGGTGGTGTCACTGGATGGAAAAAAATGACCCTGCATCAGTGGTGTCACTGGATGGAAAAATGTCCCTGCATCGGTGGTGTCACTGGATGGAAAAATGACCCTGCATCGGTGGTGTCACTGGATGGAAAAATGACCCTGCATCGGTGATTGAGTTATGACACATGATGGTTATCATGCAGCTTCCAGGGACAATCTCCTGACATTGAGAACTGGCCTCATGTCACCAAAATCATCCCAATATATACACAGATTTGTAAAAAAATCCCTACTCTCTAATTTATTGTAGTCAGCTTATACAACAATTTTATTAATATTTCTTTGTTTATATGCCTTGAAATCAATTTGGATATATCAATAAAGTACAATTTAAGTTCTCAGTAACTTATAGTTTAAAATATGTTTAATATAAAATCAATATATTGAAAATACATACATAATTAAAAAACGTGCTCTGAACTGGATAAGAACCAGAACTTTCAACACTATAAGCCTGGTACTTTACCCACTATACTATCACTTAAGGGTTCTGAATAGGAATGAGCCGAACACCCCCCTGTTCGGTTCGCACCAGAACATGCGAACAGGAAAAAAGTTCGCTCGAACACGCGAACACCGTTAAAGTCTATGGGACACGAACATGAATAATCAAAAGTGCTAATTTTAAAGGCTTATATGCAAGTTATTGTCATGAAAAGTGTTTCGGGAGGGGCAGGAGGCGGAGCCTAGCGGAGCAGACATGCATTGTTAGAGCTCCACACCGCTGAGGAGAGAAGAGAAGGACAAAGCGGAGCCTGCAGGCTCAAAAGGTATCCATTTGAACCTTTTTGCCCCAGGGAACAAACTGTGAAAGTTTGGGCAGGAAATATGGTACTGGGAAGAAACCGTGGCAGAAATAAAAATCACCTCACAAAGAGCTCACAGGCACTCACTGCAGCTGAAGCAGCTCCAGTCACCTCACAAGATACAGCATCAGGGCGCTCTCACAGACAGAAAATGTCACAGCAAGACTCTCCATTTGAGTCAGATACAGAACAAATCCTCTCACAAACTTCTCCACAAGCCTCCACAGTATCCCCAGTAATATTATTACAATTTGAAAAGATGCTTCATAAGGCTTTAAAACAAACCTCAGACCAAATAACAAAAAGCCTAACCAAAGAAATAAGAGAGCTGGGAAACCGCACCGCAACCTTAGAAATAAAAATGGATGAAATTGAAATTACAATCCAAGAAAATATAACAGAATTGGAACAATTAAAAAAAGAGAATTTAATACTTCAAACTAAGCTTGAAGATTACGAAAATAGAGCCAGACGTTCAAACTTGCGCATAAGGGGAATACCTGAAACTGTGACAGACCTGCAATCTACTATTACTGCTCTATTACAAGAACTAAAGCCAGATATCCCTATTGAACGTTTAGAACTGGACAGAGTACACAGAGCCCTCACAGCCAAAAAGAAAGATGGACCCCCACGTGATATAATCACAAAATTTCATTATTACAGAACGAAAGAACAAATACTAATTGCTGCAAGAGAAAAAAAGGAACTTAATTTTCAAGGACACAATTATCAAATTTTTGCTGACCTATCCCAACTTACTATTACTAAAAGACGATCCATGAAACCCCAACTAATGGAACTGCAATGCCACAACATTATGTATCAATGGGGCTTCCCCTTTTCAGTCAGATTTAACTACCAAGGTACAATTTACAGAAGCAGAGTAGCAGATGAACTACAACAAACCTTTTTAAAATTAAATCTGACAGAACCCACAAGCAGCAACACTCCCACACGCAGAAGAATGGCATCATCTTCACCTTCAGGCAGCACCCAGAAAATTTCAGAACAAAATAGGAATCATCATTCTCACAAAAAGAGGCCGTTATGCCACATCATCCATGGACCAAGAAGATTCAATGGACTGACATCCTAATTCCTGATATCTCTTCATTTATTATACTAAGAGATGGTTCTCTATAAAAAACCTATATTTATAACTGAATGTAACTGCATTCTGATAGTCACACACTGTGTGGGATCATGTTACATTCCAGTTATATTTCTTATTACTTCTGATTCATATAGCCTTAGAATATATAAGTGAAATAAGGAAATTCTTGTTCAGTTATATATTATCAGGTAATAACAATAGATTTATTACTTTTTAGGACAAATATGTTCAATAATCCAGAAGTAATGGAAGCTTTTTTTTTTTTTTTTTTTTTTTTTTTCTTTCTTTTCTTAAAACAAATATATTATTACCTAACTAGTTCCTAGAATTATGTTTTTGTTTATTCTAATCTGAAGCAATACAACCTCAATTTTATGAATTAACATATCTAAACAGTTACATATGAATAAAATATGTAATTGTTTACTCTAAAAGGGTTAAAATCCCAAAATAATTCAAACTATCTTCATCAATACCAAAGTTATTAACAGTACCTTTCTAACTGAATTATTTAGCCTAGGGCAAGACTAACCATATACAACCACCCTGGAATAAATAATTTCAACAAAAACTATATTCTGCACTCCAACTAATGAAACATCATTTTGATGTCTTTTGACATAGCACTTCTCTCCTGTAAGCGGAAGATCCGTGTACCCCCATTAGCCCTCCTCATTCTCCCAACCATATTATGTGGGAGTGTGACGAAGGCACTTATTCCCCTGAGAGAGATATTTATTCTCTTTCACGGGTAAATTGTGATTACTTGCAAAAAATAATTTATACAATGTATCATCTAATCTCATATGTTTTTTGTTTACTCTTTACTCCAGAATTCACTGGTTTCTTTTCTATCTATTCATCTCTTCAGTCCACACAGGTTGATCTGCGCAGTCAGCTCTGCATAGCAAAAAGTAAGTCAAAACTATTTGATCTATTTCCATGGCACCACTGAATATACTTTCCCTGAATGTTCAGGGAATAAATGTCCCTCAAAAAAGGACCAAAGCCTTCCGTACTTTCCATAACAAGAAGGCTCACATAGTATGCCTCCAAGAAACACACTTCACCAAAGATTCTACTCCAAAATATATTTCTCCTTTTTATCAACAAATTTACACGGCTTCTGCCTGTACCAAGCAAAGGGGAACTCTAATTGCATTTCACCGATCCACACCATTCACCTTATCATCAGAAATTAAAGACCCAGAAGGTAGATACCTGATACTCATGGGTTATATAATGGATACAGCAATTACGGTGATTTCCTACTACGCTCCTAACAAACAACCTACACCATTCCTCTCACATATATTACAAGTGATTAATACACACAAAATAGGAACAGTGATAATGTGTGGGGATTCGAACCAGGTCCTCCTCCCATTTCTAGATAAATCACCTTTTACACCATCCAAAATAACCTCTAGATTACCTTTTTCTCAACTTCTTTCCAAATACAATCTGGTAGATTCATGGAGAGAAAGTAACCCAATGAAAAAGAAATTCACTTATTTCTCGCACCCTCATCAAACCTTCACCAGAATAGATCATATTTTTCTAACAATAGGAATGATACCAGAAATTATTGCATCAGATATAATTCCGATTCCGTGGTCTGACCATAATGCAGTATACACTACTATAGCCTCAGCCATACCAAAAGCGCATGACCCAACGTGGTAGTTACCGGACATAATGCTCAAACACCCACTACATCAGATGGCCATTGAACAAGCTTTAAAGGAATACATATCAATTAATAATACAACAGACATCTCCCCAATAACACTGTGGGAAACTCATAAGCCTGTCTTGCGTGGTACAATACAAAGACAAATGGCACTATTTAAACGGGAACGCAAAAATCTAGCAAAAAAACTAGAACTCAATTTTAATGCAGCCTACATATCATTTCAAGATAATCCATCTCAGAGTACAAAATCTCATCTGGAAAAATCTAGATTGGAATACGATCTATTTCTCACTGAGTCAGTTGATAAATCCCTCAAACGCTCCAAACACAATTTCTACATGAATACAAACAAACCAGGTACATATTTGGCTCGGGCATTAAATTCAACTAACAAATCTTTCAAACCAATACGTTTGAAATTATCAAAAAATGTTTACACTTGTAATCCAGTTAAAATAGTCCATAAATTTCACTCACATCTCGCAACTTTATACAAGACAAACAATGAATTTAATCCTACAGAGGCTGAATCCTTCTTCTCAAAAATAACCTTACCTGAGTTATCTCAGAATCAAAAAAGCAGTTTGGATGAGCCTATAACTATAGATGAAGTTGCTAACGCCATAAAAGACCTAAAACTTAACAAAAGACCAGGCCCAGACGGCTACTCGGCTTTATACTATAAAACATTCTCAGAAATACTCTCTCCCATTCTCACTGAAACTTTTAACAAACTTCTAGATGGACATTCTTTTCGGCAAGAAGCACTAATGGCAATTGTTTGTATGATCCCAAAACCCCTTTCTGATGATACTTCCTGTGTGAATTATCGGCCTATCTCTCTGTTAAACCTCGATATTAAATTATTAGCAAAAATAATAGCAAAACGCCTCAATAGCATTATAGGAAAATTAATACATAGAGATCAAGTAGGCTTCATGCCAAATAGACAGGCAGGCGATAATATACGCAGGGCAGTGTTATTGGCACATATTGCTAAAAAACGGAAAATCCCTTTATGTTTTCTATCTCTCGATATTAAGAGGGCATTTGACACAGTATCCTGGCAATATATGCAATATTCATTACAAAAATGGGGTTTTGGACCCCACTTTTTAACATGGATCAAAGCATTATATAATAAACCCAAAGCCTATATAAAATATGCTGGATACAAATCTGAAGCCTTTAATATCGAAAGAGGTACCCGACAGGGTTGCCCATTATCTCCCTTATTATTTGCCCTTATACTCGAACCCATGGCCCAATACATCAGAACAAACCAAACTATAACTGGCATTGAAGTAGGAGGTATTACACACAAATTATGTATATTTACAGACGATATATTACTTTTTCTATCATCACCACAGGTCTCTGGTCCTAACTTAATACCAGCTCTTGATGGATTTGCAGCCCTATCCGGCCTTATGATTAATCCTAAGAAATGCCTAGTGCTTAATATTTCACTCACAAACATGGAATTGATCCCGGCTAGGGCTGTACTCCCATTCACATGGGCAGAAAAATCAATCCCATATCTTGGAATTCATTTAACAGCCTCTCATTCTGACTTATTCTCAACCAATTATCCTCCTGTATTAAGACAGATCACAAATCTAATAAAACAATGGTCGCAACTTCCTTTATCCTGGATGGGGAAGATTAATACAATCAAAATGACTATTCTACCCAAATTGCTTTATCTATTCAGAGTCCTCCCTATTCCAATTCCTTCCTATTTTTTGAGAATAGTACAAAAAAGAGCAACTTCGTTTATATGGGGCTCTTCTAAACCACGTATACCTATACACACACTACATCTTCCCAAAAATAAAGGAGGCCTGGGATACCCTAATTTTACTAACTACTACAGAGCGGCACATTTGGCCAGTCTGTCCAAATACCATGCAAAACAGGAAATCCCATTATGGGTATTTATAGAGGCTTCAGAAAATGACCCTCTATTAATATCAAATTTATTATGGCTTGATCCTAAAGACCGCTTTAAAATTCATAATCCCATAACTAAACACTTCTTATCTCTCTGGGATAAACTAAAAACCAAATATCAGTTACAATCTCCACACAATCCTCTCCTTTCTTTTATCAGAAATCCGGCATGGATCTACCCAAATTCTTTTAAAGCTTGGACAACATCAGGCATTCAGACACTAAATGACTTCATAGCATCTAAATCATTCCTTTCATTCCCATCGCTTAGAGAAAAATATGATCTACCAAACTCTGAGATATTTAGATATCTCCAAATCAAAAATTTCTATACACCATTCCTAAAGGGGGATACACCATTATCCCAATTATCCATTTTTGAATCAATCTGTACAAAAGATCCATTTGCTAAAGGTACAATTTCATCACTTTATAATCAATTATATGGAGTACCAAATCTTAATAGACCCTCTTACGTTCAGAGGTGGGAGGAGGACCTGGGACGAACTTTAGAAGACACGGACTGGTCTAACATATGGCTCACATCTAAGTCATCTTCACCCAACATCTTAGCACTGGAGACAAATTATAAAGTCCTAACTCGCTGGTACCTTGTACCCGCTAGAGTGGCAAAATATTCACCTAATACCTCAGCTCTTTGATTTCGAGGATGCCCAGAAATAGGCACATATTTACACATATGGTGGACGTGCCCAGTAATCCAAACCTTCTGGAAGGAAGTCTTCGTGATTGCATCTAAAATATTTAAAAAAATAATACAACCAGATCCATATTTAACTTTACTTAATCTAAAACCGGAATGGTTAACAATCTCTCAATTCAAACTTATGATCCAACTAATAACGGCTGCAAAACAAACAGTGGCCAAGGCATGGAAATCTCCTACATTGGTACTAGCAGAAACAATTCACAGAATGAATAATACAATGTCCCATGCTAAGATGGTAGCCATCGATCAAAATCAAATTCCAAAATTTGAAAAACTTTGGCATCCTTGGATAAAACAACAGTTCCTGTCAAACTTCAATGACTCTGTCCTGTTGCCATGGTAACAGATTAAATGACTTACAGAGACACCCATTCTAAGGCTTCAAAGAGAACTAAAAAGAATAATAAACTGACGAGCGGGACAACCTTGTGGACCATACCTCTACCTTTCAACCCTTTTTCTTCTTTCTCTTTCCTTTTCTCCACCTTACGATTAAAGCTCATTATCAGAATTTATTTGACCTATATACACTCTACTTGTAAACAATATGTATAGTAGGTATAAATCATTTAAATACCTACAAAAGTAACTAAGGAAATTATATATATCTTTAATTTAGGTTTACGTGAACCCAATGTTTAATATTTGAAATTTCATGATATTTACCTATATAAACCCTACTGTAAAACAATGAGCTTACTTTATAGATCCTTGTAAACTTACTTTATGTATCTTTATAACATTGTATACTCAATAAACTTCTTTTGACAAGGAAAAGTGTTTGGGGACCCGGGTCCTGCCCCAGGGGACATGGATCAATGCAAAAAAGTTTTAAAAACGTCCGTTTTTTCAGGAGCAGTGATTTTAATAATGCTTAAAGTCAAACAATAAAAGTGTAATATCCCTTTAAATTTCGTACCTGGGGGGGTGTCTATAGTATGCCTGTAAAGGGGCGCATGTTTCCCGTGTTTAGAACAGTCTGACAGCAAAATGACATTTTGAAGGAAAAAACCCATTTAAAACTACCCGCGGCTATTGCATTGCCGACAATACACATAGAAGTTCATTGATAAAAACGGCATGGGAATTCCCCACAGGGAAACCCCGAACCAAAATTAAAAAAAAAAAATGACGTGGGAGACCCCCTAAATTCCATACCAGGCCCTTCAGGTCTGGTATGGATATTAAGGGGAACCCTGGCCAAAATTTTTTAAAAAAATGACGTGGGGTTCCCCCTAAATTCCATACCAGATCCTTCAGGTCTGGTATGGATTTTAAGGGGAACCCCGCGCCAAAAAAAAAAAAAAACGGCGTGGGGTCCCCCCAAAAATCCATACCAGACCCTTATCCGAGCACGCAACCTGGCAGGCCGCAGGAAAAGAGGGGGGACGAGAGTACGGCCCCCCCTCCTGAACCGTACCAGGCCACATGCCCTCAACATTGGGAGGGTGCTTTGGGGTAGCCCCCCAAAACACCTTGTTCCCATGTTGATGAGGACAAGGGCCTCATCCCCACAACCCTGGCCGGTGGTTGTGGGGGTCTGCGGGCGGGGGGCTTATCGGAATCTGGAAGCCCCCTTTAACAAGGGGACCCCCAGATCCCGGCCCCCCCCCTGTGTGAAATGGTAAGGGGGTACTTACCCCTACCATTTCACTAAAAAACTGTCAAAAATGTTAAAAATGACAAGAGACAGTTTTTGACAATTCCTTTATTTAAATGCTTCTTCTTTCTTCTATCTTCCTTCATCTTCTTCTTCTTCTGGTTCTTCTGGCTCTTCTGGTTCTTCCTCCGGCGTTCTCGTCCAGCATTTCCTCCGCGGCGTCTTCAATCTTCTTCTCCTCGGGCCGCTCCGCACCCATGGCATGGGGGGAGGCTCCCGCTCTTCTCTTCATCTTCTTCTTCATCCTCTTCTCTTCTTCCTTCTTCTCTTCTTCATTTTCTTCTTCTTCTCTTCTTCATTTTCTTCTGATGCACGGGACATCACAGGGAAGTCCCGTGAAGTCACCGTGCGTCAGAGGAGGGCGGGGTCACCGGGTGGCCCCGCCCCCCGTTATTTAAGAACCGTCAGACGAGTAGACGCCGTCACACAGCGGGAGCCTCCCTCCATCCCAGCATGGATGCGGAGCGGCCCGGAGAAGAAAATGAAGAAGAGAAGAAGGAAGAAGAGAAGAGGATGAAGAAGAAGATGAAGAGAAGAGCGGGAGCCTCCCCCCATGCCATGGGTGCGGAGCGGCCCGAGGAGAAGAAGATAGAAGATGCCGCGGAGGAGATGCTGGACGAGAACGCAGGAGGAAGAACCAGAAGAGGCAGAAGAACCAGAAGAAGATGAAGGAAGATAGAAGAAAGAAGAAGCATTTAAATAAAGGAATTGTCAAAAACTGTCTCTTGTCATTTTTAACATTTTTGACAGTTTTTTAGTGAAATGGTAGGGGTAAGTACCCCCTTACCATTTCACACAGGGGGGGGCAGGATCTGGGGGTCCCCTTGTTAAAAGGGGCTTCCAGATTCCGATAAGCCCCCTGCCTGTAGACCCCCACAACCACCGGCCAGGATTGTGGGGATGAGGCCCTTTTCCTCATCAACATGGGGACAAGGTGTTTTGGGGGGCTACCCCAAAGCACCCTCCCAATGTTGAGGGCATGTGGCCTGGTATGGTTCAGGAGGGGGGGGCCGCACTCTCGCCCCCCCTCTTTTCCTGCGGCCTGCCAGGTTGCGTGCTCGGATAAGGGTCTGGTATGGATTTTTGGGGGGAACCCATGCCGTTTTTTTTTTTTTTTGGCGCGGGGTTCCCCTTAAAATCCATACCAGACCTGAAGGGTCTGGTATGGAATTTAGGGGGAACCCCACGTCATTTTTTTTTAATTTTGGCCGGGGTTTGCCCTTAATATCCATACCAGACCTGAAGGGCCTGGTATAGAATTTAGGGGGTCACCCACGTCATTTTTTTTTTTAAATTTTGGTTCGGGGTTTCCCTGTGGGGAATTCCCATGCCGTTTTTATCAATGAACTTCTATGTGTATTGTCGGCAATGCAATAGCCGCGGGTAGTTTTAAATGGGTTTTTTCCTTCAAAATGTCATTTTGCTGTCAGACTGTTCTAAACACGGGAAACATGCGCCCCTTTACAGGCATACTATAGACACCCCCCAGGTACGAAATTTAAAGGGATATTACACTTTTATTGTTTGACTTATTATTAAAATCACTGCTCCTGAAAAAACGGCCGTTTTTAAAACTTTTTTTGCATTGATCCATGTCCCCTGGGGCAGGACCCGGGTCCCCAAACACTTTTCATGACAATAACTTGCATATAAGCCTTCAAAATTAGCACTTTTGATTTCTCCCATAGACTTTTAAAGGGTGTTCTGCAGCATTCGAATTTGCCACGAACACCCCAAATTGTTCGCTGTTCGGCGAACTTGTGAACAGCCAATGTTCGACTCGAACATGAGTTCGACTCGAACTTGAAGCTCATCCCTAGTTCTGAATAGTTTCTTTCTATGTTTTATATGAGGTTAATTCTCTGTGAAACAACTGTATTAATCCAGACAAGTGATTTATGATTGATTCGTTATGACCAGTCTCCTGAAATTGTGAACTGCCCCCCAGGGGAAACTGAAGATGACACCCTAATGATCCCATCTGATCACCCTAATAATATATACACACTTTTTTCTTTGAAATCTCTACTCTAATTTATAGTAGCCAGCATATACTACAACTTTGTGTGCTCAATATATCAGTGTGTCTTTGTTAATATAACTTGAAATCAATTTTGGATATATTGATAAAATACAATTTAAGCCCTCACTATCTCATATTTAAAAAAAAAAATATATATATATAAAAACTCCCTCATCTGGATTAGAACCCACAACTTCACCAACATAAGTCTGCCGCTTTAACCACCAAGCTATCTCTCAGTATTGGTTTTGATCTGCTTTTATGTTTAATATGAGGGTAATTGTATGTGAAACACCTCTATTAGTCCAGACAAGTACTTGTTATGATCAATCTGTTATGACCATAGACATACATTGTCCTGCTGCTTTCTAGCCATTCACAATTCCCTCATGTAGGGGCAAAAGTGCAATGTTTCCTACAAGTTGGGGTGCAGAGCTGTGCTGTGCTGGCCATTGTGTTCTGTTGGAATCAGTTTACATAGGTTGGACTTGATGGACTTGTGTCTTTTTTCAACCTCACCTACTATGTAACTATGTAACTATGGATATATTGATAAAATACAGTTTAAGCCCAAATACAATTTAAGCCCTTGCTATCTCATATTTTAAAATATATTTATATAAAGAATATAGTCTCACCCAGATTAGAACCCACAACTTCACCAATATAAGCCTGCTGCTCTAACCACTACACTCTCATTAGTTGTTTGAATATGCTTTTATGTTTAATATGAGGTTAATTGTGTGTGAAACACCTCTATTAATCCAGACAAGTAATTGCTATAAATAATCCGTTATGACCATAGACACACATTGTCCTGCTGCCTTCTTGCAATTCACAATTCTCCAATGTAGGGGCAATAGTGCAATGTTTCCTACAAGTTGGGGTGCAGAGCTGTGCTGTGCTGGCCATTGTGTTCTGTTATCTATGGAAGCTGTGTCCCTCCCACTCACACACAATACACATGTTTTCAGCATGACTATGTTAGAGCAGATGACAGAGAAGAAGGATAAGACAGCAAACAGAGGAACTAATAGTACAGTCGTGGAACCAGAGAACCCAGCACTGCCTGCTTCCCTGTACTGTGTGCTGTTAATAAGATAGATTTACATATCCATATACAGAGCAGAAGACATGTATGTCTGCAGAATGATGGTCTCTTGGTGTTACTACATTATTGCTCATTGGTCCTAAAATCTTCCTAATAGAGACTACTATATTTATAAACTCAGAATTCTGACTTTGAAACTCAGACTTCTGACTTTGAATCTCGGAATTCTGACTTTTAATCTCAGAATTCTGACTTTGAAACTCAGAATTCTGACTTTGAAACTCAGAATTCTGACTTTAAATCTCAGAATTCTGACTTTAAATCTCAGAATTCTGACTTTTAGCCCGGGTTCACATCTATGCGAATTAGATGTGCGTTTCTGCACATCTAATTCACATCTATGCGAATTAGATGTGCGTTTCTGCACATCTAATTCGCATAGCAGGAGAATGTGACTGGCTCCCTATGGAGCCGGTTCACATATCTCCGGGGCGGCTGCGGTGCGCACTGCACAAAAACGCTGTGCGTCTTTGGCTGCTTTTCAGGGCCGAATTCAGGCATAGAATCGGCCCTGATTCGTCCCTGAAATGGTGAACAGGGACGCACAGCACTCCTGTGCGGTCCGCAGCGAATTATGGTGTGAACCCAGGCTTAATCTCAGAATTCTGACTTTGAAACTCAGAATTCTGACTTTAAATCTCAGAATTCTGACTTTGAAACTCAGAATTCTGACTTTTAGGCTATGTTTCCACTAGTGCGTCCCCAAAGTCGCGCGATTTTGCCGCGATTTTTTACAGCGATTTTACCGCGACCTTTTACCGCGATTTGAAGCAATGCCTGTATCTATGGACCTCAAGTCGCATCAAAGTGGGACCAAAGTAGTGCAGGGACTACTTTGAAGTCGCTGCGACTTGAAGTCGCACAGATATGAACGGTACTCATTGGAAATCATGGGATACAATTTGTCATGCGACTTTTCAGTCCCAAGTCGCATGAAAAGTCGCACTAGTGGAAACAGAGCCTAAATCTCAGAATTCTGACTTTGAAACTCAGAATTCTGACTATAAATCTCAGAATTCTGACTTTTAATCTCAGAATTCTGACTTTGAAACTCAGAATTCTGACTTTTAATCTCAGAATTCTGTAGATTTTTATTTTTTTTTTAAACTCACGATTCTGACTTTAAATCTCAGAATTCTGTGTTTCAAAGTCAGAATTCTGACTTTGAATCTCAGAATTCTGACTTTCAAACTCAGAATTCTGTAAAAAAAATAATTTTTTTTTCAAACTCATAATTCTGTATTTTTTTTTTTATGATGGCCCCAGGGCTCTTCCATAATTTCTGGACTTTATATATATTAATAATTTTTTTCATTTCTCCTTGGATTTATATATTTGTATATGTCCTTCACTGAGTGTTATGTATATAATTTCTATCAGCTCATATTGATTTTATTTGAATAATATATTTTATTTAATAATTTTTATTTGTTTGGGGCACTAGGGATCATTGATGTGATATATGTCAATCTTCCACTTTTCATTTAGTCACGTCTGTATTCAGCTCACTGGCTGGATAGGAGTGTCTGGCATCTCCCCACCTGGGGATCAGCGCCACTATTCATCTATAATTACTCTTTGGTGAATACGGTTTACATAACAAAAAAACAGTCCACAGAATCAGTGGGAGTTCATAGGCACTGTGCTGGCATGCAAAAACACCTCAAGTGGTCCTCCACCTACCGCTGGTTAACATGCGCCTTCCCTTTAAAGGGGTATATGGATCCTCTGGTGGATGACTAAATCCTCTGTTAGTGTTTTTAGTGATCCCTAATGGTAAGGAATCCTGACATATGTGCAACATATCCTATGATAATCCTGAGCTAACATAGTCCTGAATCTTTATAGGAAACTTCAATAAAACTCTTAATAAAGTATAAAACTCACATTTGTTGGTGCACTGAGTCTGGTGCACTCAGATCTCAAACATAGCTCATTCAGGATGTGCAGCGCCCTTAAGGATCGCTTGGCTGTTGTGATAGCAACAAATCCACAGGGTGATAGCTTCCTCGTTGAGCAGGCTGACATGTGACAAAAGACCTCAGGGGTGGGCCTAGTGACGTCAGCATGCACAAGGAAGCTATCACCCTGTGGATTTGGTGGAGTGCTGACAATCATCTGACAGCTGAGCAGCCTGAGCACTGAGAAGAGAGCTGCTAAGAGCCCAGCCCTGACAGTAGGTATTTTAACTTAAAAGGAGAAGTATGGTCAAAGCTTTTTTGGCTATACTTCTCCTGTTGGTCACAGGAGTGTAGTTACTGTAGTTCTGCACTTTTGTGAACTGTTTTCAGCCGACAGGGGATGTCAGCTGGCGTCAAAAAGCCGGTCACGACTCTGAAATTAGCCTTTTTATGGGGGTTCTTCCCACCCTCTGTTTGCGCCATTGATCTTTTTTTCTCCTTTTTTTATTAAGGCTCTGAAATTATCCCGACCATATGGTCTGGATCCACCAAGAAGCCTGGACCAGAAGCTGGCTCAGCCTTTCAGCGAGTAGATCCAATGTCAGTCACAATATCTTCCTCTACTGCCACCTCCCTGATTAAAAAAAATGCTTCTCCCCGACTAATGCTCCCGCCGTTCTGGGGCGTGGCCATGCGATGATATAATTTGGAGACCCTGTCCCCCTGTGAGGTCACAGACTTGGGCATGATGGGCCAGTGACAACACAAGGGGCGGGGTCTCAAATTATAAAAGAACTGTCAGACACCAGAACTGGCAGAATGGTGGGAGCCAGCATTGGAGGAGGAGCATTTTTTTCCAATAGATTGGCGGCATTCACATGGGGTGGCGGGATCTGGGGGGCCCCCTTGTTAAAGGGGTTTCCAGATTCCGATAAGCCCCCCACCTGCAGACTCCCACAACCACAGCCCAGGGTTGTGGGAAGAGGCCCTTGTCCTAATCAACATGGGGACAAGATGCTTTGGGGTGCCCCAAAGCACCCACCCTCCATGTTGATGGCATATGGCCTGGTTTAGAACAGTCTGAGAGCAAAATGACATTTCTAAAGGAAAAAAAGTCATTTAAAACTACTCGCGGCTATAATGAATTGTCAGTCCTGGCAATACAGATAAAAGAAGTCATTGAAAAAAATGGCATGGGATCCCCCCAGTCCATTATCAGCCCCTTTGGGTCTGGTATAAATATTAAGGGGAACCCCAAACCAAAATAAAAAAAATTGAGTGGGGGTCCCCCCAAATTCCATACCAGGCCCTTCAGGTCTGGTATGGATATTAAGGGGAACCCCGCGCCTAAATTAAAAAAAAAATGGCATGGGGGTCCCCCTCAAAATCCATACCAGAACCTTCAGGTCTGGTATGGATTTTAAGGGGAACCCCGCACCAAAATTTTTTAAAAAACGGCGTGGGGATCCCCCCAAAAATCCATACCAGACCCTTATCTGAGCATGCAACCTGGCAGGCCACAGGAAAAGATGGGAGGATGGGAGAGCCCCCAAAGCACCTTGTCCTCATATTGATGGGGACATGGCTTCATCTTCACAACCCTTGCCCGGTGGTTGTAGGGGTTTGTGGGTGGGGGGTTTATCCGAATCTGGAAGCCTCCTTTAACAAGGGGACCCCCGATCCCAGCCTCCCTCCTGTGTGAAATGATAACAGGGTACAATTGTACCCCTACCATTTCACAAAAAAAGTGTCAAAATGGTAAAAATGACAAGACACGGCTTGGGACAAGTCCTTTATTAAAAAATTTTAAAAAGTCCCACAAAATCTTCTTCTACTCTTGGTCCGCCGATGGACCGAAAAAGAAAAAAAAATGCGACCGACCTGCCTCCATGGGAGGCACCCGCCGTATGACGCATCTTCGCTTTGACAGTTCTTTTATAACTGAGGGCGGGGCCACACCGTGACATTCCCGAGTGACCCCGCCCCCTCTGACACACGGGGACATCCCGTCGGCATCAGAGGGGGCGGGGCCACCGGGTTACGTAAGCCCCCCACCCGCAGACCCCCACAACCACCGGGCAAGGGTTTTGGGGATGAGGCTCTTCTCCTCATCAACATGAGGACAAGGTGCTTTGGGGTACTACCCCAAAGCACCCTCCCTATGTTGAGGGCATGTGGCCTGGTACGGTTTGGGGGGTGCTCTCTCGTCCCCCCTCTTTTCCTGCGGCTTGCCAGGTTGCATGCTCAGATAAGGGTCTAGTATGGATTCTTGAGGGGACTCCCACATCATTTTTTTTAATTTTGACACGGGGTTCCCCTTAATATCCATATTAGAAGTGAAGGGCCTGGTATGCAATTTGGGGGGACCCCCACGCAGTTTTCTTTTAAATTTTGGTTCAGGGTTCCCCTTAATATTCATACCAGACCCAAAGAGACTGGTAATGGACTGGGGGGATCCCATGCCGTTTTTTTCAATGACTTCTTTTATTTGTATTGCCGGGACCGACAATTCATTATAGCCGCGAGTAGTTTTAAATAACTTTTTTTCCTTTAGAAATGTAATTTTGCTCTCGGACTGTTCTAAACATGGGATACATATGCCACTTTACAGGCATACTATAGACACCCCCCCCAGGTACAAAATTTAAAGGAATATTTCACTTTTATTGTTTCACTTTAAGCATTATTAAAATCACTGCTCCCGAAAAAACGGCTGTTTTTAAAACTTTTTTTGCATTGATACATGTCCCCTGGGGCAGGACCCAGGTCCCCAAACACTTTTTATGACAATACCATGCATATAAGCCTTTAAAATTAGCACTTTTGATTTCTCCCATAGACTTTTAAAGGGTGTTCCGCGGCTTTGGAATTTGCCGCAAACACCCCAAATTGTTTGCTATTCGGCGAACAGGCGAACACCCGATGTTACGTTCGACTCGAACATCGGGCTCATCCCTGCTCATAACCAATAAAAATAAGAAACTAGGAGGAACACATGAAAATGTTTCATGTACAGGTAGCTGAGCTGTTTATAAATATTGGCTTTATCAGTAAAAAATAGCAAGGTCGAAGTGAAAAGCTCAGTGAGCAGTAGCCAATCAGATTTCAATTATCCTAAATTAGATCAGTGGAAGATGAATTGTGATTGGTGCTGTGAGTCACTGCTCTTCAAAATTTGCCTTACTACCAAATAGGTCTCTATATCCGTAGAATATTCCATATTATTTCTGCCTGTTTCTGAAAAAGGCATATATTACTTTTACAAGGTTTAACACACCATATTCCTTTTTTTTTCTCCTACCAAACCCGTCTGACTGGAGTTCCAAAATAGACGACGGATGAAAGACGATGCAACACACAGAGTAAAATGCTAGACGTGTTATTTTATCTTTTCTTATTGGGCAGATTCCCGCCGCTTGCTTTTCTGCCGTATGTTATGGCATCTTTCAATCAACCAACAAAGAGAACCTTTTGAACGCAGCATGTGGTCAGATTGTAACGCTCTTCAAAGTTAGGGGAAAATCAGAAATATTGGCCTATAGGTATTGTCTTTTTCTATACCTGTGGTCTTCATTATGTTTGTACCTCTAACTGTATAGAAAAGGAAACCAAACTTTCAAAGCATATGGAACAGTATGGTTTATTAGAAGGCAAATCTTTTTATTTTATTCCAGAGCAGATTTCTAAGGAGATGAAACTGCTTTGATGTCTGATTTTTTTCTTCTTCTTCACTGTTGTCCATGTTTATGAATCAAACCCTCCTTGGAAATGTCAGTTAAGAATACATTAATTTGCTTTTAGAACACATTTTGCTATTAAATCACCAGGGGTGCATATTTAGAAAAGGTCTTTCCAGTGGTGAAGCGACCATTAAAATTGAAGCGGTTACAGAGCTATTACATAGTACACATACAGTTGTGTTGTGACAACCTTTTGTAAAGTTTTTATTGTAAATTTTATTTTTGCTTTTTCAGTATACAATTTCTAATTTTAACCTAGGTATGCCATTTAAAAAATACAAATAAAGTTTAAATATATATGACCTGTTGGTCGCGATGGTTTAACTGAGTACTAGACAGTTACAGCTCTTTAACCACTTAAGCCCCGGACCATTTGGCTGGCCAAAGACCAGAGCACTTTTTGTGATTCGGCACTGGATATTTTAACTGACAATTGCGCGGTCGTGCAACGTGGCTCCCAAAAAAAAATCGACGTCTTTTTTTTTCCACAAATAGAGCTTTCTTTTGGTGGTATTTGATCACCTCTGCGGTTTTTATTTTTTGCGCTATAAAAAAAAAATAGCGACAATTTTGAAAAAAATGCATTATTTTTTACTTTTTGCTATAATAAATATCCCCAAAAAATATATAAAAAAATTTTTTTTTCCTCAGTTTAGGCCGATACGTATTCTTCTACATATTTTTGTTAAAAAAAATCGCAATAAGCGCTTATTGATTGGTTTGCGCAAAAGTTATAGCGTCTACAAAATAGGGGATAGTTTTATGGCATTTTTATTGATTTTTTTTTTTTTTTTACTAGTAATGGCAGCGATCAGCGATTTTTATTGTGACTGCGACATTATGGCGGACATATCAGACACTTTTGGTGTGATTTTGGGAAAATTCACATTTATACATTGATCAGTGCAATTAAAAATGCATTGATTACTGTGTAAATGTGACTGGCAGTGAAGGGGTTAACTACTAGGTGGCACTGTAGGGGTTAAGTGTGTCCTAGGGAGTGATTCTAACTGTGGGGGGAGGGGCTGTGTGTGACACTACACTGATCACCGCTCCAGATTACAGGGAGCGATGATCAGTGACAGTGTCATTAGGCAGAACGGGGAGATGCTTGTTTATATCAGCATCTCCCCGTTCTTCCTCACCGTGAGATGATCGCGGGTATCCCCGTGGACATTGAGTCCTGCGATCATGGTCACGGAGATCCCGGCGGGCATGCGTGCTCGCACGCCGCCTCTTAAAGGGCCACGTACAGGTACGTTAATCTGCCGCAGTATTCCTGCGTGAGGTGGTCGGGAAGCGGTTAATCTTCAGTACACACTTTTACTTCAATACTTCAATGACAATTGCGCAGTCATGCAACACTGTACCCAAACAAAATTTTTACAGTGCTCCACTGACAGGCACTGATGAGGCGGCACACTGATGATGAGGCACTAAAATGCAGCACTGATGGGCACTGAAAGGCGGCACTGATATGCAGCACTGATGAGCACTGATAGGTGGCACTGATGAGGAGGCCCTGAAAGGCATTACTGATGGGCACTGATTGGCATCTCTAATGAGCACTGATTGGCATCCTTGATGGGCACTGATTGGCATTCCTGCTGGGCACAATTTGGCATCCCTGGTGGGCTCTAGTGGGCATCCTTGATGGGTCTTCACTGATAATCAATGTGCTGATGATCAGCTCAGACCCCCCCTGTCAGAAGAGCCGCTGATTGGCTCTCCTCTACTCACGCCATGACAGCGTGAATAGGAAAAGCTGATAAACGGCACTACATCATAGGCTCTTTACTGGGAACGGTGATGTGGTGTGTCAGAGCGAGACACCGCACTACCGATCGCCGCATTGCGCGCCCTCAGCTTATCCTGCTGGACATCATATGACACCCAGTCAGGATAATAGAGCCACTCTGTGGTCGTCATTCTGCATACGGCGGGTGGGAAGTGGTTAAATAAAAAAAATTCTATAGATCCAATGCACACATTTTTTAAAGCTGAATTCCAGGTATGGCTATTTTTGCATAGTTACACTTGTCCAGCTTGGACCAATGTAATATGTATGTATCATACCTGGCCAATCCCCCTGGAAGATTAAAATCACTGTGGTAGACACCACTACTGTAATGATTGCCACTAGCTAGTTTCCAGGCCTCGTGCAAAGGTGCTGTCCTGCTGCTCAGTGAACACAGGAGGTTGCTCACTCTGTACAGGTCCCATTTAGAGTACAGTTTTTTAATAGTACTTTAGGGGAGCATTAAAAATACTAAATTCATGCCTGGGAGGTGCCCTTAACCTGTCTGTGAAGTAGCACACCTGTAAGATGTATACAACCTATTACTGCAAAACTGACATTTACAAATTTCTAAAAAATGCAGTTTAACCCTTTCATGACTAAGCCTATTTTTGAAATTTGGTGTTTACAAATTAAAATCCGTATTTTTTGCTAGAAAATTACTTAGAGTTCCCAAACATTATATATATTTTTTTAGCAGAGAATCTAGAGAATGAAATGGAGATTGTTGCAATATTTTATATCACACGGTATTTGTGCAGCAGTGTTTTAAACGCAAATTTTTGGAAAAGGGACACTTTCATGAATTTTAAAAAATCCAAACAGTAAAATTACCCCAATTTTTTGTATAATGTGAAAGATGATGTTATGCCGAGTAAATAGATACCAAACATGTCACCCTTTATAATTGTACGCACTCGTGGAATGGCGACAAACTACGGTACCTATGAATTTCCATAGGCGACGCTTTAAATTTCTTTTTACGGTTACCAGGTTTGAGTTACAGAGGAGGTCTAGGGCTAGAATTATTGCTCTCGCTCTGACAATCGCGGCAATATCTCACATGTGTGATTTGAACACCGTTTACATATGCGGGCGCGACTTCCGTATGCGTTTTCTTCGCTGCACGAGCTCGCGGGGACGGGGGCTCTTTAAAAAAATGTTTTTATTTATTTATTTTTATACTTATAAATTGTGTTTAAAAAAATTTTTTTTTTTTTTTACTTTTATTGCTATCACAAGGAATGTAAACATCCTCTGTGACAGGTACTCTTTATGGAGGGATCGGGGGTCTAAAAGACCCCTGATCCCTCCTTTGCACTTCAAAGTATTCAGATCGCCGAAAATGGTGATTCTGAACACTGTATATTTTTTTAAAACCGGCGCCATTGGTAGCCGAGTAAACGGGAAGTGACGTCATGACGTCGCTTCCGCGTTTACATTGAGAAGGCTGGAACGAAGCTGCCCACAGCTTTGTTCCAGCCCACCCCCAGCCGCCGAAGGCAGCCGATTGGACACCGGGCCTCCCGATCGCACGGGAGGCCGGTAAGAGCGGCGGGATGCGGCGGGAGGGGGGGATGTCCCCTCCCGCTCCTCCGTTATAACAGCCGAGTGGCTTTTAGCCACATCGGTTGTTATACTCGGATAGCCGATCGCCGGCTCTAAACAATGGTACTGGGATGATGCCTGCAGCTGCAGGCATCATCCCGGTATAACCCCAGAAAGCCGAGTACGCATATCTGCGTACGGTCGGCGGGAAGGGGTTAAATCAAATGGCAACTTCCAGCTACTTAATTCTGTTTGTAAACAAAGTGGATGTGGATCCCTTTCATTTATATAAAGATGAGGGCCTGATATAGATGTCAATAGGGGATTTCCACAAAAAAACGGTGTGGGTTTCCCCCTAAAATAACATATCAGATCCTTATCCTTGATGACAGTATGTTGTGAATTTTAAGGGGAGTCCCCACACAAAAGAACAAGAAATAAGTGTGGGTTCCCCAAAAATTCTATACCAGAGCAATTGGAGAATACACCATTCTGGGAATACCAGACCTGCAGTGCTCCCCCAATTCCAACTATTTTAGGGGAAGTTTATATATAATTTCTTTTTTCCTTCATTTGGATTGTGTTTGAATTGTATACTATATAGGGATATATACAAAACTGCAGGATAGGATCCTCAATATGGTGTTACAATATGCGTTATATGTCTAGATCTGATGTGTTTTTAATGATGTTTCGTTTATTCTTTTTGCTTTTTTGTATACTACTAATAAAATTCAACTTTTTTATATACGCTGTGTAGCTCACTACAGTTGTGCCTTTAAAGTCCCACTAAGGTTTATAGTCTTTTGATATTTCCAATTCTATACCAGACCTGTCTGATGCAGCCTGGCAGGTCAAGAAATAGAGGGTAGAAGCGTGTTCCCATCCTCCTGAACCATACAAGTTTACATGTCTTAAACATAGGGGGGATACTTTGCCAGGGGGATTCCACTGGCAATACTCCTTGTTCCCATTTTGATGAGAACAAGGGCTTCTTCCCTACAACCCATAAAGATAATGATAACTTCAAGCGCATATACAGTATACAATATTCAGGATTAATCGGATTGGCCAGGCATATAGTCCATGGCTAAAGAGTTAGCAGCCCAGGGGTTAATGAGGGTCTGGCAGTTAGAAGCATATGGATATGGGATTACATGTTTAAAAAGGGTTTGGCAGTCCAGGGGTTAAAAAGGTGTAGCAGTTCACAATGTGTGAAGTAGGTTGATGAAGCAATGGATCTAGAAGGCGGCTTCTATCCCCAGAGATGCTGGCTCTGTGATATGTAAAAGAGGGTAAAGAAGGGAAGCGCCACCTGAGTGCAGTATTAGTGAATACTTTTAATGACACAAAGTTTAAAAACACTTACAAAAGACATAATTAAAAAGGGCTCATCTGTAGATGGATGATCCTGGTAGGTTCCTGGTGGGGATGATCCTGGTGAGTTCCTCGAGCTCCAGTCTGGGTGAAGCTTTTCAGCAGATGGTTCGTCCTGTGGCCATCAGGGGGAGGCTGGGGCCGGCGTGGAGCGCACAGAAGGTGTGCGTGACGTCACGGGCTGTTCAGCAGCTTCCGGCTTCCAGGTACATTCCAAGGGGAGGGCTCGCATGGAGGGAGGATACTAGCTGTGAGGGAGTCTGTGGATAGGCTACGCGCTCGGAGCAGCTGCTCCTTCAATAGGCCTGAGGGGGCAGTGTATAGATGCTGTGCTATTTATATGCCGGCGCTGTGGGACAACAAGGCTCAGCGCCGGCTGATAGCACAGCGCTGTGATGGAATAATACAGTGCGGTGGGCTAAAGGGGGGGAGAAGAGGGAGGGGATGTGAAATGTGGTTTGTGAAGGACCGTACTGAGGTGGGGGAGGGGAAGGAACACAAATAGAATGACACATGGGAGGAGGGCGCATGATGGCTGAGAGAATGTTGATGCATATCACATATAAATAATAATATAAGTCAACAATCAATTATGAAAAAGTCAATAAAAAATTCAATAAAAAATTAATGAAAATCAAATAAAAAGTCAATATAAAAAATCAATATAAAAAATCAATACAAAAAATCAATATAAAAAATCAATATAAAATTCAGAAAATGTGTGTACGTGTACATGCATGCATGCGTGTGTGCATGCATGCTTGTAACACATATCAGCTCCACATAATGACAATTCCCTCCATACACATGATTCCTTTCCCTTTCCCCCTCCCCCCCCCCCTTCCTTTTTTCTGAATTTTATATTGATTTTTTATATTGATTTTTTATATTGATTTTTTATATTGATATATATTTTAACAATTGGGGGGCCCAGATACTGCCTCTCCTATGTGAATGAGATCCACATAGATCCTTACAAAGCCATCACATCTGATCCTATCTCTGAATTGCCAAATTACATCTCCCGAACTCTGCTGCTAATATTAAACAAAGGGTGGGGTCTCCCGGGTGATTCGTTGAACAAATATGGCCATGGACATTTTTTGTCACTTTAATTCCCTATATTTGGACAGTAATGTCAAGCAGTTTACAATGCCTGGGATTTTTGGCCAGTAAATGCGGCTGGGTGATGTCACTGGTTAACAGAAAGGAAGCTGTTATGTATAGTATTGGTAGATATAACACTAATATACGTGAATGTCTGTTGGATGAACAGCCAAACTTTGAGCTCATCCCTAATTAAGAACTTGTTAAAGGGAGTCTCCCATGCATTTTGAACTCATTAGAGACTCTCTCTACTCTTATTTACAAGGTGGTATTCCTTGTAGCCATCACCTCTGCCTGATGAATGTCTGAGTTGACAGCTGAGGCTCACTCAACCGCATCTGAAGGTGGTTATAAAGTTTGTTTCAGCTCCAGATGGTTTTATGGCTATTGTCTCTTTAAACTTTGTTTCTAATTCAATATTAAGCCTGCTTCATCTTCCCCTATTATTTTGTGTCCTAACCAAGCTGCTTACATATTGTCTAGCCACAGTACAATATTACAAAAATTATATTACAATATTACACAGTACAATATTACAAAAATTGCAATCAAACGTCAAAATAAGACCATGCAATAACTTGTGTTCAGAAATCAATTGTGATCAGCCAGCCAGAAGCAGCTGACCTAGATTTGATTGCAATTTTTGTAAGGTATACTTTAATATGTTTTCAATAAAATTTATATTTTTATAATAACTATTGTTGTATTGGCTCACCGTAAACAGACACACCATCTCCCCCCTAAAATCCTGTTTTTTACTAGAGAGAGCTCTGTCTCCCTCTTCATATTTGTTTTGTATAAAGCATTAGCTTAATTTTTTTGTGAGTGAAACTTTTAGAACTGGTGTGACTGCTACTTTGTTCAATTTAAGCCGATTACTGCTGAATAGGTATGAGCCCGATGTTCGAGTTAAACATAAGTTCGACTCTAACATCGGGTGTTCGCCTGTTCGACGAATAGCAAACAATTTGGGGTGTTTGCGGCAAATTCGAAAGCACCCTTTAAAAGTCTATGGGAGAAATCATAAGTGCTAATTTTAAAGGTTTATTTGCATGGTATTGTCATAAAAAGTGTTTGGGGACCTGGGACCTGCCTAAGGGGACATGTATAAATGCAAAAAAAAAGTTTTAAAAACGGCTGTTTTTTCGGGAGCAGTGATTTTAATAATGCTTAAAGTGAAACAATAAAAGTGAAATATTACTTTAAATTTCGTACCCGGGGGGTGTCTATAGTATGCCTGTAAAGTGGCACATTTTTCCCATGTTTAGACAAGTCCCTGCACAAAATGACATTTCTAAAGTAAAAAAAGTCATTTGAAAGTACTCGCAGCTATAATGAATTGTCGGTCCCGGCAATACAGATAAAAGTCATTGAAAAAAATGGCATGGGATTCCCCCAGTCCATTACCAGACATTTTGGGTCTTGTATGAATATTAAGGGGAACCCCGAACCAAAATTAAAAAAAAAAAAATGTGTGGGGGTCCCCCAAATTCCATACCAGGCCCTTCAGGTCTGGTATGGGTATTAAGGGGAACCCCGCGCCAACATTTTTTTAAAAAATGGCATGGGGGTCCCCCTCAAAAATCCATACCAGAACCTTCAGGTCTGGTATGGATTTTAAGGGGAACCCCGTGCCAAAATTAAAAAAAAAATGGCGTGGGGATCCCCCAAAAATCCATACCAGACCCTTATCCGAGCATGCAACCTGGCAGGCCACAGGAAAGAGGGGGATGAGAGAGCGCCCCCCTCCTGAACTGTACCAGGCCACATGCCCTTAACATGGGGAGGGTGCTTTGGGATAGCGCCCCAAAGCACCTTTTCCCCATATTGATGGGGACAAGGGCCTCATCCCCATAACCCTTGCCCGGTGGTTGTGGGGGCCTGCAGGCGGGGGGCTTATCAGAATCTGGAAGCCCCCTTTAACAAGGGGATCCCCAGATCCCAGCCTCCCCCCCCGTGTGAAATGGTAACGGGGTATAAATATACCCCTACCATTTCACAAAAAAGTGTCAAAATGGTACAAAAGACAAGACAATACTTGGGACAAATCCTTTATTAAAAAATAAAAAAATAAAAATGTCCCACAGAGTCCATTCATCTTCTTCCCTCGCTCCGCTGACGGACCGAAAAAGAAAAAAAAAAAACAAAGCCTCCATGGGAGGCACCTGCCATATGACATGTCCGCGTAGGTGACAGTTCATTTATAACTGAGGGGGGCCACAGGGTGACGTTCCTGGGTGACCCTGCCCCCCTCTGATGCACGAGGACTTCCCTATGGCTTTCCCAGGGCGTCAGAGGGGGGTGGGGCCACCCGGTTATGCAAACCAAGTAACTATAAATCTGTTAGTTTAACTTCTATAGCCGGGAAGATACTGGAACGTTTAATAAAAGACCACATAGATGAGTTCTTGCTGGAAAAAAACATGTTAAGCAACAGACAGTATGGATTCATGAAAGACAGAAGTTGTCAGACAAACCTGATTTCTTTTCATGAAGAGGTAAGTAAAACCTTGGACAGAGGGGTTGCTGTGGACGTGGTATACTTGGATTTTGCAAAAGCGTTCGATACGGTTCCGCACACACGGCTCATGTGTAAGGTAAAGTCTACAAGCTTGGAAATATCAGTTTGTAAATGGATAGAAAACTTGCTAAAAGACAGAATTCAGAGAGTAGTGGTTAATGATTCTTACTCTGAATGGTCTAAGGTTATCAGTGGTGTACCCCAAGGTTCAGTGTTGGGACCAGGGCATTTTTTCTAAAACAATAGGTGCTGGAACTCAACCACAACCCCCCAAAACCCCTCCCCCCACACACACCCTCCAAATCACATCAAATAGTGGGTGTGGTCATATTTCACAAACAGTAGAAGGGTCAGAGTTCATGGGGGTTACACACAGAGTGCAGAGCTGTCACTTGTAAACACAGAAACCAGATTTCTGTGTTTACAAGTGATTGTGGTGAGCAGGCACCAAAGGGTCTGAGCCAGAGGTGGTGGAACTAAGTTCCACCAAGTTTCCCCTGAAAAAAAGCCCTGGTTGGGACTTTTTAATATCTTTAGAAATGATATTGGGTCTGGGATCAAAAGTAACATTTCCGTCTTTGCAGATAACACCAAGCTATGCAGTGGAATAACGTCCTTACAGGATGTCTCCAATTTACAAGCCGACCTCAATGCACTGTCTAATTGGGCGCCTATGTGGCAGATGAGGTTTAATGTTGAGAAATGTAAAGTTATGCACTTGGGGGCTAAGAATATGCATGCATCATACATGCTAGGGGGAGTACAACTGGGGGAACCCGTAGTGGAGAAGGATCTGGGGGTTTTGGTAGATCATAAGCTCAATAATAGCATACAATGCCAAGCTGTGGTTTCCAAAGCGAACAAAGTCCTTTCTTGTATTAAGAGAGGTATGGACTCCAGAGAGAGAGAGATAATTTTGCCCCTGTTCAAATCATTAGTAAAACCTCATCTGGAATATGCAGTTCAGTTTTGGGCACCAGTTCTCAAAAAGGATATCGGGGAACTGGGGAAAGTGCAGAGAAGGGCAACCAAACTACTAAGAGGCATGGAGGAGCTCAGCTATGAGGAAAGATTAGAGGAACTGAATTTATTCTCTCTTGAGAAGAGGAGAATAAGGGGGGATATGATCAACATGTGAACTTGGTGTTGAGTTATTCTCTTTACGGTCAACACAGAGGACACGGGGCACTCTTTACGTCTAGAGGAAAAGAGATTTCATCTCCAAATACGGAAAGGTTTCTTCACAGTAAGAGCTGTGAAAATGTGGAATAGGCTCCCGCCAGAGGAGGTTCTGGCCAGCTCAGCAGATTGCTTTAAGAAAGGCCTGGATACTTTCCTAAATATACATAATATAATTGGGCACTAACATTTATAGGTAAAGTTGATCCAGGGAAAATCCGATTGCCTCTTGGGGGATCAGGAAGGAATTTTTTCCTCTGCTGTAGCAAATTGGAGCATGCTCTGCTGGGGTTTTTTGCCTTCCTCTGGATCAACTGTGGGTATAGAATTGGGTATATTGGATTGTACAATATTTTTTATTTTATTTTTTTTTTATGGTTGAACTGGATGGTCTTTTTTCAACTATACCATACTAACTATACTATACTTTTGTACCATTTTGACACTTTTTTTGTGACATGGTAGGGGTGTTATTTCACTTGGGGGGAGGCTGGGATCTGGGGGTCCCCTTGATTCTGATATGCCCCCTGCCCGCAGACCCTCACAACCTATGGGTAAGGGTTGTGGGGATGAGGCCCTTGTCCCCATCAACATGGAGACAAGGTGCTTTGGGGAGCTACCCCAAAGCACCCTCCCCATGTAGCCTGGTACGGTTGGGGGGGGTGCTCTCTCGTCCCCCCCATATTTTCCTGCGGCCTGCCAGGTTGCGTGCTTGGATAAGGGTCTGGTATGGTTTTTTGGGGGGAACCCCACGCCATTTTTTTAATTTTGTCGCGGGGTTCCCTTTAAAATCCATACCAGACCTGAAGGGTCTGGTATGGATTTTGAGGGGGACCCCCACGCCATTTTTTTTTACATTTTGGTTCGGGGTTCCCCTTAATATTCTTACCAGACCCAAAGGGCCTGGTAATGGACTAGGGGGATCCCATGCCATTTTTTTTAATGACTTCTTTTATCTGTATTGCCGGGACTGACAATTCATTATAGCCACGAGTACTTTTAAATGACTTTTTTCCTTTACAAATGTCATTTTGTGCAGGGACTGTTCTAAACATGGGGAAAATGCACCAATTTACAGGCATACTATAGACACCCCCCAGGTACAAAATGTAAAGGAATATTTCACTTTTATTGTTTCACTTTAAGCATTATTAAAATCACTGCTCCCGAAAAAACGGCCGTTTTTAAATCTTTTTTTTCCATTGATACATGTCCCCTGGGGTAGGACCCAGGTCCCCAAACACTTTTTATGACAATAACTTGCACATAAGCCTTTAAAATGAGTACTTTTGATTATTCATGTTCGTGTCCCATTGACTTTAATGGTGTTCGTGTGTTCTAACAAATTTTTTGCCTGTTCCCATGTTCTTCTGCGAATCGAAGCGGGGGGTGTTCGGCTCATCCCTACCGCTGAATAAAAAAATCAGATGTCAGCCAAAACTACCTGAAAAAGCTTTCATTTCGAGTTGAAATGAATCAAATTTGGATGGCTCTGTTGTATTTAACCACTTGCTTACTGGACATTTAAGCCCCCTTCCTGCCCAGATCAATTTTCAGCTTTCAGCGCTGTCACACTTTGAATGACAATTACGTGGTCATACAACACTACCAAAATGAAATTTTTATCATTTTTTTCCCACAAACAGAGCTTTCTTTTGGTGATATTTAATCACTGCTGGGTTTTTTATTCTTTGTTAAAAAAACGAAAAAAGACCGAAAATTTTGAAAAAAAAACAAAACAGTTTTTTATTTTGTTATAAAATTTTGCAAACAGGTAATTTTTCTCCTTCATTGTTGTACGTTGATGAGGCTGCACTGATGGGCACTGATAGGCTGCACTGATGGGCACTGATAAGGCGGCACTTGTGGACACTGATGAGGCAGCACTGGTGGGCACTGATAGGTGGCACTGATGGGTGGCACTGATGGGTGGCACTGAAAGGCATTGATGGATGGCACTAAAGGGCACTGATAGGTGGCAGCGATGGGCACTGGTAGGTGACACAGATAGGCAGCACTGCTAGGTGGCACTGATGATGAGGCACTGATGGGCACTGTTTGGCGCCACTGGTGGGGATTTATATGTGGCACTACTATGTATTGGCGGGCACTGACTGGTGGCACTGTTATGCACTGGTGGGCACTGGCAGGTGGCACTGGCAGGCGGCACTGTTCCTCTTCTGGACCGATGTCCCTTTACAGAAGCTGGTGATCTGCTTTTTTTATAGATCTTCTGTTTACATCACGTGATCAGCTGTCATTGGCTGACAGCTGATCACGTGGTAAGGGGCTGAGACCGGCCCCTTACTCCGATCTGTGATCAGCCAAGACTCATTGAGAGCATGCAAAGGGGTGAACATCATATGACGGCGTCCCGGCAAAGTGTAGCCGTCATTCAGCTATAGCGCGGACGCGAAGGAGTTAAGCCAAGCTAAATGTAATAGTTGAAAATTTTTTCCAAAATATGTGCTGCAGAATACAGCGTCTCCGATGCTGTCCTCGAATACATTGATCTGTAACAAAACAGGTTAAAGGCATATTTTAAGCATGTAATTTAAAGATTAGTATCTTTCCCATGGTACCCTTAAAGTCATGTTAACCACTTTCAGACAGCCCACAGTACATTTACTGCGGTAGGGCAGCCACTCTGTGCCAAATCATGTACCTAGTACGTGATCTGACACTTCTGATCACACTTGATGTCCCCCGGCACCCGCCGATTACACAGTACACAAGTGAAGCAAGAAGAAAATTGTTGCTCTGAACCACTCAATCTAAAGCTGCTAACACCAAAACCAACAAAGTCCAAGTGAAATAAATAAACAAAAGTGTAGCACTAAATATACCAAAGTGGAACACCATATATAAGGTGGACCAAGGTATGTAAATCAATACAAATAGTGACTATAAGTGCTGTAACACAAAATAAGAGTAGTGTAATATTCAAAAACCTCATGCGGGTAGAAAAAACAGTAATAAGTTGTAACTATAACTTAAAAAAGTCCAAACACTGAAACAAGAAGTATAGGTGAACAGTTCACCTACACAGTACACAGGCAGAACGACAAGCTGCCTATGTAAACAAGGCAGATTGCCATTCTGTCAGAAGGAAAGGTATTGACCCTGTGTTTCTGCAAAGCAGGAACACAGATCTTTGCCTTCCCCTTGTCAAAGCACCTCCCACACAATGAGTAAGCACAGGCTAGGCACACGGTTAACCCTTTGATTGCCTCTGTTGTTAACCTCTACCCAGCCAGTGCCATTAGTACAGTGACAGTGCATATTTTTTAGCACTGATCACTTTATGAGTGTCACTGGTCTCCAAAAAGTGTCAAAAGTGTCAGCTACATGTCCGATTTGTCTGCCACAATATTGCAGTCCTGCTATATGTCACTGATCCCCACCATTACTAGTAAAAAATTAAATAAAATAAAAATATCCCAATTGAGATTGATTGAATTGATATATTGATTGGAATTGATACCAATCAATATATGCTAACAAAAATAGAAAGAAATCCTGCGAGCCACCACTGTCTAGATGCTTAAAGTGGTTTAAATAACCCAAAGACTAAGGGTATTAAGCCTGTCACATGTATCCTGAAAGATAAATAAATTATCTAAAAGCTGCTAGCGTTACAACACGTCACATATATCATGCAAAGATAAATACATTAATTGAATACGCTGCACTAAAAATTATATAGATTGTAGTGTATACTAAAACTATGTAAAATTAATCAAATTAATATAACTAATTAATGGATATGATATACACACAAAACCAATTTAAAGTGCCTTGTGCATAACTGTGTTTAAAACCATAAACATAAACAAATAATACATAGAAAAAGTGCTCCTGTGCAATATATAGTATCCAAATATGTCGTAAATGACTGTGCTGAAAATAAACAACACTGCAGGGGATATGTGATTCAGATCATAAGACATGTGCATATAAATCGCATCCAAATCGCATCCAACTGCGTCTCTAGTAACGTGATAAAAGTTTGTGTAATTCGTGAACAATAAAAAGTGTGATCCAAGACGTGCTGGGTGTCTTCACTCAGGTGCCCCCTTTAGGTAGTAAACGCTCACCTTAGAGCGTGCGACTTTGCGATTAAGCTAAGTCAAATTACGCATGTGACCACCTTTGCACTTTTTAAAATGTCAGGCTCCTGGGTTCCTCAGCATAGTTATCCAGGATATGTGAAAGAAAAAACTGAATAGTCCAATGACGTTTTAAACTAATTAATTTAACTAAAGCAAAGATCCCCATCTGGGGTACTCACGTATATCAGGTGCGTCAGTACACCATTCTATGATGAATATGTAGCAGATTATACCAGGGTGGTATCGGGATGATACGAGCGCCCTTCTTAGCTTGCAAGATATCTTGTCGTGCCGTCCTGACCCCTCCCCAACTAGTGTAGATACAGGGATAGCGTATCTACTTCAGGGGGAAATATTTCCTGTTTTCGTATACACTACAATCTATATAATTTTTAGCGCAGCGTATTCAATCAATGTAATCAATATATGCTTATTGGGATTTTTTTTACCAAAAATATGTAGCAGAATGCATATTGGCCTAAATTGATGAAGAAATTAGATTTTTTATATATATATATATATATATATATATATATATATATATATATATTTTTTTTTTTTTTTTATTGGGTATGTTTTATAGCAGAAAGTATAGCATATTGTTTGTTTTTCAACATTATCGGTCCTTTTTTTGTTTATAACGCAAAAAACTAAAAACCACAGAGGTGATCAAATACCACCAAAAGAAAGCTCTATTTGTGGGAAAAAAGGTACAAAAATGTTATACGGGTACAGTGTCACAAGACTGCGCAATTGTCAGTTAAAGTAACGCGGTGCCGTATTGCAAAAAATGGCCTAGTCATGAAGGGGTGTAAATCTTCTGGAGGTGGTAAAATAGTTAATTTTTCCACTCTACTGAATTTTAATTTTTTTTTTTTTTACTATGTTACATGTCCCCCAGGCAGTGCCCACCTCTTCAGGTTTTTTTTTTTAGATTGCTTTCTAAAATTATCCTTCAAGAAGACCAGCCTCAAGATTTCAAAAGCAGAACTGGACAAGCCCCCTGCAAACTTTCTTCCACTCTGCTTTTTATAGAACATCAGCACCTGCCCTTCACATCCCCACCATTGGCCACTTAGAGGGTTTTGAGTTTGCTGCCTGTCATGACAGAGCAATATTGATGGATATAAAGCAGAACAGAGAAAATGCATGAAAACAATCACTTCAGGCTATTCTACTATGCTACAGCCCTTCTTATTAATTTGAACAACCTAAGATAAACTGTCATAAGAAGCCCTAGAATGTGGATAACTGTTTTTCTATTTTTCACAAGAAGCTGGCCCTAGATACTGATAAGGAAACAAAATGTTATAGCATTTCCTTAACAAGTTTAGTTGTGCTCTAAAATAAGCAACGTTAGCTCCAGACACCTACTTAAAGGAAGTCTCAAACATTGCAAGAATTCACTTCTGTTCTATATATTTTTGGTAAGTTTTTACTATTTTCTTTGGGATTTTTTTAGCTTAGTTGTTAATGATTACAATATAGTATATGATACTAACATGTTCTTTGAGAAAACTTAGTGTGGCTTACACAATTTTTAGGTAAGCAGACCATATTGTAATTACCTTGTGTCTAATTGTTAGTATAGACAAAATATCTTCAAAATAAATGACTACATAAAATATTTTATGAAAGGCTAGACAGTTACAGTGCCTTGAAAAAAAATTCATACCCCTTGACATTTTCCACATTTTGTCATGTTACAACCAAAAACATAAATGTATTTTATTGGGATTTTATATGATAGACCATCACAAAGTGGCACATAATTATGAAGTGGAAGAAACATGATAAATGGTTTTCAAATTTTTTTACAAATAAATATCTGTAAAGTGTGGCGTGCATTTGTATTCAGCCCCCCTGATTCAATACTTTGTAGAACCACCTTTTGCTGCAATTACAGCTGCAAGTCTTTTTGGGGATGTCTCTACCATTGTTTCACATCTAGAGAATTACATTTTTGCCCATTCTTCTATTCAAATTAGCTCAGGCTCTGTCAGATTGGATGGAGAGTGTCTGTGAACAGCAATTTTCAAGTCTTGTCACAGATGCTCAATTGAATTTTGGTCTGGACGTTGACTGGGCCATTGTAACACATGAATATGCTTTGATCTAAACCATTACAATGTAGCTCTGGCTGTATGTTTAGGGTCGTTGTCATGCTGGAAGGTGAACCTCCATCCCAGTCTCAAGTCTTTTGCAGACTCTAACAGGTTTTCTTATAAGATTGCCCTGTATTTGGCTCCATCCATCTTCCCATCAACTCTGACCAGCTTCCCTGTCCCTGCTGAAGAAAAGCATCCCTACAACATGATGCTGCCACCACCATGTTTCACAGTGGGGATGGCGTGTTCAGGGTGATGTGCGGTGTTAGTTTTCCGCCACACATAGAGTTTTGCTTTTAGGCCAAAAAGTTTATATTTGTTCTCACCTGACCAGAGCACCTTCTTCCACATTTGCTGTGTCCCCCACATGGCTTGTCGCAAACTGCAAACAGGACTTCTTATGGCTTTCTGTGGATCTCTGCAGCTCCTCCAGAGTTACCATGGACCTCTTGGCTGCTTCTCTGATTAATGCTCTCCTTGCCTGGCCTGTCAGTTTAGGTGGACGGCCATGTCTTGGTAGGCTTGCAGTTGTACCGTACTCTTTCCATTTTCAGATGATGGATTGAACAGTGCTCCCTAACATGTTCAAAGCTTGGGATATTGTTGTATAACCTAACCCTGCTTTAAACTTCACCACAACTTTATCTCTGACCTGTCTGGTGTGTTCTTTGGCCTTCACAATGCTGTTTGTTCACTAAGGTTCACTAACAAACCTTGGAGGGCTTCACAGAACAGCTGTAACTATACTGAGATGAAATTACACACAGGTGGACTCTATTTACTAATTGGGTGACTCTTAAAGGCAATTGATTCCACTAGATTTTAATTAGGGTTATCAGATTAAAGGGGGCTGAATACAGCATGCAGCCACACTTTTCACATATTTATTTGTAAAAAAAATTGAAACCATTTATCATTTTCCTTTCACTTCACAATTATGTGCTACTTTGTGTTGGTCTATCACATAAAATCCCAATAAAATACATTTATGTTCTGGTTGTAACATGACAAACTGTGGAAAATTTCAAGGAGGTATGGATAGCTTCCCTACAATCCAAGGAAAAACTTACATTCTTATCAGTCATTACTAACAATTGCTGTGATTGTCATTTGTTGAACTGTAAGGAAATGTCTTAGCGCAAGGCCACTTTAATAAAATGGTTTACATAAAAACATATGACGATTTCTAAAAATAATATCAGTTCAGTGTAATAATAACAAATGTAATTTGTTAGTTTCTGCTTCATACAAATATGTTTAAGTTTAATTAAATATTTTTCTGCAATAAGGAGTCTGTTCAGTGTAAATAATCTTGTACTGTATATTGTTCTGAGAGCACTGACTTTCAAATTAGCCTGCTTTTCAAAACAGAGTCAGAGCACATCAAAAATGTAGTTAAAATGTAAATGAGAAGTAAATAGTTCTATATTAAATGCCTCATTCTACATGTATTTTCCGTCAAATCATCTTTTTAAGCTCTTTCATTCTAATGCCTGGAAGATGTGATATTAAAAATGATTGCTTTGACGTGGCTAAGGGGCTCCAGGATTAACAAAAAGAGAAAGGACATAATAAAACATTCAGAAGACCTATTTCAGAGGAATTATGCCTTGCTTTGAGACTTGTCCAAGGTTGGAGTGCATTGAAACTTGTTGGCGTACATGCAAATGAACAGCTTGGAAACTACTGTGCAGAAATCAAGTTAAGTGGAAATTACATAAAGAGAGTTCAAACAAGTTGCCAAACATACTACCTGGCAATTAGGTGATGTAAATATTTTAAATAATAATGTTTTGGCATTAGTAGAATAGAAATCTTTTAATGGGGAAGGGAATTGTGGTCGAGGCATATTAATATGTATTCCCACAATGTGCAATATATAATACAGCTGGGCTTGTTCAACAAGGGCAATGCACAAAATGCATTATATAATTGCAGCCAAGCACCAAACAGCTTTCACTGATATGACTTCTATAAACAAAAATCTGATTGCTATGGTCCAATTAGCATTGCATATAATCATTGCTCTTTGCACAGCTCAATTAAAATGTACGTCAAGCCAAAAGTTTTAAATAGAGTTAGGAAGCCCTACCAGGTTTTTACTGCTATCTGGGGCTCCATTAGAGAGATTTACTTTTACTTGCTGTCCTGACAGGAAGTGTTCATCTTTTGTAATATGTTACATGTTCAGGTTATAACATATAACATGTTACAAATGCACCGACCCCCACAGCCCAACCCGAATCCCCGTTTTCACAGCGAGCAGGGGATCTTCTCTGGGTTTGGTTCAAGAGACAATCATCAAAACCATTGTCTGAAAACTGTCAAAACTTAAAGTGTGACTAAATTCAAATTTTTTTCAATTAAAATAACAAAAATGTTATACTTACCTGCTCTGTGCAGTGGTATTGCTCCGAGCGGCCCCGATCCACCTCTTCTTAGGTCCCCGGTAGCGATCTTGGCTCCTCCTCTTCTTCTGCGGGACTACCATAGCCAGCCACTGGCTAAGGGGAGAGGTAGTCCCCACGCTCGCGACCTGTGTGTCTATGGAGCCATGCTCTAGAGACTTACACAGCGGGACTTAGACCTGGCCCCCACTTCCTCTGATTGACAGCAGCAATAGGCAATGGCTTTTGCTGCTGCTCGAATGCAGTGTAAAGAGGAAGTAACGGGAGAAAAGATACAGGCCTGTACAGCGCTGATCTCTTCTCCCCTCTATTCCCCTTCACACAGGGAAGGGGGGGCACAGTGACACTGAAAACATTTTTTTCCTTAATGCAAACAACACATTAGGGTAAAAAACGTTTTTAGGTTTAGTAACACTTTAAATCTGTATGCCATTAATGTCATGTGAAGTTGGGCAATGCCATTGGAGGATATGTACCAATGCAAAAAAAATGTATATACTGTACAGCAGGGAAAGGATCCACCTTTACGGCTTCGAGGGCAATATGAGAAATACAAACATTCTTTACATTTTATGTTTGGAGATACCTTAAACTGTATTGTCTTATAGAACCATATTATTCTCACAGATATCATCAGAGACACTATATTCTGGCATCACGCAATTTGTGTAATTGATTTTCACTGTTACATTATTGCTTGGCTTAAATTCAGCACCAGTGCCTCAATCTGATTCATTACAGTTTTTTTTTAGATAGTTCTGGCTGACAGCTGATTTTTTTCCAGTGGTAATGGGCTTGAAATAAATAGTGGAGGCTACAGGAAAATTTACTCTTAACAAAAAAAGTTTAAAGCTCTCAACTTGACAACTTGTACAAATTGGCCAGTGGTACAACAGTTTAATAGGATAATATAGAATGTAAGCTTTTTTTTCACAGTACCACACTGCATTGCCTTAAAGTGGCTGTAAAGGCAGAAGTCTTTTTATCTTAATGCATTCTATGCATTAAGATAAAAAGTCTTCTGTGTGCAGCAGCCACCCCAGCACCCCCTTACACTTACCTGAGCCCCATCTCTATACAGCGTTGTCCACGAGTGCTTTGGCCATCCGTGACTCTCCCTCCTAATTGGCTGAAACACAGCAGTGCTGCCATTGCCTTCCTGCTTCTGTCAAAGTCAGTTAGCCATTCAGGAGAGAGAGGGGGCGGGGCTGAACCAGGGCTCCATGTCTGAATGGACACATGGAGCTGCAGCTTGCCTCGGATGCCCCCCATAGCAAGCTGCTTGCTGTGGGGGCACTCAAAATGAGGGAGGGGCCAGGATAGCCAAAGAGGGACCCGAGAAGAGGAGGATCTGGGCTGCCCTGTGCAAAACCACTACACAGAGCAGGTAAGTATAGCAGGTTTATTTTTTTTGTAGAAAAAAAAAGAGACTTTACAAACAGTATATGATATTATAACATAAATTACACTCATTCCAAAAACATTAAAAATATGGACTTCAGTTATGTGTTTGTTAGAAATTGTCTAGCATCAGGGCAAGTACTTTAGTAGGTATCAAGTAGAAAGAGCTCTGCAGTGAAGGCCTTTTTTTACAATTCTTCTGCTGACGGCAGCATTGTGGTCTGCAGCCTCTGCCTATTAGCCATGGTAAAAGTACCAGCAATTTGGGTACCACATGCATGAGCAAACACATGCCTGCACCACAGGGCTTGGTGGGAGCAACACCTCAGCAACAAGTCAGCAGCAAAAGACATGTACATTTCCTTAAGGATGCATATCTGACACACTTTCTTTTATAGTACTGCTTATGTTCCATTTTCCTCCTCCTTCTAAAAGGCACATAGCAGCCACTTTTAGAGTGCTACTAATGATCCCTTTTACAGTGCAGCCTGTGTCACCACTGCAGCCTGTGTCCCAGTGCAGCCTGTGTCCCCAATGCAGCCTGTGTCCCCAATGCAGCATTGGAGCAGCCAGGGAGAAAGAAGAAGCAACAGAGGATGGATGCTGCTCCACAGCCTGATGGCCGGGAGGGAGCTTGCAGCATTCCTTTTAGGAATGCACCCCACTTGCAATACAATGCTACTCAGCAAGTCTCTTCGGCGGCCAGCAGTGAGCAAACAAGGATTTCTTCTGTTGGTGAGACAATGGTGGTTATTTACAAAAGGCAAATTGCACTTGAAATTGCACCGAAAGTGCACTTGGAAGTGCAGTCCCTGTAGATCCGAGGAGGACATGCAAGGAATGTAAAAAAAAGCATTTTAGCTTGCACATGATTGGATGATAACATCAGCAGAGCTTCACCTCATTTCAGATCTACCCCTCAGATTTACAGTGACTACACTGCAATTTCAAGTGCACTTTGCACTTGTAGTTTGCACTTGTAGTGCAAAGTGGATTTCTCTTTCGTAATAAATAACCCTAAATGTCTAGTGTTAATGTCTCTGAGTCTCATGTTAATATCTCTGAGTTGCAAGAAATTGTTTATTCACTATCTAGTACAGCCCTCAAAAATTCCACTCACTTGCTCACATTTTGCGAGTGGATTTTGAGGGCTGGCGAGTGTGGGCTACCTGGGAGCAGGGGAGAGGGGCGAGCACCACCGGCAGCCTGGGTTGCATGGGAGCTGTTTTCTCAGCGATTGTAGGGGAAGAGAGAGGAGAGCCGCTGCCGTCTGGTTGATCAGAGTGCCGGGGAACATAACAGCTTTCATTTCAATAGCTGTGTGTTCTCCGCCGCGCGCCGTCACATACAGCACCTCCTCTTTGTCCGGGGGGAACTTTGATAGACAGATCACCCATCCCAGGATTGGACGGGTGATCTGTCTATCAAAGTGCCCGGATAAAGAGGAGGGGCTGTATATGGCGGCGTGCAGCGGGGAACACACAGCTATAGAAATGAAAGCTGTTATGTTCCCCAGCACTCTGATCAACCAGACGGCAGCGGCTCTCCTCTCTCTTCCCCTACACAGGTAGGCTGCATTGGGGACGCAAACTGCATGAGGGACACAGGCTGAATTGGGGACACAGGCTGCATGAGGGACACAGGCTGCATTGGGGACACAGGCTGCATTGGGGACAAAGGCTGCATTTCATGGGACAGTGAGGCTGCATTTGATGGGACAGTGAGGCAGCATTTGAATGGACACAGGCTGCATTTGATGGGACAGTGAGGCTGCATTTGATGGGACACAGGCTGCATTTGATGGGACACAGGCTGCATTTGATGGGAGAGTGAGGCTGCATTTGATGGGACACAGGCTGCATTTGATGGGACAGTGAGGCTGCATTTGATGGGACACAGGCTGTATTTGATAGAACAGTGAGGCTGCATTTGATGGGACATGGCCTGTATTTGATGGGACACAGGCTGAATTTGATGGGACAAAGGGTGCATTTGATGGGACAAAGGCTGCATTTGATGGGACACAGGCTGCATTTCATGGGGACAGTGAGGCTGCATTTGATGGGACAGTGAGGCAGTATTTTATGGGACACAGGCTGCATTTGATGGGACACAGGCTGCATTTGATATGACAGTGAGGCTGCATTTGATGGGACACAGGCTGCATTTGAAGTGACAGTGAGGCTGCATTTGATGGTACACAGGCTGCATTTGATGTGACACAGGCTGCATTTGATGGGACACAGTGAGGCTGCATTTGATGGGCCACAGTGAGGCTGCATTTGATGGGACAATGAGGCTGCATTTGATGGGACAGTGAGGCTGCATTTGATGGGACACAAGCTGCATTTGATGGGACAGTGTTGCTGCATTTGATGATACAGTGAGGCTGCATTTGATGGGACACAGGCTGCATTTGATGGGACACAGGCTGTATTTGATGAGACAGTGAGGCTGCATTTGATGGGACAGTGAGGCTGCATTTGATGGGACAATGAGGCTGCATTTGATGGGACACAGGCTGCATTTGATGGGACACAGTGAGGATGCTTTTGATGGGACAGTGAGGCTGCATTTAATGGGACACAGGCTGCATTTGATGGGACACAGGATGCACTTGATGGAACACAGGCTGTATTTGATGGGACAGTGAGGCTGCATTTGATGGGGCAGTGAGGCTGCATTTGATGGGACACAGGCTGCATTTGATGGGGCAGTGAGGCTGCATTTGATGGTACACAGGCTGCATTTGATGGGACACAGGCTGCATTTGATGGGACCCAGGCTGTATTTGATGGGACAGTGAGGCTGCATTTAATGGGACACAGTGAGGCTGCTTTTGATGTGACAGTGAGGCTGCATTTAATGGGACACAGGCTGCATTTAATGGGACACAGGCTGCATTTGATGGGACACAGGCTTCACTTGATGGAACACAGGCTGTATTTGATGGGACAGTGAGGCTGCATTTGATGGGACAGTGAGGCTGCATTTGATGGGACACAGGCTGCATTTGATGGGACACAGTGAGGCTGCATTTGGTGGGACAGTGAGGCTGCATTTTATGGGACACAGGCTGCATTTGATGGGACAGTGAGGCTGCATTTGATGGGACACAGGCTGCATTTGATGGGACACAGGCTGTATTTGATGGGACAGTGAGGCTGCATTTGATGGGACAGTGAGGCTGCATTTGATGGGACACATTCTGCATTTGATAGGACACAGTGAGGCTGCTTTTGATGGGACAGTGAGGCTGCATTTAATGGGACACAGGCTGCATTTGATGGGACACAGGCTGCACTTGATGGAACACAGGCTGTATTTGATGGGACAGTGAGGCTGCATTTGATGGGACAGTGAGGCTGCATTTGATGGGACACAGGCTGCATTTGATGGGACAGTGAGGCTGCATTTTATGGGACACAGGATGCATTTGATGGGACAGTGAGGCTGAATTTGATGGGACACAGGCTGCATTTGATGGGACACAGGCTGCATTTGATGGGACACAGTGAGGCTGCATTTGATGGACAGTGAGGTGGCATTTGATGGGACAGTGAGGCTGCATTTGATGGGACACAGGCTGTATTTGATGGGACACAGTGAGGCTGCATTTGATGGGACAGTGAGGCTGCATTTGGTGGTACACAGGCTGCATTTGATGTGACACAGGCTGCATTTGAGGGGACACAGTGAGGCTGCATTTGATGGGACAGTGAGGCTGCATTTGATGGGACAGTGAGGCTGCATTTGATGGGACACAGGCTGTATTTGATGGGACACAGTGAGACTGCATTTGATGGGACAATGAGGCTGCATTTCATGGGACACAGGCTGCATTTCATGGGACACAGGCTGCATTTTATGGGACACAGTGAGGCTGCTTTTGATGGGACAGTGAGGCTGCATTTGATGGTACACAGGCTGCATTTGATGTGACATAGGCTGCATTTGGTGGGACATAGTGAGGCTGCATTTGATGGGACAGTGAGGCTGCTTTTGAGGGGACACAGGCTGCATTTGATGAGACAGTGAGGCTGCATTTGATGATACAGTGAGGCTGCATTTGATGGGACACAGGCTGCATTTGATGGGACAGTGAGGCTGCATTTGATGTTACACAGGCTGCATTTGATGTGGCACAGGCTGCATTTGATCGGTCAGTGAGGCTGCATTTGATGGGACACAGTGAGGCTGCATTTGATGGGGCAATGAGGCTGCATTGATGGTACACAGGCTGCATTTGATGTGACATAGGCTGCATTTGATGGGACACAGTGAGGCTGCATTTGATGGGACAGTGAGGCTGCATTTGTTGGACAGTGATGCTGCATTTGATGGGACACAGGCTGCTTTTGATGGGACACAGGCTGCATTTGATGGGACAGTGATGCTGCATTTGATGATACAGTAAGGCTGCTTTTGATGGGACACAGGCTGCATTTCATGGGACACAGGCTGCATTTGATGAGACACAGTGAGGCTGCATTTGATGGGACAGTGAGGTTGCATGTGATGGGACACAGGCTGCATTTGATGGGACACAGGCTGCATTTGATAGGACACAGTGAGGCTTCATTTAATGGGACAGTGAGGCTGCATTTGATGGTACACAGGCTGCATTTGATGTGACACAGGCTGCATTTGATGGGACACAGTGAGGCTGCATTTGATGGGACAGTGAGGCTGCATTTGATGGGACAGTGAGGCTGCATTTGATGGGACACAGTGAGGCTGCATTGATGGTACACAGGCTGCATTTGATGGGACACAGTGAGGCTGCATTTGATGGGACAGTGAGGCTGCAATTGATGGACAGTGATGCTGCATTTGATGGGACACAGAATGCTTTTGATGGGACACAGGCTGCTTTTGATGGGACACAGGCTGCTTTTGATGGGACAGTGATGCTGCATTTGATGATACAGTGATGCTGCATTTGATGATACAGTGAGGCTGCTTTTGATGGGACACAGGCTGCATTTGATGGGACACAGTGAGGTTGCATTTGATGGGACACAGGCTGCATTTGATGGGACACAGGCTGCATTTGATAGGACACAGTGAGGCTTCATTTAATGGGACAGTGAGGCTGAATTTGATGGTACACAGGCTGCATTGGATGTGACACAGGCTGCATTTGATGGGACACAGTGAGGCTGCATTTGATGGGACAGTGAGGCTGCATTTGATGGGACAGTGAGGCTGCATTTGATGGGACACAGGCTGTATTTGATGGGACAGTGAGGCTGCATTTGATGATACAGTGAGGCTGCATTTGTTGGGACACAGGCTTCATTTTGATGGGACAGTGAGGCTTCATTTGATGGGAAACAGGCTGCATTTTATGGGACAGTGAGGCTGCATTTGATGGGACAGTGAGGCTGCATTTGATGGGACACAGGCTGCATTTGATGGGACACAGTGAGGCTGCATTTGATGGGACACAGTGAGGCTGCATTTGATGGACAGTGAGGCTGCATTTGATGGGACAGTGAGGCTGCATTTAAAGGGACACAGTGAGGCTGCATTTGATGGGACAGTGAGGCTGCATTTGATGGTACACAGGCTGCATTTGATGTGACACAGGTTGCATTTGATGGGACAGTGAGGCTGCATTTGATGGGACAGTGAGGCGGCATTTGATCGGACACAGGCGGCATTTGATGGGACAGTGAGGCTGCATTTGATGGTACACAGGCTGCATTTGATGTGACATAGGCTGCATTTGATAGGACACAGTGAGACTGCATTTGATGGGACAATGAGGCTGCATTAACTTCCCTGTGACGTCACGGAGAATGCCACAGGGAAGTCCCGTCATGTCCCGTGCGTCAGAGGGGGGCGGGGTCACCGGGTGGCCCCGCCCCCCGTTATTTAAGAACTGTCAGACGAGGAGCGCCGTCACACAGCGGGAGCCTCCCTCCATGCCAGCATGGGTGCGGAGCGGCCCGGAGAAGAAAATGAAGAAGAGAAGAAGAGAAGAAGAGAAGAAGAGAAGAAAAGAAGAAGAGAAGAAGATGAAGAAGATGAAGAGAAGAGCGGGAGCCTCCCTCCATGCCATGGGTGCGGAGCGGCCCGAGGAGAAGAGGATAGAAGACGCCGCGGAGGAGATGCTGGACGAGAACGCCGGAGGAAGAACCAGAAGAGCCAGAAGAACCAGAAGATGAAGGAAGATAGAAGAAAGAAGAAGTATTTAAATAAAGGAATTGTCAAAAACTGTCTCTTGTCATTTTTAACATTTTTGACAGTTTTTTAGTGAAATGGTAGGGGTACTTTTGTACCCCCTTACCATTTCACACAGGGGGGGGGGGGGCCGGGATCTGGGGGTCCCCTTGTTAAAGGGGGCTTCCAGATTCCGATAAGCCCCCCGCCCGCAGACCCCCACAACCACCGGCCAGGGTTGTCGGGATGAGGCCCTTGTCCTCATCAACATGGGGACAAGGTGTTTTGGGGGCTACCCCAAAGCACCCTCCCAATGTTGAGGGCATGTGGCCTGGTACGGTTCAGGAGGGGGGGGCACACTCTCGTCCCCCCCTCTTTTCCTGCAGCCTGCCAGGTTGCGTTCTCGGATAAGGGTCTGGTATGGATCTTTGGGGGGACCCCACGCCGTTTTTTTTTTTTTTTTTGGCGCGGGGTTCCCCTTAAAATCCATAGCAGACCTGAAGGGTCTGGTATGGAATTTAGGGGGAACCCCACGTCATTTTTTTTTTTTTTAAATTTTGGCCGGGGTTCCCCTTAATATCCATACCAGACCTGAAGGGCCTGGTATGGAATTTAGGGGGACTCCCACGTCATTTTTTTTTTTTAATTTTGGTTCGGGGTTCCCCTTTGGGGAATTCCCATGCCGTTTTTATCAATGAACTTCTATGTGTATTGTCGGCAATGCAATAGTCGCGGGTAGTTTTAAATGAGTTTTTTCCTTCAAAATGTCATTTTGCTGTCAGACTGTTCTAAACACAGGAAACATGCGCCCCTTTACAGGCATACTATAGACACCCCAGAGGTACAAAATTTAAAGGGATATTACACTTTTATTGTTTGACTTTAAGCATTATTAAAATCACTGCTCCTGAAAAAACGGACGTTTTTGAAACTTTTTTTTGCATTGATCCATGTCCCCTGGCGCAGGACCCAGGTCCCCAAACACTTTTTATGACATTAAATTGCATATTAGCCTTTAAAATGAGCACTTTTGATTATTCATGTTCGTGTCCCATAGACTTTAACGGTGTTCGCGTGTTCGAACGAACTTTTTTCCTGTTCGCATGTTCTGGTGCGAACCGAACAGGGGGGTGTTCGGCTCATCCCTATTGATGGGACACAGGCTGCATTTGATGGGACACAGTGAGGCTGCATTTGATGGGACAGTGAGGCTGCATTTCATGGGACACAGGCTGTATTTGATGGGACACAGGCGGCATTTGATGGGACACAGTGGGGCTGCACTTGATGGGACAGTGAGGCTGCATTTGATATGACACAGGCTGCATTTAATGGTACACAGTGAGGCTGCATTTGATGGGACAGTGAGGTTGCATTCGATGGGACAGTGAGGCTGCTTTTGATGGGACACAGGCTGCATTTGGTGGGACAGTGAGGCTGCATTTGATGGGACACAGGCTGCATTTGATGGGGCAGTGAGGCTGCATTTGATGGTACACAGGCTGCATTTGATGGGACACAGGCTGCATTTGATGGGACAATGAGGCTGTATTTAATGGTAGACAGGCTGCATTTGATGGGACACAGGCTGCATTTGATGGGACACAGTGAGGCTGCATTGATGGGACAATGAGGCTGCATTTGATGGGACAGTGAGGCTGCATTTGATGAGACAGTGAGGCTGTATTTGATGGGGCACAGGCTGCATTTGATGGGACAGTGAGGCAGCATTTGATGATACAGTGAGGCTGCATTTGATGGGACACAGGCTGCATTTGATCGGACACAGGCTGCATTTGATCGGACACAAGTTGCATTTGATCGGACACAGGCTGTATTTGATGGGACAGTGAGGCTGTATTTGATGGGACAGTGAGGCTGCATTTAATGGGACACAGGCTGCATTTGATGGGACACAGGCTGCATTTGATGGGACACAGGCTGCATTTGATGGGGCACAGTGAGGCTGCATTTGATGGGACACAGGCTGCATTTGATGGGACATAGTGAGGCTGCATTTGATGGGACAGTGAGGTTGCATTTGATGGGACTCAGGCTGTATTTGATGGGACACAGTGAGGCTGCATTTGATGGGACACAGGCTGCATTTGATGGGACACAGTGAGGCTGCATTTGATGGGACAGTGAGGCTGCATTTGATGGGACACGGGCTGCATTTGATAGGACAGTGAGGCTGCATTTGATGATACAGTGAGGCTGCATTTGATGGGACGCAGGCTGCATTTTGATGGGACAGTGAGGCTGCATTTGATGGGAAACAGGCTGCATTTTATGGGACAGTGAGGCTGCATTTGATGGGACAAAAACAATAAAAAATACTGCGCTTCCCTACACCCCTAAGCTGCAGTTCTCATTCATAGGTAAGAATCAAATTAGTAAAGCAGTCAACAGAACCGCGCTATAAATCTTATAGTGAATAAATACCTATCAACCTATTACCTTGATTATAGTGTTATAAATAAAACAACATATTATAATTTGAACCCAAATATCAACACAACATGATCGTGATTAATATTATAAATATTAAATATTGTGACTATAGGCAGATAAATTAGTGAAAAAAAGATTGATAAAAAATGATGAGAAAAAAAGAAATAAGTCCGTGGCTAATAGTAAAAAATGATAAGAAAAAAAAAAAAAAATAAGTCCGTGGCTAATAGTGACTTCAAATAAAGACAGTCCTTATTGCAAATAATTTCACCAATAGTGACTACGGGCTTGATGAACAAAAAACACCTCGTGAGAAGGAGCCACCACCTATAAGGATGTATGCTTACCGAAGGCAAGCAATCATAAGGCTTATGTATGAAATCCACTCAGCGGGGACACCACCAACGATCACAGCATAGAGGGAGGATCGCCCGGAACTCTCCAACATACAAGCCAAAAACTCAGCATGAGGAACCCAGGGGAATAAAAGACACATCCTCCATAGTGTGAATCGGTATAAACAATTTAATGAATAAAAAATGAAAGTATCACACTCACATTAAAATCTCGAGTAACAGCATGTGTTGTAAATCAGCCGGCCGGCCTGCATGCACCCGTTCACAGTGGGGTGAACGTCAGCGCGTCTGCCTTCCGACGTACGTTTCGTCCTATTGGACGTTGTCATAGTGTGCTACTTTCATTTTTTATTCATTAAATTGTTTATACCGATTCACACTATGGAGGATGTGTCTTTTATTCCCCTGGGTTCCTCATGCTGAGTTTTTGGCTTGTATGTTGGAGAGTTCCGGGCGATCCTCCCTCTATGCTGTGATCGTTGGTGGTGTCCCCGCTGAGTGGATTTCATACATAAGCCTTATGAAAGCTTGCCTTCGGTAAGCATACATCCTTATAGGTGGTGGATCCTTCTCACAAGGTGTTTTTTGTTCATCAAGCCCGTAGTCACTATTGGTGAAATTATTTGCAATAAGGACTGTCTTTATTTGAAGTCACTATTAGCCACGGACTTATTTTTTTTTTTTTTCTTATCATTTTTTACTATTAGCCACGGACTTATTTCTTTTTTCTTATCATTTTTTATCAATCTTTTTTTCACTAATTTATCTGCCTATAGTCACAATATTTAATATTTATAATATTAATCACGATCATGTTGTGTTGATATTTGGGTTCAAATTATAATATGTTGTTTTATTTATAACACTATAATCAAGGTAATAGGTTGATGGGTATTTATTCACTATAAGATTTATATGCATTTGATGGGACACAGGCTGCATTTGATGGGACAGTGAGGCTGCATTTGATGGAACACATGCTGCATTTGATGTGACACAGGCTGCATTTGATGGGACACAGTGAGGCTGCATTTGATGGGACACAGTGAGGCTGCATTTGATGGTACACAGGGTGCATTTGATGTGACACAGGCTGCATTTGATGGGACACAGTGAGACTGCATTTGATGGGACAGTGAGGCTGCATTTGATGGGACACAGGCTGCATTTGATGGGACACAGTCTGCATTTGATGGGACACAGTGAGGCTGCATTTGATGGGACAGTGAGGCTGCATTTCATGGGACACAGGCTGTATTTGATGGGACACAGGTTGCATTTGATGGGACACAGTGGGGCTGCACTTGATGGGACAGTGAGGCTGCATTTGATATGACACAGGCTGCATTTGATGGTACACAGTGAGGCTGCATTTGATGGGACAGTGAGGTTGCATTTGATGGGACAGTGAGGCTGCTTTTGATGGGACACAGGCTGCATTTGATGGGACAGTGAGGCTGCATTTGATGGGACACAGGCTGCATTTGATGGGGCAGTGAGGCTGCATTTGATGGTACACAGGCTGCATTTGATGGGACACAGGCTGCATTTGATGGGACAAAGGCTGCATTTGATGGGACAATGAGGCTGTATTTAATGGTAGACAGGCTGCATTTGATGGGACAAAGGCTGCATTTGATGGGGCACAGTGAGGCTGCATTGATGGGACAATGAGGCTGCATTTGATGGGACAGTGAGGCTGCATTTGATGGGACAGTGAGGCTGCATTTGATGGGACACAGGCTGCATTTGATAGGGCAGTGAGGCTGCATTTGATGGTACACAGGCTGCATTTGATGGGACACAGGCTGCATTTGATGGGACACAGGCTGCATTTGATGGGACAATGAGGCTGTATTTAATGGTAGACAGGCTGCATTTGATGGGACACAGGCTGCATTTGATGGGACACAGTGAGGCTGCATTGATGGGACAATGAGGCTGCATTTGATGGGACAGTGAGGCTGCATTTGATGGGACAGTGAGGCTGTATTTGATGGGGCACAGGCTGCATTTGATGGGACAGTGAGGCAGCATTTGATGATACAGCGAGGCTGCATTTGATGGGACACAGGCTGCATTTGATCGGACACAGGCTGCATTTGATCGGACACAGGTTGCATTTGATCGGACACAGGCTGTATTTGATGGGACAGTGAGGCTGCATTTGATGGGACAGTGAGGCTGCATTTGATGGGACAGTGAGGCTGTATTTGATGGGACAGTGAGGCTGCATTTAATGGGACACAGGCTGCATTTGGTGGGACACAGGCTGCATTTGATGGGACACAGTGAGGCTGCATTTGATGGGACACAGGCTGCATTTGATGGGACACAGTGAGGCTGCATTTGATGGGACACAGGCTGCATTTGATGGGACATAGTGAGGCTGCATTTGATGGGACAGTGAGGTTGCATTTGATGGGACTCAGGCTGTATTTGATGGGACACAGTGAGGCTGCATTTGATGGGACACAGGCTGCATTTGATGGGACACAGTGAGGCTGCATTTGATGGGACAGTGAGGCTGCATTTGATGGGACACGGGCTGCATTTGATAGGACAGTGAGGCTGCATTTGATGATACAGTGAGGCTGCATTTGATGGGACGCAGGCTGCATTTTGATGGGACAGTGAGGCTGCATTTGATGGGAAACAGGCTGCATTTTATGGGACAGTGAGGCTGCATTTGATGGGACAAAAACAATAAAAAATACTGCGCTTCCCTACACCCCTAAGCTGCAGTTCTCATTCATAGGTAAGAATCAAATTAGTAAAGCAGTCAACAGAACCGCGCTATAAATCTTATAGTGAATAAATACCCATCAACCTACTACCTTGATTATAGTGTTATAAATAAAACAACATATTATAATTTGAACCCAAATATCAACACAACATGATCGTGATTAATATTATAAATATTAAATATTGTGACTATAGGCAGATAAATTAGTGAAAAAAAGATTGATAAAAAATGATGAGAAAAAAAGAAATAAGTCCGTGGCTAATAGTAAAAAATGATAAGAAAAAAAAAAAAAATAAGTCCGTGGCTAATAGTGACTTCAAATAAAGACAGTCCTTATTGCAAATAATTTCACCAATAGTGACTACGGGCTTGATGAACAAAAAACACCTCGTGAGAAGGAGCCACCACCTATAAGGATGTATGCTTACCGAAGGCAAGCAATCATAAGGCTTATGTATGAAATCCACTCAGCGGGGACACCACCAACGATCACAGCATAGAGGGAAGATCGCCCGGAACTCTCCAACATACAAGCCAAAAACTCAGCATGAGGAACCCAGGGGAATAAAAGACACATCCTCCATAGTGTGAATCGGTATAAACAATTTAATGAATAAAAAATGAAAGTATCACACTCACATTAAAATCTCGAGTAACAACATGTGTTGTAAATCAGCCGGCCGGCCTGCATGCACCCGTTCACAGTGGGGTGAACGTCAGCGCGTCTGCCTTCCGACGTACGTTTCGTCCTATTGGACGTTGTCATAGTGTGCTACTTTCATTTTTTATTCATTAAATTGTTTATACCGATTCACACTATGGAGGATGTGTCTTTTATTCCCCTGGGTTCCTCATGCTGAGTTTTTGGCTTGTATGTTGGAGAGTTGCGGGCGATCCTCCCTCTATGCTGTGATCGTTGGTGGTGTCCCCGCTGAGTGGATTTCATACATAAGCCTTATGAAAGCTTGCCTTCGGTAAGCATACATCCTTATAGGTGGTGGATCCTTCTCACGAGGTGTTTTTTGTTCATCAAGCCCGTAGTCACTATTGGTGAAATTATTTGCAATAAGGACTGTCTTTATTTGAAGTCACTATTAGCCACGGACTTATTTTTTTTTTTTTTTCTTATCATTTTTTACTATTAGCCACGGACTTATTTCTTTTTTCTTATCATTTTTTATCAATCTTTTTTTCACTAATTTATCTGCCTATAGTCACAATATTTAATATTTATAATATTAATCACGATCATGTTGTGTTGATATTTGGGTTCAAATTATAATATGTTGTTTTATTTATAACACTATAATCAAGGTAATAGGTTGATGGGTATTTATTCACTATAAGATTTATATGCATTTGATGGGACACAGGCTGCATTTGATGGGACAGTGAGGCTGCATTTGATGGAACACATGCTGCATTTGATGTGACACAGGCTGCATTTGATGGGACACAGTGAGGCTGCATTTGATGGGACACAGTGAGGCTGCATTTGATGGTACACAGGGTGCATTTGATGTGACACAGGCTGCATTTGATGGGACACAGTGAGACTGCATTTGATGGGACAGTGAGGCTGCATTTGATGGGACACAGGCTGCATTTGATGGGACACAGTCTGCATTTGATGGGACACAGTGAGGCTGCATTTGATGGGACAGTGAGGCTGCATTTCATGGGACACAGGCTGTATTTGATGGGACACAGGTTGCATTTGATGGGACACAGTGGGGCTGCACTTGATGGGACAGTGAGACTGCATTTAATATGACACAGGCTGCATTTGATGGTACACAGTGAGGCTGCATTTGATGGGACAGTGAGGTTGCATTTGATGGGACAGTGAGGCTGCTTTTGATGGGACACAGGCTGCATTTGATGGGACAGTGAGGCTGCATTTGATGGGACACAGGCTGCATTTGATGGGGCAGTGAGGCTGCATTTGATGGTACACAGGCTGCATTTGATGGGACACAGGCTGCATTTGATGGGACACAGGCTGCATTTGATGGGACAATGAGGCTGTATTTAATGGTAGACAGGCTGCATTTGATGGGACAAAGGCTGCATTTGATGGGGCACAGTGAGGCTGCATTGATGGGACAATGAGGCTGCATTTGATGGGACAGTGAGGCTGCATTTGATGGGACAGTGAGGCTGCATTTGATGGGACACAGGCTGCATTTGATAGGGCAGTGAGGCTGCATTTGATGGTACACAGGCTGCATTTGATGGGACACAGGCTGCATTTGATGGGACACAGGCTGCATTTGATGGGACAATGAGGCTGTATTTAATGGTAGACAGGCTGCATTTGATGGGACACAGGCTGCATTTGATGGGACACAGTGAGGCTGCATTGATGGGACAATGAGGCTGCATTTGATGGGACAGTGAGGCTGCATTTGATGGGACAGTGAGGCTGTATTTGATGGGGCACAGGCTGCATTTGATGGGACAGTGAGGCAGCATTTGATGATACAGTGAGACTGCATTTGATGGGACACAGGCTGCATTTGATCGGACACAGGCTGCATTTGATCGGACACAGGTTGCATTTGATCGGACACAGGCTGTATTTGATGGGACAGTGAGGCTGCATTTGATGGGACAGTGAGGCTGCATTTGATGGGACAGTGAGGCTGTATTTGATGGGACAGTGAGGCTGCATTTAATGGGACACAGGCTGCATTTGGTGGGACACAGGCTGCATTTGATGGGACACAGTGAGGCTGCATTTGATGGGACACAGGCTGCATTTGATGGGACACAGTGAGGCTGCATTTGATGGGACACAGGCTGCATTTGATGGGACATAGTGAGGCTGCATTTGATGGGACAGTGAGGTTGCATTTGATGGGACTCAGGCTGTATTTGATGGGACACAGTGAGGCTGCATTTGATGGGACACAGGCTGCATTTGATGGGACACAGTGAGGCTGCATTTGATGGGACAGTGAGGCTGCATTTGATGGGACACGGGCTGCATTTGATAGGACAGTGAGGCTGCATTTGATGATACAGTGAGGCTGCATTTGATGGGACGCAGGCTGCATTTTGATGGGACAGTGAGGCTGCATTTGATGGGAAACAGGCTGCATTTTATGGGACAGTGAGGCTGCATTTGATGGGACAAAAACAATAAAAAATACTGCGCTTCCCTACACCCCTAAGCTGCAGTTCTCATTCATAGGTAAGAATCAAATTAGTAAAGCAGTCAACAGAACCGCGCTATAAATCTTATAGTGAATAAATACCCATCAACCTATTACCTTGATTATAGTGTTATAAATAAAACAACATATTATAATTTGAACCCAAATATCAACACAACATGATCGTGATTAATATTATAAATATTAAATATTGTGACTATAGGCAGATAAATTAGTGAAAAAAAGATTGATAAAAAATGATGAGAAAAAAAGAAATAAGTCCGTGGCTAATAGTAAAAAATGATAAGAAAAAAAAAAAAAATAAGTCCGTGGCTAATAGTGACTTCAAATAAAGACAGTCCTTATTGCAAATAATTTCACCAATAGTGACTACGGGCTTGATGAACAAAAAACACCTCGTGAGAAGGAGCCACCACCTATAAGGATGTATGCTTACCGAAGGCAAGCAATCATAAGGCTTATGTATGAAATCCACTCAGCGGGGACACCACCAACGATCACAGCATAGAGGGAAGATCGCCCGGAACTCTCCAACATACAAGCCAAAAACTCAGCATGAGGAACCCAGGGGAATAAAAGACACATCCTCCATAGTGTGAATCGGTATAAACAATTTAATGAATAAAAAATGAAAGTATCACACTCACATTAAAATCTCGAGTAACAGCATGTGTTGTAAATCAGCCGGCCGGCCTGCATGCACCCGTTCACAGTGGGGTGAACGTCAGCGCGTCTGCCTTCCGACGTACGTTTCGTCCTATTGGACGTTGTCATAGTGTGCTACTTTCATTTTTTATTCATTAAATTGTTTATACCGATTCACACTATGGAGGATGTGTCTTTTATTCCCCTGGGTTCCTCATGCTGAGTTTTTGGCTTGTATGTTGGAGAGTTCCGGGCGATCCTCCCTCTATGCTGTGATCGTTGGTGGTGTCCCCGCTGAGTGGATTTCATACATAAGCCTTATGAAAGCTTGCCTTCGGTAAGCATACATCCTTATAGGTGGTGGATCCTTCTCACGAGGTGTTTTTTGTTCATCAAGCCCGTAGTCACTATTGGTGAAATTATTTGCAATAAGGACTGTCTTTATTTGAAGTCACTATTAGCCACGGACTTATTTTTTTTTTTTTTTCTTATCATTTTTTACTATTAGCCACGGACTTATTTCTTTTTTCTTATCATTTTTTATCAATTTTTTTTTCACTAATTTATCTGCCTATAGTCACAATATTTAATATTTATAATATTAATCACGATCATGTTGTGTTGATATTTGGGTTCAAATTATAATATGTTGTTTTATTTATAACACTATAATCAAGGTAATAGGTTGATGGGTATTTATTCACTATAAGATTTATATGCATTTGATGGGACACAGGCTGCATTTGATGGGACAGTGAGGCTGCATTTGATGGAACACATGCTGCATTTGATGTGACACAGGCTGCATTTGATGGGACACAGTGAGGCTGCAATTGATGGGACACAGTGAGGCTGCATTTGATGGTACACAGGGTGCATTTTATGTGACACAGGCTGCATTTGATGGGACACAGTGAGACTGCATTTGATGGGACAGTGAGGCTGCATTTGATGGGACACAGGCTGCATTTGATGGGACACAGTCTGCATTTGATGGGACACAGTGAGGCTGCATTTGATGGGACAGTGAGGCTGCATTTCATGGGACACAGGCTGTATTTGATGGGACACAGGTTGCATTTGATGGGACACAGTGGGGCTGCACTTGATGGGACAGTGAGGCTGCATTTAATATGACACAGGCTGCATTTGATGGTACACAGTGAGGCTGCATTTGATGGGACAGTGAGGTTGCATTTGATGGGACAGTGAGGCTGCTTTTGATGGGACACAGGCTGCATTTGATGGGACAGTGAGGCTGCATTTGATGGGACACAGGATGCATTTGATGGGGCAGTGAGGCTGCATTTGATGGTACACAGGCTGCATTTGATGGGACACAGGCTGCATTTGATGGGACACAGGCTGCATTTGATGGGACAATGAGGCTGTATTTAATGGTAGACAGGCTGCATTTGATGGGACAAAGGCTGCATTTGATGGGGCACAGTGAGGCTGCATTGATGGGACAATGAGGCTGCATTTGATGGGACAGTGAGGCTGCATTTGATGGGACAGTGAGGCTGCATTTGATGGGACACAGGCTGCATTTGATGGGGCAGTGAGGCTGCATTTGATGGTACACAGGCTGCATTTGATGGGACACAGGCTGCATTTGATGGGACAATGAGGCTGTATTTAATGGTAGACAGGCTGCATTTGATGGGACACAGGCTGCATTTGATGGGACACAGTGAGGCTGCATTGATGGGACAATGAGGCTGCATTTGATGGGACAGTGAGGCTGCATTTGATGGGACAGTGAGGCTGTATTTGATGGGGCACAGGCTGCATTTGATGGGACAGTGAGGCAGCATTTGATGATACAGTGAGGCTGCATTTGATGGGACACAGGCTGCATTTGATCGGACACAGGCTGCATTTGATCGGACACAGGTTGCATTTGATCGGACACAGGCTGTATTTGATGGGACAGTGAGGCTGCATTTGATGGGACAGTGAGGCTGCATTTGATGGGACAGTGAGGCTGTATTTGATGGGACAGTGAGGCTGCATTTAATGGGACACAGGCTGCATTTGGTGGGACACAGGCTGCATTTGATGGGACACAGTGAGGCTGCATTTGATGGGACACAGGCTGCATTTGATGGGACACAGTGAGGCTGCATTTGATGGGACACAGGCTGCATTTGATGGGACATAGTGAGGCTGCATTTGATGGGACAGTGAGGTTGCATTTGATGGGACTCAGGCTGTATTTGATGGGACACAGTGAGGCTGCATTTGATGGGACACGGGCTGCATTTGATAGGACAGTGAGGCTGCATTTGATGATACAGTGAGGCTGCATTTGATGGGACGCAGGCTGCATTTTGATGGGACAGTGAGGCTGCATTTGATGGGAAACAGGCTGCATTTTATGGGACAGTGATGCTGCATTTGATGGGACAGTGAGGCTGCATTTGATGGGACACAGGCTGCATTTGATGGGACAGTGAGGCTGCATTTGATGGAATACATGCTGCATTTTATGTGACACAGGCTGCATTTGATGGGACACAGGCTGCATTTGATGGGACACAGTGAGGCTGCATTTGATGGGACACAGTGAGGCTGCATTTGATGGGACAGTGAGGCTGCATTTGATGGTACACAGGCTGCATTTGATGTGACACAGGCTGCATTTGATGGGACACAGTGAGGCTGCATTTGATGGGACAGTGAGGCTGCATTTAATGGGACACAGGCTGCATTTGATGGGACAGTGAGGCTGCATTTGATGATACACAGGCTGCATTTGATGTGACACGGGCCACATTTGAAGGGACACAGTGAGACTGCATTTGATGGGACAGTGAGGCTGCATTTGATGGGACACAGGCTGCATTTGATGGGACACAGTGAGGCTGCATTTGATGGGACAGTGAGGTTGCATTCGATGGGACAGTGAGGCTGCTTTTGATGGGACACAGTGAGGCTGCATTTGATAGGACAGTGAAGCTGCATTTGATGGGACACAGGCTGCATTTGATGGGGTAATGAGGCTGCATTTGATGGTACACAGGCTACATTTGATGGGACACAGGCAGCATTTGATGGGACACAGTGAGACTGCATTTGATGGGACAGTGAGGCTGCATTTGATGGACAGTGAGGCTGCATTTGATGGGACACAGGCTGCTTTTGATGGGACACAGGGTGCATTTGATGGGACAGTGATGCTGCATTTGATGATACAGTGAGGCTGCTTTTGAAGGGACACAGGCTGCATTTGATGGGACACAGACTGCATTTAATGGAACACAGGTTGCATTTGATGGTATACAGGCTGTATTTGATGCGACAGTGAGGCTGCATTTGATACGACAGTGAGGCTGCATTTGATACGACAGTGAGGCTGCATTTGATGGGACACAGGCTGCATTTGATGGGACACAGTAAGGCTGCATTTGATGGTACAGTGAGGCTGCATTTGATGTGGCACAGGCTGTATTTGATGGGACAGTGAGGCTGCATTTGATGGGACATAGGCTGTATTTGATGGGACACAGGCTGCATTTGATTGGGCACAGGCTGAATTTGATGGGACAAAGGGTGCATTTGATGTGACAAAAGCAGCATTTGATGGGACACAGGCTGCATTTGATGGGATAGTGAGGCTGCATTTTATGGAACAGTGAGGCTGCATTTTATGGGACAGTGAGGCTGCATTTTATGGCACACAGGCTGCATTTGATGGGACACAGGCTGCATTTGATGGGACAGTGAGGCTGCATTTGATGGTACACAGGCTGCATTTGATGGGACTCAGGCTGCATTTGATGGGACACAGTGAGGCTGCATTTGATAGGACAGTGAGGCTGCTTTTGATGGAACATTGAGACTGCATTTGATGGGACAGTGAGGCTGCATTTGATGGGACAGTGAGGCTGCATTTGATGGGACACAGGCTGCATTTGATGGGACAGTGATGCTGCATTTGATGATACAGTGAGGCTGCATTTGATGGGAGACAGGCTGTATTTGATGGGACACAGGCTGCATTTGATGGGGCAGTGACACTGCATTTGATGGTACACATGCTGCATTTGATGTGACACAGGCTGCATTTGATGGGACACAGTGAGGCTGAATTTGATGGGACAGTGAGGCTGCATTTGATGGACAGTGAGGCTGCATTTGATGGGAGACAGGCTGCTTTTGATGGGACACAGGCTGCTTTTGATGGTATACAGGCTGTATTTGATGGGACAGTGAGGCTGCATTTGATGGGACAGTGAGGCTGCATATGATGGGACACAGGCTGCATTTGATGGGACACAGGCTGCATTTGATGGGACACAGTGAGGCTGCATTTGATGGGACAGTGAAGCTGCATTTTATGGGACACAGACTGCATTTGAAGGGACAGTGAGGCTGCATTTGATGGGACACAGGCTGCATTTTATGGGACACAGGCTGCATTTGATGGGACACAATCTGCATTTTATGGGACACAGGCTGCATTTGATGGGACACAGGCTGTATTTGATGGGACAGTGAGGCTGCATTTGATGGTACAGTGAGGCTGCATTTGATGGGACAGTGAGGCTGCATTTGATGGGACACAGGCTGCATTTGATGTGACACAGGCTGCATTTGATGGGACACAGTGAGGCTGAATTTGATGGGACACAGTGAGGCTGCATTTGATGGTACACAGGCTGCATTTGATGGGACATAGTGAGGCTGCATTTGATGGGACAGTGAGGTTGCATTTGATGGGACAGTGAGGTTGCATTTGATGGGACTCAGGCTGTATTTGATGGGACACAGTGAGGCTGCATTTGATGGGAAACAGTGAGGCTGCATTTCATGGGACACAGGCTGCATTTGATGGGACACAGTGAGGCTGCATTTGATGGGACAGTGAGGCTGCATTTGATGGGACAGTGAGTCTGCATTTGATGGGACACAGGCTGCATTTGATAGGACAGTGAGGCTGCATTTGATGGGACGCAGGCTGCATTTTGATGGGACAGTGAGGCTGCATTTGATGGGAAACAGGCTGCATTTTATGGGACAGTGAGGCTGCATTTGATGGGACAGTGAGGCTGCATTTGATGGAACACATGCTGCATTTGATGGGATACAGGCTGCATTTGATGGGACACAGTGAGGCTGCATTTGATGGGACACGGTGAGGCTGCATTTGATGGGACACAGTGAGGCTGCATTTGATGGGACAGTGAGGCTGCATTTGATGGAACACGGGCTGCATTTGATAGGACAGTAAGGCTGCATTTGATGATACAGTGAGGCTGCATTTGATGGGACGCAGGCTGCATTTTGATGGGACAGTGAGGCTGCATTTGATGGGAAACAGGCTGCATTTTATGGGAAAGTGAGGCTGCATTTGATGGGACAGTGAGGCTGAATTTGATGGGACACAGGCTGTATTTGATGGGACAGTGAGGCTGCATTTGATGGGACAGTGAGGCTGCATTTGATGGGACAGTGAGCCTGCATTTGATGGGACACAGCGGGGCTGCATTTGATGGGACAGTGAGGCTGCATTTAATGGGACACAGACTGCATTTGATGGGACAGTGAGGCTGTATTTAATGGGACACAGACTGCATTTGATGGGACAAAGGCTGCATTTGATGGGACTCAGGCTGTATTTGATGGGACACAGTGAGGCTGCATTTGATGGGACACAGGCTGCATTTGATGGGACATAGTGAGGCTGCATTTGATGGGACAGTGAGGTTGCATTTGATGGGACTCAGGCTGTATTTGATGGGACACAGTGAGGCTGCATTTGATGGGACACAGTGAGGCTGCATTTGATGGGACACAGGCTGCATTTGATGGGACACAGTGAGGCTGCATTTGATGGGACAGTGAGGCTGCATTTGATGGGACACGGGCTGCATTTGATAGGACAGTGAGGCTGCATTTGATACAGGCTGCATTTGATGGGACACAGTGAGGCTGCATTTGATGGGACACAGTGAGGCTGCATTTGATGGGACACAGGCTGCATTTGATGGGACAGTGATGCTGCATTTGATGATACAGTGAGGCTGCATTTGATGGGAGACAGGCTGTATTTGATGGGACACAGGCTGCATTTGATGGGGCAGTGACACTGCATTTGATGGTACACATGCTGCATTTGATGTGACACAGGCTGCATTTGATGGGACACAGTGAGGCTGAATTTGATGGGACAGTGAGGCTGCATTTGATGGACAGTGAGGCTGCATTTGATGGGAGACAGGCTGCTTTTGATGGGACACAGGCTGCTTTTGATGGTATACAGGCTGTATTTGATGGGACAGTGAGGCTGCATTTGATGGGACAGTGAGGCTGCATATGATGGGACACAGGCTGCATTTGATGGGACACAGGCTGCATTTGATGGGACACAGTGAGGCTGCATTTGATGGGACAGTGAAGCTGCATTTTATGGGACACAGACTGCATTTGAAGGGACAGTGAGGCTGCATTTGATGGGACACAGGCTGCATTTTATGGGACACAGGCTGCATTTGATGGGACACAATCTGCATTTTATGGGACACAGGCTGCATTTGATGGGACACAGGCTGTATTTGATGGGACAGTGAGGCTGCATTTGATGGTACAGTGAGGCTGCATTTGATGGGACAGTGAGGCTGCATTTGATGGGACACAGGCTGCATTTGATGTGACACAGGCTGCATTTGATGGGACACAGTGAGGCTGAATTTGATGGGACACAGTGAGGCTGCATTTGATGGTACACAGGCTGCATTTGATGGGACATAGTGAGGCTGCATTTGATGGGACAGTGAGGTTGCATTTGATGGGACAGTGAGGTTGCATTTGATGGGACTCAGGCTGTATTTGATGGGACACAGTGAGGCTGCATTTGATGGGAAACAGTGAGGCTGCATTTCATGGGACACAGGCTGCATTTGATGGGACACAGTGAGGCTGCATTTGATGGGACAGTGAGGCTGCATTTGATGGGACAGTGAGTCTGCATTTGATGGGACACAGGCTGCATTTGATAGGACAGTGAGGCTGCATTTGATGGGACGCAGGCTGCATTTTGATGGGACAGTGAGGCTGCATTTGATGGGAAACAGGCTGCATTTTATGTGACAGTGAGGCTGCATTTGATGGGACAGTGAGGCTGCATTTGATGGAACACATGCTGCATTTGATGGGATACAGGCTGCATTTGATGGGACACAGTGAGGCTGCATTTGATGGGACACGGTGAGGCTGCATTTGATGGGACACAGTGAGGCTGCATTTGATGGGACAGTGAGGCTGCATTTGATGGAACACGGGCTGCATTTGATAGGACAGTAAGGCTGCATTTGATGATACAGTGAGGCTGCATTTGATGGGACGCAGGCTGCATTTTGATGGGACAGTGAGGCTGCATTTGATGGGAAACAGGCTGCATTTTATGGGAAAGTGAGGCTGCATTTGATGGGACAGTGAGGCTGAATTTGATGGGACACAGGCTGTATTTGATGGGACAGTGAGGCTGCATTTGATGGGACAGTGAGGCTGCATTTGATGGGACAGTGAGCCTGCATTTGATGGGACACAGCGGGGCTGCATTTGATGGGACAGTGAGGCTGCATTTAATGGGACACAGACTGCATTTGATGGGACAGTGAGGCTGTATTTAATGGGACACAGACTGCATTTGATGGGACAAAGGCTGCATTTGATGGGACTCAGGCTGTATTTGATGGGACACAGTGAGGCTGCATTTGATGGGACACAGGCTGCATTTGATGGGACATAGTGAGGCTGCATTTGATGGGACAGTGAGGTTGCATTTGATGGGACTCAGGCTGTATTTGATGGGACACAGTGAGGCTGCATTTGATGGGACACAGTGAGGCTGCATTTGATGGGACACAGGCTGCATTTGATGGGACACAGTGAGGCTGCATTTGATGGGACAGTGAGGCTGCATTTGATGGGACACGGGCTGCATTTGATAGGACAGTGAGGCTGCATTTGATACAGGCTGCATTTGATGGGACACAGTGAGGCTGCATTTGATGGGACACAGTGAGGCTGCATTTGATGGGACACAGTGAGGCTGCATTTGATGGGACAGTGAGGCTGCATTTGATGGTACACAGGCTGCATTTGATGTGACACAGGCTGCATTTGATGGGACACAGTGAGGCTGCATTTAATGGGACAGTGAGGCTGCATTTGATGGGACAGTGAGGCTGCATTTCATGGTACACAGGCTGCATTTGATGTGACACGGGCCACATTTGAAGGGACACAGTGAGACTGCATTTGATGGGACAGTGAGGCTGCATTTGATGGGACAGTGAGGCTGCATTTGATGGTACACAGGCTGCATTTGATGGGACACAGGTTGCATTTGATGGGACACAGTGAGGCTGCATTTGATGGGACAGTGAGGTTGCATTCGATGGGACACAGGCTGCATTTGATTTGGCACAGGCTGAATTTGATGGGACAAAGGCTGCATTTGATGGGACACAGGCTGCATTTGATGGGACAGTGAGGCTGCATTTTATGGGACAGTGAGGCTGCATTTTATGGGACAGTGAGGCTACATTTGATGGGACACAGGCTGCATTTGATGGGACACAGGCTGCATTTGATGGGACACAGTGAGGCTGCATTTGATGGGACAGTGAGGCTGCATTTGATGGGACACGGGCTGCATTTGATAGGACAGTGAGGCTGCATTTGATACAGGCTGCATTTGATGGGACACAGTGAGGCTGCATTTGATGGGACACAGTGAGGCTGCATTTGATGGGACACAGTGAGGCTGCATTTGATGGGACAGTGAGGCTGCATTTGATGGTACACAGGCTGCATTTGATGTGACACAGGCTGCATTTGATGGGACACAGTGAGGCTGCATTTAATGGGACAGTGAGGCTGCATTTGATGGGACAGTGAGGCTGCATTTGATGTGACACGGGCCACATTTGAAGGGACACAGTGAGACTGCATTTGATGGGACAGTGAGGCTGCATTTGATGGGACAGTGAGGCTGCATTTGATGGTACACAGGCTGCATTTGATGGGACACAGGTTGCATTTGATGGGACACAGTGAGGCTGCATTTGATGGGACAGTGAGGTTGCATTCGATGGGACACAGGCTGCATTTGATTTGGCACAGGCTGAATTTGATGGGACAAAGGCTGCATTTGATGGGACACAGGCTGCATTTGATGGGACAGTGAGGCTGCATTTTATGGGACAGTGAGGCTGCATTTTATGGGACAGTGAGGCTGCATTTGATGGGACACAGGCTGCATTTGATGGGACACAGGCTGCATTTGATGGGACAGTGAGGCTGCATTTGATGGGACACAGGCTGCATTTGATGGGACACAGGCTGCATTTGATGGGACACAGTGAGGCTGCATTTGATGGGACAGTGAGGCTGCATTTGATGGAACATTGAGGCTGCATTTGATGGGACAATGAGGCTGCATTTGATGGGACAGTGATGCTGCATTTCATGATACAGTGAGGCTGCATTTGATCGGACACAGGTTGCATTTGATGGGACACAGGCTGTATTTGATAGGACAGTGAGGCTGCATTTGATGGGACAGTGAGGCTGTATTTGATGGGACAGTGAGGCTGCATTTGATGGGACAGTGAGGCTGCATTTAATGGGACACAGGCTGCTTTTGATGGGACACAGGCTGCATTTGATGGGACACAGGCTGCATTTGATTGGACTCAGGCTGTATTTGATGGGACACAGTGAGGCTGCATTTTATGGGACAGTGAGGCTGCATTTTATGGGACAGTGAGGCTGCATTTGATGGGACACAGGCTGCATTTGATGGGACAGTGAGGCTGCATTTGATGGGACACAGGCTGCATTTGATGGGACACAGGCTATATTTGATGGGACAGTGAGGCTGCATTTGATGGGACAGTGAGGCTGCATTTGATGGGACAGTGATGCTGCATTTGATGATACAGTGAGGCTGCATTTGATCGGACACAGGTTGCATTTGATGGGACACAGGCTGTATTTGATAGGACAGTGAGGCTGCATTTGATGGGACAGTGAGGCTGTATTTGATGGGACAGTGAGGCTGCATTTGATGGGACAGTGAGGCTGCATTTAATGGGACACAGGCTGCTTTTGATGGGACACAGGCTGCATTTGATGGGACACAGGCTGCATTTGATTGGACTCAGGCTGTATTTGATGGGACACAGTGAGGCTGCATTTGATGGGACACAGGCTGCATTTGATGCGACATAGTGAGGCTGCATTTGATGGGACAGTGAGGTTGCATTTGATCGGACACAGTGAGGCTGCATTTGATGGGACAGTGAGGCTGCATTTGATGGGACAGTGAGGCTGCATTTGATGGGAAATGGGCTGCATTTGATAGGACAGTGAGGCTGCATTTGATGATACAGTGAGGCTGCATTTGATGGGACGCAGGCTGCATTTTAATGGGACAGTGAGGCTGCATTTGATGGGACAGTGAGGCTGCATTTGATGGGACACAGGCTGCATTTGATGGGACACAGGGAGTCTACATTTGATGGGACAGTGAGGCTGCATTTGATGGGACAGTGAGGCTGCATTTGATGGGACAGTGAGGCTGCATTTGATGGGACACAGTGAGGCTGCATTTGATGGGACACAGGCTGCATTTGATGGGACACAGTGAGGCTGCATTTGATGGGACAGTGAGGCTGCATTTGATGGGACACTGGCTGCATTTGATAGGACAGTGAGGCTGCATTTGATTATACATTGAGGCTGCATTTGATGGGACACAGGCTGCATTTTAATGGGACAGTGAGGATGCATTTGATGGGACAGTGAGGTTGCATTTGATGGGACACAGGCTGCATTTGATGGGACAGTGAGGCTGAATTTGATGGTACACAGGCTGCATTTGATGTAACACGGGCCACATTTGAAGGGACACAGTGAGACTGCATTTGATGGGACAGTGAGGCTGCATTTGATGGGACACAGGCTGCATTTGATGGGACCCAGGGAGGCTACATTTGATGGGACAGTGAGGCTGCATTTGATGGGACAGTGAGGCTGCATTTGATGGGACAGTGAGGCTTCTTTTGATGGGACACAGGCTGCATTTGATGGGACAGTGAGGCTGCATTTGATGGGACACAGGCTGCATTTGATGGGACATAGTGAGGCTGCATTTGATGGGACAGTGGGGTTGCATTTGATGGGACTCTGGTTGTATTTGATGGGAGACAGTGAGGCTGCATTTGATGGGACAGTGAGGCTACATTTGATGGGACACAGGCTGCATTTGATGGGACAGTGAGGATGCATTTGATGTGACACAGGCTGCATTTGATGGGACACAGTGAGGCTGCATTTGATGGGACAGTGAGGCTGCATTTGATGGGACACAGGCTGCATTTGATCGGACACAGGTTGCATTTGATGGGACACAGGTTGCATTTGATGGGACACAGGTTGCATTTGATGGGACACAGGCTGTATTTGATGGGACAGTGAGGCTGCATTTGATGGGACAGTAAGGCTGCATTTGATGGGACACAGCGGGGCTGCATTTGATGGGACAGTGAGGCTGCATTTAATGGGACACAGGCTGCATTTGATGGGACACAGTGGGGCTGCATTTGATGGGACAGTGAGGCTGCATTTGATGTGACACAGGCTGCATTTGATGGGACACAGGCTGCATTTGATGGGACACAGTGAGGCTGCATTTGATGGGACAATGTGGCTGCATTTGATGGGACACAGGCTGCATTTGATGGGACACAGTGAGGCTGCATTTGATGGGACACAGGCTGCATTTGATGCGACATAGTGGGGCTGCATTTGATGGGACAGTGAGGCTGCATTTGATGAGACATGGGCTGCATTTGAAAGGACGGTGAGGCTGCATTTGATGATACAGTGAGGCTGCATTTGATGGGACGCAGGCTGCATTTTGATGGGACAGTGAGGCTGCATCTGATGGGAAACAGGTTGCATTTTATGGGACAGTGAGGCTGCATTTGATGGGACAGTGAGGCTGCATTTCATGGGACACACGCTGCATTTGATGGGACAGTGAGGCTGCATTTGATGGTACACAGGCTGCATTTGATGTGACACAGGCTGCATTTGATGGGACACAGGCTGCATTTGATGGGATACAGTGAGGCTGCATTTGATGGGATACAGTGAGGCTGCATTTGATGGGACAGTGAGGCTGCATTTGATGGTACACAGGCTGCATTTGATGTGACACAGGCTGCATTTGATGGGACACAGTGACGCTGCATTTGATGGGACAGTGAGACTGCATTTGATGGGACAAAGGCTGTATTTGATGGGACAGTGAGGCTGCATTTGATGGTACACAGGCTGCATTTGATGTGACACGGGCCACATTTGAAGGGACACAATGAGACTGCATTTGATGGGACAGTGAGGCTGCATTTGATGGGACACAGTCTGCATTTGATGGGACACAGGTTGCATTTGATGGGACAGTGATGCTGCATTTGAAGATACAGTGAGGCTGCTTTTGAATTGACACAGGCTGCATTTGATGGGACACAGGCTGCATTTGATGGAACACAGGCTGCATTTGATGGGACACAGGCTGCATTTGAAGGGACACAGGCTGTATTTGAAGGGACACAGGCTGCATTTGATGGTATACAGGCTGTATTTGATGGGATAGTGAGGCTGCGTTTGATGGGACAGTGAGGCTGCATTTGATGGGACACAGGCTGCATTTGATGGGACACAGGCTGCATTTGATGGGACACAGTGAGGCTGCATTTGATGGGACAGTGAGGCTGCATTTGATGGGACATCGGCTGTATTTGATGGGACACAGGCTGCATTTGATGGGACAAAGGCTGCATTTGATTGGACAAAGGCTGCATTTGATGGGACAAAGGCTGCATTTGATGGGACACAGGCTGCATTTCATGGGACAGTGAGGCTGCATTTGATGGGACAGTGAGGCTGCATTTTATGGGACACAGGCTGCATTTGATGGGACACAGGCTGCATTTGATGGGACAGTGAGGCTGCATTTGATGGGACAGTGAGGCTGCATTTGATGGTACACAGGCTGCATTTGATGGGGCACAGGCTGCATTTGATGGGACACAGGCTGCATTTGATGGGACACAGTGAGGCTGAATTTGATGGGACAGTGAGGCTGCATTTGATGGGACAGTGAGGCTGCATTTGATGGGGCACAGGCTGCATTTGATGGGACAGTGATGCTGCATTTGATGATACAGTGAGGCTGCGTTTGATGGGAAACAGGCTGCATTTGATCGCACACAGGTTGCATTTGATGGGACACAGGCTGTATTTGATGGGACAGTGAGGCTGCATTTGATGGGACAAAGGCTGCATTTGATGGGACAAAGGCTGCATTTGATGGGACAGTGAGGCTGCATTTGATGGGACAGTGAGGCTGCATTTTATGGGACAGTGAGGCTGCATTTTATGGGACACAGGCTGCATTTGATGGGACACAGGCTGCATTTGATGGGACAGTGAGGCTGCATTTGATGGGACAGTGAGGCTGCATTTGATGGGACAGTGAGGCTGCATTTGATGGGACACAGGCTGCATTTGATGGGACACAGGCTGCATTTGATGGGACTCAGGCTGCATTTGATGGGACAGTGAGGCTGCATTTGATGGGACAGTGAGGCTGCATTTGATGGGGCACAGGCTGCATTTGATGGGACAATGATGCCGCATTTGATGATACAGTGAGGCTGCATTTGATGGGACACAGGCTGCATTTGATCAGACACAGGTTGCATTTGATGGGACACAGGCTGTATTTGATGGGACAGTGAGGCTGCATTTGATGGGACAGTGAGGCTACATTTGATGGGACACAGTGGGGCTGCATTTGATGGGACAGTGAGGCTGCATTTGATGGGACAGTGAGGCTGCATTTGATGGGACACAGGCTGCATTTGATGGGACACAGGCTGCATTTGATGGAAACAGTGAGGCTGCATTTGATGGGACACAGGCTGCATTTGATGGGACACAGTGAGGCTGCATTTGATGGGACAGTGAGGCTGCATTTGATGGGACAGTGAGGCTGCATTTGATGGGACACAGGCTACATTTGATGGGACAGTGATGCTGCATTTGATGATACAGTGAGGCTGCATTTGATGGGAGACAGGCTGCATTTGATCGGACACAGGTTGCATTTGATGGGACACAGGCTGTATTTGATGGGACAGTGAGGCTGCATTTGATGGGACAGTAAGGCTGAATTTGATGGGACAGTAAGGCTGCATTTGATGGGACACAGTGGGGCTGCATTTGATGGGACATTGAGGCTGCATTTAATGGGACACAGGCTGCATTTGATGGGACACAGGCTGCATTTGATGGGACACAGGCTGCATTTGATGAGGCACAGGCTGAATTTGATGCGACAAAGGGTGCATTTGATGGGACAAAGGCTGCATTTGATGGGACACAGGCTGCATTTCATGGGACAGTGAGGCTGCATTTGATAGGACAGTGAGGCTGCATTTTATGGGACATAGGCTGCATTTGATGGGACACAGGTTGCATTTGATGGGACAATGAGGCTGTATTTAATGCTACACAGGCTGCATTTGATGGGACACAGGCTGCATTTGATGGGACACAGTGACGCTGCATTTGATAGGACAGTGAGGCTGCATTTGATGGGACAGTGAGGCTGCATTTGATGGGACAGTGAGGCTGCATTTGATGGTACACAGGCTGCATTTGATGGGACAGTGATGCTGCATTTGATGAGGCTGCATTTGATGGGACACAGGCTGCATTTGATCGGACACAGGTTGCATTTGATGGGACACAGGCTATATTTGATGGGACAGTGAGGCTGCATTTGATGGGACAGTGAGGCTGCATTTGATGGGACACAGTGGGGCTGCATTTGATGGGACACAGTGGGGCTGCATTTGATGGGACACAGGCTGCATTTGATGGGACACAGGCTGCATTTGATGGGACAGTGAGGCTGCATTTGATGGTACACAGGTTGCATTTGATGGGACACAGTGAGGCTGCATTTGATGGGACAGTGAGGTTGCATTTGATGGGACAGTGAGGCTCATTTGATGGGACAGTGAGGCTGCATTTGATGGGACAGTGATGCTGCATTTGATGGGACACAGGCTGCATTTGATGGAACAGCGAGGCTGCATTTGATGGGACAGTGAGGCACATTTGATTGGACGGTGAGTCTGCATTTGATGGGACACAGGCTGCATTTGATGGGACAGTGATGCTGGATTTGATGGGACACAGGCTGCATTTGATGGGACACAGGCTGCATTTGATGGGACACAGGCTGCTTTTGATGGGACAGTGAGGCTGCATTTGATGGGACAGTGAGGTCGCATTTGATGGGACAATGAGGCCGCATTTGATGTGACACAGGCTGCATTTGATGGGACAGTGAGGCTGCATTTGATGGGACAGTGAGGCTGTATTTGATGGGACACAGGCTGCATTTGATGGGACACAGGCTGCATTTGATGGGACAGTGAGGCTGGATTTGATGGGACAGTGAGGCTGTATTTGATGGGACACAGGCTGCATTTGATGGGACACAGGCTGCATTTGATGGGACAGTGGGGCTGCATTTGATGGGACAGTGAGGCTGCATTTGATGGGACAGTGAGGCTGCATTTGATGGGACACAGGCTGCATTTGATTGGACAGTGAGGCTGCATTTGATGGGACACAGGCTGCATTTGATTGGACAGTGAGGCTGCATTTGATGGTACACAGGTTGCATTTGATGGGACACAGTGAGGCTGCATTTGATGGGACAGTGAGGTTGCATTTGATGGGAAAGTGAGGTTGCATTTGATGGGACAGTGAGGCTGCATTTGATTGGACAGTGAGGCTGCATTTGATTGGACAGTGAGGCTGCATTTGATGGTACAGTGAGGCTGCATTTGATGGGAGACAGGCTGCATTTGATCGGACACAGGTTGCATTTGATGGGACACAGGCTGTATTTGATGGGACAGTGAGGCTGCATTTGATGGGACAGTAAGGCTGAATTTGATGGGACAGTAAGGCTGCATTTGATGGGACACAGTGGGGCTGCATTTGATGGGACAGTGAGGCTGCATTTAATGGGACACAGGCTGCATTTGATGGGACACAGGCTGCATTTGATGGGACACAGGTTGCATTTGATGAGGCACAGGCTGAATTTGATGCGACACAGGGTGCATTTGATGGGACAAAGGCTGCATTTGATGGGACACAGGCTGCATTTCATGGGACAGTGAGGCTGCATTTGATGGGGCAGTGAGGCTGCATTTTATGGGACATAGGCTGCATTTGATGGGACACAGGTTGCATTTGATGGGACAATGAGGCTGTATTTAATGCTACACAGGCTGCATTTGATGGGACACAGGCTGCATTTGATGGGACACAGTGACGCTGCATTTGATGGGACAGTGAGGCTGCATTTGATGGGACAGTGAGGCTGCATTTGATGGGACAGTGAGGCTGCATTTGATGGTACACAGGCTGCATTTGATGGGACAGTGATGCTGCATTTGATGATACAGTGAGGCTGCATTTGATGGGACACAGGCTGCATTTGATCGGACACAGGTTGCATTTGATGGGACACAGGCTATATTTGATGGGACAGTGAGGCTGCATTTGATGGGACAGTGAGGCTGCATTTGATGGGACACAGTGGGGCTGCATTTGATGGGACACAGTGGGGCTGCATTTGATGGGACACAGGCTGCATTTGATGGGACACAGGCTGCATTTGATGGGACAGTGAGGCTGCATTTGATGGTACACAGGTTGCATTTGATGGGACACAGTGAGGCTGCATTTGATGGGACAGTGAGGTTGCATTTGATGGGACAGTGAGGCTCATTTGATGGGACAGTGAGGCTGCATTTGATGGGACAGTGATGCTGCATTTGATGGGACACAGGCTGCATTTGATGGAACAGCGAGGCTGCATTTGATGGGACAGTGAGGCACATTTGATTGGACGGTGAGTCTGCATTTGATGGGACACAGGCTGCATTTGATGGGACAGTGATGCTGGATTTGATGGGACACAGGCTGCATTTGATGGGACACAGGCTGCATTTGATGGGACACAGGCTGCTTTTGATGGGACAGTGAGGCTGCATTTGATGGGACAGTGAGGTCGCATTTGATGGGACAATGAGGCCGCATTTGATATGACACAGGCTGCATTTGATGGGACAGTGAGGCTGCATTTGATGGGACAGTGAGGCTGTATTTGATGGGACACAGGCTGCATTTGATGGGACACAGGCTGCATTTGATGGGACAGTGAGGCTGCATTTGATGGGACAGTGAGGCTGTATTTGATGGGACACAGGCTGCATTTGATGGGACACAGGCTGCATTTGATGGGACAGTGGGGCTGCATTTGATGGGACAGTGAGGCTGCATTTGATGGGACAGTGAGGCTGCATTTGATGGGACACAGGCTGCATTTGATTGGACAGTGAGGCTGCATTTGATGGGACACAGGCTGCATTTGATTGGACAGTGAGGCTGCATTTGATGGTACACAGGTTGCATTTGATGGGACACAGTGAGGCTGCATTTGATGGGACAGTGAGGTTGCATTTGATGGGAAAGTGAGGCTGCATTTGATGGGACACAGGCTGCATTTGATTGGACAGTGAGGCTGCATTTGATGGGACACAGGCTGCATTTGATGGGACACAGGCTGCATTTGATTGGACAGTGAGGCTGCATTTGATGGGACAGTGATGCTGGATTTGATGGGACACAGGCTGCATTTGATGGGACACAGGCTGCATTTGATGGGACACAGGCTGCATTTGATGGGACACAGGCTGCTTTTGATGGGACAGTGAGGCTGCATTTGATGGGACAGTGAGGCCGCATTTGATGTGACACAGGCTGCATTTGATGGGACAGTGAGGCTGCATTTGATGGGACAGTGAGGCTGTATTTGATGGGACACAGGCTGCATTTGATGGGACACAGGCTGCATTTGATGGGACAGTGAGGCTGCATTTGATGGGACAGTGAGGCTGTATTTAATGCTACACAGGCTGCATTTGATGGGACACAGGCTGCATTTGATGGGACACAGTGACGCTGCATTTGATGGGACAGTGAGGCTGCATTTGATGGGACAGTGAGGCTGCATTTGATGGGACAGTGAGGCTGCATTTGATGGTACACAGGCTGCATTTGATGGGACAGTGATGCTGCATTTGATGATACAGTGAGGCTGCATTTGATGGGACACAGGCTGCATTTGATCGGACACAGGTTGCATTTGATGGGACACAGGCTATATTTGATGGGACAGTGAGGCTGCATTTGATGGGACAGTGAGGCTGCATTTGATGGGACACAGTGGGGCTGCATTTGATGGGACACAGTGGGGCTGCATTTGATGGGACACAGGCTGCATTTGATGGGACACAGGCTGCATTTGATGGGACAGTGAGGCTGCATTTGATGGTACACAGGTTGCATTTGATGGGACACAGTGAGGCTGCATTTGATGGGACAGTGAGGTTGCATTTGATGGGACAGTGAGGCTCATTTGATGGGACAGTGAGGCTGCATTTGATGGGACAGTGATGCTGCATTTGATGGGACACAGGCTGCATTTGATGGAACAGCGAGGCTGCATTTGATGGGACAGTGAGGCACATTTGATTGGACGGTGAGTCTGCATTTGATGGGACACAGGCTGCATTTGATGGGACAGTGATGCTGGATTTGATGGGACACAGGCTGCATTTGATGGGACACAGGCTGCATTTGATGGGACACAGGCTGCTTTTGATGGGACAGTGAGGCTGCATTTGATGGGACAGTGAGGTCGCATTTGATGGGACAATGAGGCCGCATTTGATATGACACAGGCTGCATTTGATGGGACAGTGAGGCTGCATTTGATGGGACAGTGAGGCTGTATTTGATGGGACACAGGCTGCATTTGATGGGACACAGGCTGCATTTGATGGGACAGTGAGGCTGCATTTGATGGGACAGTGAGGCTGTATTTGATGGGACACAGGCTGCATTTGATGGGACACAGGCTGCATTTGATGGGACAGTGGGGCTGCATTTGATGGGACAGTGAGGCTGCATTTGATGGGACACAGGCTGCATTTGATTGGACAGTGAGGCTGCATTTGATGGGACACAGGCTGCATTTGATTGGACAGTGAGGCTGCATTTGATGGTACACAGGTTGCATTTGATGGGACACAGTGAGGCTGCATTTGATGGGACAGTGAGGTTGCATTTGATGGGAAAGTGAGGCTGCATTTGATGGGACACAGGCTGCATTTGATTGGACAGTGAGGCTGCATTTGATGGGACACAGGCTGCATTTGATGGGACACAGGCTGCATTTGATTGGACAGTGAGGCTGCATTTGATGGGACAGTGATGCTGGATTTGATGGGACACAGGCTGCATTTGATGGGACACAGGCTGCATTTGATGGGACACAGGCTGCATTTGATGGGACACAGGCTGCTTTTGATGGGACAGTGAGGCTGCATTTGATGGGACAGTGAGGCCGCATTTGATGTGACACAGGCTGCATTTGATGGGACAGTGAGGCTGCATTTGATGGGACAGTGAGGCTGTATTTGATGGGACACAGGCTGCATTTGATGGGACACAGGCTGCATTTGATGGGACAGTGAGGCTGCATTTGATGGGACAGTGAGGCTGTATTTGATGGGACACAGGCTGCATTTGATGGGACACAGGCTGCATTTGATGGGACAGTGGGGCTGCATTTGATGGGACAGTGAGGCTGCATTTGATGGGCCAGTGAGACTGCATTTGATGGGACACAGGCTGCATTTGATTGGACAGTGAGGCTGCATTTGATGGGACACAGGCTGCATTTGATTGGATAGTGAGGCTGCATTTGATGGTACACAGGTTGCATTTGATGGGACACAGTGAGGCTGCATTTGATGGGACAGTGAGGATGCATTTGATGGGAAAGTGAGGTTGCATTTGATGGGACAGTGAGGCTGCATTTGATGGGACACAGGCTGCATTTGATTGGACAGTGAGGCTGCATTTGATGGGACACAGGCTGCATTTGATTGGACAGTGAGGCTGCATTTGATGGGACAGTGATGCTGCATTTGATGGGATACAGGCTGTATTTGATGGGACAGCGAGGCTGCATTTGATGGGACAGTGAGGCACATTTGATTGGACGGTGAGTCTGCATTTGATGGGACACAGGCTGCATTTGATGGAACAGTGATGCTGGATTTGATGGGACACAGGCTGCATTTGATGGGACACAGACTGCATTTGATGGGACACAGGCTGCATTTGATGTGACAGTGAGGCTGCATTTGATGGGACAGTGAGGCTGCATTTGATGGGACAGTGGGGCTGCGTTTGATGGGACAGTGAGGCTGCGTTTGATGGGACACAGGCTGCATTTGATGGGACAGTGAGGCTGCATTTGATGGGACAGTGAGGCTGTATTTGATGGGACACAGGCTGCATTTGATGGGACACAGGCTGCATTTGATGGGACAGTGAGGCTGCATTTGATGGAACAGTGAGGCTGTATTTGATGGGACACAGGCTGCATTTGATGGGACACAGGCTGCATTTGATGGGACACAGGCTGCTTTTGATGGGACAGTGAGGCTGCTTTTGATGGGACAGTGAGGCTGCATTTGATGGGACACAGGCTGCATTTGATTGGACAGTGAGGCTGCATTTGATGGGACACAGGCTGCATTTGATTGGACAGTGAGGCTGCATTTGATGGTACACAGGTTGCATTTGATGGGACACAGTGAGGCTGCATTTGATGGGACAGTGAGGTTGCATTTGATTGGAAAGTGAGGTTGCATTTGATGGGACAGTGAGGCTGCATTTGATGGGACACAGGCTGCATTTGATTGGACAGTGAGGCTGCATTTGATGGGACACAGGCTGCATTTGATGGGACACAGGCTGCATTAGATTGGTCAGTGAGGCTGCATTTGATGGGACAGTGATGCTGGATTTGATGGGACACAGGCTGCATTTGATGGGACACAGGCTGCATTTGATGGGACACAGGCTGCTTTTGATGGGACAGTGAGGCTGCTTTTGATGGGACAGTGAGGCTGCATTTGATGGGACACAGGCTGCATTTGATTGGACAGTGAGGCTGCATTAGATAGATAGATAGATAGATAGATAGATAGATAGATAGATAGATAGATAGATAGATAGATAGATAGATAGATAGATAGATAGATAGATAGATAGATAGATAGATAGATAGATAGATAGATAGATAGATAGACTTTATTGACATCGTATACATACAACAAAATTTTTCCGGATACTCTTTACAGCAGCAATAAAACATTTCTCAAGAGAACCACACATACATACTCCTAGCACATGCCCACATATCTATTTAAATATATCAAAATATAAAATGTTATTTAAAAATAAATAAATAAAAGAATGTTAAAATTCTACATAAAATTCCTAAAACACTGTACCTGATGGGATTATGGACAGTACGGCCCTAGGGAAAAAACTATGCTTTAAGTGATTAGTGTGCATTTTAAGTGTTCTATATCTTTTCCCTGATGGCAATGGGACAAACACACTGTAACCTGGGTGGGTTGGATCAATACTAATAGCTTTTGGCCGCTTTTTTAATCGGCTGGCATATGCTGTGTCCAAATTTGGTAGATCTGTTCCTATGATCCGCTGTGCTGTTTTCACCACACGAGACAGGCACTTCTTATCCTCCGCCCTGCAGCTGGCATACCACACTACAGCGCAATGGAGAAGAATACTCTCAATGGTACAATGATAGAAATTGACCAGAAGCCTTAAGGGCAATCCAGTCTGCTTCAGTCTCCGAAGGAAAAACAGTCTCTGCTGCGCTTTTTTCACTAGAAAAAAAGTATTTTGAGACCATGACAACTCCCTTGTAATATGTACTCCCAACAATGTAATAGTGTCCACCCTTTCCACCTCCTCACCACCTATATAAACCGGGAAATGATTGATCTTTCTTGGTCTCCTATAATCCACTATTATTTCTTATTTATTTTGATGGGAAAGTGAGGCTGTATTTGATGGGACACATGCTGCATTTGATGGGACAGTGAGGCTGCATTTGATGGGACAGTGAGGCTGCATTTGATGGGACAGTGAGGATGCATTTGATGGGACAGTGAGGCTGCATTTGATGGGACACAGGCTGAATTTGGTGGGAATCAGTGAGGCTGCATTTGATGGGACAGTGAGGCTGCATTTGATGGGACAGTGAGGCTGCATTTGATGGGACACAGGCTGCATTTGATGGGACACAGGCTGCATTTGATGGGACACAGGCTGCATTTTTGGGACAGTGAGGCTGCATTTGATGGGACAGTGAGGATGCATTTGATGGGACAGTGAGGCTGCTTTTGATGGGACACAGGCTGAATTTGGTGGGAATCAGTGAGGCTGCATTTGATGGGACAGTGAGGCTGCATTTGATGGGACAGTGAGGCTGCATTTGATGGGACACAGGCTGCATTTGATAGGACACAGGCTGCATTTGATGGGACACAGGCTGCATTTGATGGGACACAGGCTGCATTTGATGAGACAGTGAGGCTGTATTTGATGGGACAATGAGGCTGCATTTGATGGGACAGTGAGGCTGCATTTGATGGGACACAGTGAGGCTGCATTTGATGGGACACAGTGAGACTTCATTTGATGGGACACAGTGAGGCTGCATTTGATGGGACACAGTGAGGCTGCATTTGATGGAACACAGTGAGGCTGCATTTGATGGGCACAATGGCTGCATAAGATGGGCACAGTGGCTGCATAAGATGGGCACAGTAGCTGTACTTGATGGGGCACAGTGGCAGCATTTGAAGGCACAGTGGGAGCATTTGATGGCACAGTGGGAGCATTTGATATGGCACAGTGGCTGTGTTTGATGGGCACAGTGGCTGCGCTTGATGGACACAGTTGCTGCACTTGATGGGCACAGTGGTTGCATTTTATGGGCACAGTGGTGACAATTGATGGGCACAGTGGTGGCAATTGATGGGCACAGTAGCTGCGTTTTATGAGCACAGTGGCTGCGTTTGATGGGCACAGTGGCTGCGTTTGATGGGCAAAGTGGCTGCTATTGATGGTTTTTTTTTCAGAACTTTTTAGTTTGTTTGCGTCCCCCCAAAAACTTTGAGGACCAGCCGCCACTGATTGGTGGACACGGGCAGGTGGCATTTTTGGACATGGGCTGGCTGCATTTTTGGGCACAGATAAAATTGTTAATATTTATTTTTATAACTTAATTCTGCATAAAACATTTAAGTGTAATTTCATGAGATAATTTATGAAGGCTTGTTTAGGGGTGGAATTAGTGGTGGGGCAGGGTAGGGGTTGGGCGGAGCAACTGGTGGCGAGTAACCCTTGAGGCCTGGCTAGTAGCCCAGGACTTGAAATTTTGGGCCCTGATCTAGTATGTTAAAGAAGATTGAAGGGGCACACACAGTGGGCGCTCTTGATAAAAAGGCTGAAAGAGCACAGGTTTCTGGTGCACTAAATTTGCTAATAACAGCGCTAGTTCTATGGGGGCACATTCAGATGGTGTTATTTTACATGCAAATGGTGTCTTGTTTCAACATAATGACATTGATGATATCAGACCAATATGGCAAGATGTATCAGATTCTCCCATAGGTAGGATTTTGAAGGTTAGCGGAGCTTGTAGCCTGTCTAGAAAACCTGTTTCTATTAGTAAATCTGTTGCTCCTCCCCCTTCACGCCCCTCTCAATCTATAGTTGCAGAATCTTCCTTTAAGAAGCCAATGACTTGAAATTTCTCCTTTGGGCTTCCACTTAGCCAATTCGGTTAAAGAAAAAATTTTGGGGGGGGGGGTGATTTCATCGATCTGTTGTCATTATTATCTGCATCTAAGGAATTCCTATCTAAATCTGAAAAGAGAATGGAAGACCGCACTGAGGAGGATAGGAGGAGAGCTATCCACAAAACTTTTCAAAATTTGTTGCAGGCCTTCTGCATTTATGCGGCAGTATTAGGTGAACAATTTCCTGAGAAATGTTGGGGTTTATTCCAGCACATAGATATAGTTTCTGAAGCCTTTTTTCATTTTGGTGGTACGGCAAGGGTTCACCTATGACGAGAATTTCTGACAGAAATTGGCAGTTCTCCCTACGTTACGTTGGGGGTCAAAAGACGCGGGCTTATGGTTGAACCTCATGCTGCCACAGAAGCAGCAATTCACGCCTAGAGCAGTGATTAGCTCGCAGAATGGCTTTCGTAAAGGCTTCTCTTTTGTTTTCAAAGAAGGGCAATGCAAATTCTTGTCAAATTGCAGATACAGGCATGAATGCTCTTACTGCAATGGGAACCATCCTGCTAGCAGATGTTTTCAGAAAACATCAGCAAACTCTCCCCCTTCACTATCCTGTAATGCTGGTGGGAAAAGCTATGACTCTAGTGAGCCAAACAAAAATGTTACCTTGGCTAGATCGCTACCCAGATCGCTCGATGGCGCATCTATTAATTAATGGCTTCTAAGAAGGCTTCTTGGTCCCCTCCTTCTCAGGGAAAGGTGGCATCTTGATTAAGAATTTATGTTCTGCTGCAATTCACCCTGAAATTGTTTGGGATAAGATTGCTAAAAACGTTGTGGAGGGAAGAGTAGCTGGTCCATTCCTTCGCCCATCATTTCCAAATTTTCAGCTCTCTCCCTTGGGCATTGTACCCAAAAAGGAACAGGATAGCTTTAGGTTGATTCACCACCTGTCCTATCCAAAGGATGCCTCGCTTAATGACGAAGTTTTGGATGTTGAAGCTCCTGTTTCATATGCATCTTTTGACAAAGCACTTGTACTGTTAAGGCGCTTTGGGCAGGGTGCATTGTTAGCGAAGGCAGACATTAAATCTGCCTTTCGCCTGCTTCCCGTACATCCCCAAGGTTTTGATTCACTGGGTTTTCACTTCCAGGACTATTTTTATTTCGATAAATGCATGCCCATGGGTTTTTATTTTTATTTTGAGGCCTTTGCTAAGTTTTTACATTGGGTTCTGGAGTTACATTCCCCTTCGGAGGGTTTTCTACATTATTTAGATGACTTTCTGTTCATTGGTCCAGCAGATTCCCCATATGTCTTGAGTCACTGAATGCATTCTTTCATGTCTGTAAAGCCTTCGGAGTTCCACATGCACGGGAGAAAACTGTTTTCCCAACAACTACTCCTCCTTAATGGAGTTCAGGTTGCCCATAGAAAAGTTACATCGGATGAGAAAAGTGAGTTCTTTGTTTTTGTCTAAGCGTAATGTTAAAAGAAGCCCAATCTTTATTGGGTCTCTGCTTTTGCAGCTAGAGTTATTCCAATAGCCAGAATTTTTTCTAGGCGATTCGCTTTGGCTAGCAAAGATTTAAAAAACACCTATTCACATGTTCGCATCTCTAAAAGTGTCAAAGAAGATTTAAAGGTTTGGGACTCTTTTCTTTGCAACTTTAATGGGTCAGCCATTTGGCAACAAGCTTTTACACAGGACTTTCTTTTACACTGAATTTCTTTACGGATGCTGCAGGTTCATTGGGCTTTGGAGCCTTTATGGACGGTCATTGGTGTGCCTCTGAATGGCACTCAAGTTGGTTGCATTAAGACATTTTGCATAACATAGTCCTGCTAGAGTTGTTTCCAGTTATAGTTTCAATAATGATCTGAAAAGAGAAGTTTATGAACCGGAGAGTAATTTAGAATATGGATAACAAAGGTGTACTCTTTGCTATCAATATGTTATCATCTAAATTTAAAATGGTTATTAAACTGCTACATTTCTAATACCCTGTACACACCACTGGTTTTGCCGTCAGAATAAACTCTGAAGGCTTTTCCGACAGAATTCCGCTCAAGCTGTCTTGCATACACACGGTCACACCAAATTCCGACCTGCAAGAACGCGGTTACGTACAACACGTACGACGGGACAACACATACAACGTCTCGTACTTGCTTTAGAGCATGCATCATTTTTGGTACGTCGGAACAGCATACAGACGAGTGGTTTTCCTGATAGGAATTTGTTCCATCGGAAAAATATAGAACATGTTCTCTATCTAAGTCCGTCCGAATATTCGGCGTAAAAAGTCTGTGGGAAATTCCGACCGTGTGTAGGGGGCATTAGTGTTGAATTGCATGAGATTTAATATTTGGTTGAAAGCAGGGCACATATCTGGCATACATAATAACATAGCTAACGCTTTATCTCGTTCACAGTTCAAGAGATTCCGGGAATTAGCTCCATCGGCGGATCCGTGCAGCACACCTTGCCCAGACTTCCTCTGGGGCTTGATTTGGGATTGATATCTACTTATCTCAGGAATTCAGTATTACAAAAAACATGGCAGGCATATAGTCTGGCCTGGTCCAGATGGTGTTATTTTTGCTCTAACATGCTTATCCACTTCAGCCCCGAAAGAATTTACCCCCTTCTTGACCAGTGCGTTTTCTGCGATTCGGCACTGCATCGCTTTAACTGACAATTGCGCGGTCGTGCGACGTGGCTCCCATACAAAATTGACATCTTTTTTTTCCCCACAAATAGAGCTTTCTTTTGGTGGTATTTGATCACCTCTGCGGTTTTTATTTTTTGCGCTATAAAAAAAATAGCGACAATTTTGAAAAAAACGCATTATTTTTTACTTTTTGCTATCATAAATATCCCCAAAAAATATTTAAAAAACATTTTTTTCCCTCAGTTTAGGCCGATACGTATTCTTCTACATATTTTTGGTAAAAAAAATCACAATAAGCGTTTATTGATTGGTTTGCGCAAAAGTTATAGCGTTTACAAAAGTCTTATGGCATTTTTATTATTAATCTTTTTTTTACTAGTAATGGCGGCGATCAGCGATTTTTATCGTGACTGCGACATTATGGCGGACACATCGGACATTTTTGACAAATTTTTCGGATCATTGTCATTTGTACAGCAATCAGTGCTATACAAGGGGTTAAGTGTGTCCTAGGGATGTGTTACTAACTGTGGGGGGGCGTGGCTATATGTGACACGTCACTGATCTCTGCTCCCAATCACAGGGTGCAGAGATCAGTGACACTGTTACTAGGCAGAACGGGGATATGCTTGTTTACATTAGCATCTCCCCGTTCGTCCTCTCCGTGAGGCGATCGTGGGTATCCCCGCGGTGATCAAGTCCGCGGGACTCGCGACCCGACTCATGGAGCTCCCGGGTGGCGCGCGCACGCAATGGCACGGCGGCAAATACAAAGAGACGTACGGGTACGCCCATTTGCCCAGCTGTGCCATTCTACTGAAGTACATTGGCGTGCGCCGGTCGGGAACCTGTTAAACTATGGAAGTGAATGCATATATATTGTTAGCATTTGTGTCCTTTCTATTGCAATCAAAGCTTAGTCCTGCCTCAGTGAGTAAGGTTTTAGCAGGTGTTTCATTTTTTCTTAAATTTGCAGGCCTGCCAGCTTTAACTTCCTTCTTTCAGGTCAGCCAGATCCTCAAAGGATTCAGGCAAGCACACTCTACTCGGGATTCAAGGCGTCCGATTTTGGTTGAATTATTGATTAAACTGCTTTTGGTATTGGAAGTCATTTGTTTTTGTCAATATGAGCTCTTACTTTTTAAAGCGGCCTTTTCAGTTACATTTTTTGGTGCTCTTCGATTGGGGGAGTTTACTGCTCCCAACAGATCTTCTCCTTCATTTTTACTGTTTTCACATGTGTCTCTGGAAGCAGAGTGTGTGAATATATTTATTTGTCGATCAAAAACTTTTGTTTTGGGTAATGGTCAGTGGATCTCTCTGGGTAAATCTCCCAATCCTTTAGTGTGCCCTGTGTCCCATGTGTCTGAGTACATTTCGGTCAGACCATCATCCACTTCATTCTTTGTCCATCAGGACCTGTCCCGTTTGAGGAGATATCAGTTTTTAGCTGTGCTATCTTCATGCCTTAAGCACCTTAACCTCTCGGGTTTCCAATTTTCATCATATTCCTTTAGGATTGGTGCTGCTACTACAGCTAATACATTGGGTTTCTCTTCAGATGTTCAAAAAAGGGTCGGTCGTTGGGCAAGTAGTAGATACAAAATGTATGTCTACCCTGGGTTGTTAATTGTATGATCTTCTCTTTCAGATTCATCCAAATACACTATCTGGATAGTAGGCCATTCCTACATTTTCTGGGCTGGGAAGCAGGCAGAATCCAGGATTTACTCATGCAATCTAGGTCTGGATGTTAATAACTTTCTAGTTTTAAGGTCAGGCATTAGGGGCCTTAGATGGCGCAATCTTAGGGACCACTTAATTTTTTTTGTCCAGCATTTGGCCTCCACCTCAGGTTATAATTATTCATGTCGGAGGAAATTACATTGGAAAAATTAAAACATGGGAACTGTTATGTGAAATAAAAAGGGATCTTTCTGGCATTGAGCTTTTATTTCCACTAACAAGCTTTCTCTGAAGTGATTCCATGGCTCCTTTGGTCTCCTTCCAGTAATTTATTTTATTTAGATAGAATTAGGAGACGCCTGAATAGGACTACCCATAATTTTTTTGTATCTTTGGGTGGTTTATCATTCCGCCACATGGAGCTCGAGGGTTTTGTGCCTGGGTTATTCAGGAATGATCTAGTACATTTGTCCGTAATTGGCATAGACATATTTAATATGGGTCTTCAAAGTTTGATTGAAAGTGCCGCGGTGTTGGGGGACCTCAGCCAGAAGGTTCCCTTCCAGCCTCGGTCGTTGGGGAATAGTCATCCAGCATTGTCTGGATGGACACTGTGTAATTCTTATGTTAATGTGTTATATCCGGGATGGCTTCATATTTTATTTTAATTTATCGTTAATACGTTATCAGGTTACCCCTTGAACAACACCGTGGCCTATATAAAATTTTGCCAAACAAATACATTGTATTAAATAATCCTTTTGTGCTAGCCCATGACAGGTCCATGCAATATACAGGACTCACATGGGAAAGCTCAAAGGGGAATGCTGTTTCCCTATTAGTCTCTTAACAGGTTGTCATTGGTTACTGCGACAGTTCCCTGAGCAGCAACAGGCAAAGGATAGTAAGAAATTGGCGGGTTGCCAAAGCCCTAGAATCTGGAACAGATAAAAAGGGGAAGTCCGGCCGTTATCTGCAGACCCCTTCAGGACAGGACCGGGACTCCCAACCCCCCTCCCCTTTTTCTTAAATCAGTCATGGTGTTGTTTAGTGGGGGGATAGTCATCCAGCATTGTCTGGATGGACACTATGTAATTCTTATGTTAATGTATTATAGCTAGGATGGCTTCATATTTTATTTTAATATATCGTTAATACGTTATCAGGTTACCCCTTGAACAACACCATGGCCTATGTAACATTTTGCCAAACAAATAAATGCTTATAAAAGAAAGAAATGTTTGCTGGTCTTTATTTGTATTAAATAATCCCTTTGTGCTAGCCCATGTATGTCCATATAAATATAAGTGTACACCCCCAATGCAGATTTAGGTATTTGGTTTATCAGTTGTCTGGATTGCACACACTATTTAGTAACAGAAGAACAATCGAAGGCTTCCATTCATAATCAAAGGGGTTAAGTATGAGGAAGAGCTATAGACCTCAGGAAAATGGCACCTTAGAAAAAGAGTACAGGCTACAAGAAAATGGCACAGACAGTATGATATTTAAACCAGTGTGCTCATAGTTACCAACTGTCCCAGATTTCCTGGGACATTCCCGGGATTTGGACTCTTTTCCCGAGTTTATTGTTTCCCGGGAAATGTCCTGAGAAATCCGTTTTTTCAGGAATTTTCACCGCCACTGCTTGCCGCCGCTAGAGGTCCACAGCCGGCGGAGACATTGTCTCCGTCGGCCACCATTTTTAAGAAGACCAGGAACGGCTGGGTGGCTAGACAAAGCTCCTGCGTTGCCACACACCCTGCACCCCACTCCGCCTCGCTCCACCTACCCCCCCACCCCGCTGCCGGTCTGTTATGTAAAGGGGCGGGGGACGCTGCCGGCGGAGGGAGACATTATTTTCTATACCCCCTCCTACTAGGACACATGAGGTAAGGGGGGGCACCGCTGGGGAAACTTGATGTAAGGGGGGCTCCACTGGGGACACCTGATGTAAGGGGGCTCCGCTGGGAACACCTGATGTAAGGGGGGCTCCGCTGGGAACACCTGATGTAAGGGGGGCTCCGCTGGGGACACCTGATGTAAGGGGGGCTCCGCTGGGGACACCTGATGTAAGGGGGGCTCTGCTGGTGACATCAGATGTAAGGGGGGCTCCGCTGGGGACATCTGATGTAAGGAGGGCACCGCTGGGGACATCTGATGCACGGGGGCTCCACTGGGGACATCTGATGTAAGGGGGGCTCCACTGGGGACACCTGATGTAAGGGGGGCTCCGCTGGGGACACCTGATGTAAGGGGGGCTCCGCTGGGGACATCTGATGTAAGGGGGGCTCCGCTGGGGACATCTGATGTAAGGGGGGCTCCGCTGAGGACATCTGATGTAAGGGGGGCTCCGATTGGTACATCTGATGTAAGGGGGGGGCTCCGCTGCGGAGATCTGATGCAAGGACGGACTCTGCTGGGGGCACCTGATGCAAGGACGGACGGCTGGTGGCAGGCGTTGTGGCAGGTGACATGCTCAAGGATCCCACTGATTCGGCATTATGGTGAGTTGAATGAGTTAATTTTATATTACAATGTAATAATGGAAATAATTCACTTCAATCATCCTGACACATAACAACCATGGTGCCAGGATGATTGAAGTGCTAACACCAGGGTTTGGAGTATCTTTATGTGCTGGTTGTTAAACTTTCTAGAATACACATATTTCCACTGTTGTGTAGGATCTGGGCCTGCTGTCCCTCCATCCCTCCCCCCCTTTCCCTCTCCATCCCTCATTCATCTCAGACTCTAACCACACCCCCTTTGAGCCATGCCCACTTAAGACACGCTCACTATTTTGCGTAAACCATGCCCATTTTTCGACGCGGCGCACTTTGCAAGACGCATTTTTGCTTTCCCCCTGTGCAACGCCTACAAACGCATGCCCCGCCCCCTAATTATAATAAGACTGCCTACAGCCAAAAAGGTGTCCCTAAAATTTTTTTTCAATGTTGGCAACTATGCGTGCTGTACCATCCAATCATTATCCCCCTGAGAAATACTATAGAAATACTATATTAGATTGCAATGCCCATAGGTGGCAATCAAACACCTGTAATAATAGTGTGCCACATTCTAAATAATCTGAGCTAGTAAAGGAAAAGGAATAATGGACTTTAAAGGCACATATAAAATTAATATATTTTAATAGTCTACATTAACATGTAATTCCCCTGGGGGATATGATGAGATATACTTCCTGTGTGACAATACTTGAAATATGTCCACACATGTATGCTCCTCTCAGAGTAGATTCCACATTTCCTAGATATAAAACAGTTCAGCTCTACAAGTTTCATGACCTGAACCATTGCTTCTTCAGGAGCTTGAATATATTTTTATTAAAAAAAACATACTTTGATTAGAATACATAGTACAGCAACAAGGATATATATGTATATGCATCTTCACTTATATAGAAATATCAACACTCACTCACTTAATGCTTCCTATGCATTAAGGGCTCTGGTAGTTCTTTGGGGGTTGTTACTGTGGTTTGGTGCTTCCGGCGCAAGTGAGTGTTGATTTTTATTGAAAACACTTTCTGTATAAGTGAAGATGTCTACATAGATGCATATACATAGATATCCTTGTTGTTGTACTACGTATTTTAATTAATGTAAACAGACGGATCCCTGTTCTGACAGGGGAGTAGAGAGAGATCTGCTGTTCCTAGTGATCAGGAATAGCGATCTCTCTCTTCCTCTAGTCAGTACACTGCCCCACAGTTAGAAACACCTCCCTAAAGAACACTTAACCCCTTGATTGCACCCTAATGTTAACCCCTTCCCTGCCAGTGACATTTATACAGTATAATTGGCTATTTTTAGCTCTGATTGCTATATAAATGTCAAAAGTAAAAAAATATTGTTTTTTTTTTCCAAAATTGTTGCCCTTTTTTGTTTATAGTGCAAAAAATAAAAACCGCAGAGGTGATCAAATACCACCAAAAGAAACTATTTTATATTTTGACACAAGTTTTTTTTTTTTGCACAAAGTTGTCACTAAATGATATATTGCTCAAACATGTTGTGGTCATATGTGGAATTACATCCCAAAATACATTCTGCTGCTTCTCCTGAGTACGGGGATATCACATGTGTATCCCACAAGCTATCTGCTGAGAGGCATGGTGAGTATTTTGCAGCTCTCATTTGTTTTTGAAAATGAAGAAAGTCAAGAAAAAATATTTTTTTTTTCTTTTTTCAATTTTCAAAACTTTGTGACAAAAAGTGAGGTCTGCAAAATACTCACTATACATCTCAGCAAATAACTTGGGGTGTCTACTTTCCAAAATAGGGTCATTTGGAGGGGTTTTGTGCCACCTGGGCATTCCATGGCCTCCGAAACTGTGATAGGCAGTGAAGAGTGAAATCAAAAATTTACGCCCTTAGAAAGCCTGAAGGCGGTGCTTGGTTTTTGGGGTCCCGTACGCAGCTAGGCTCCCAAAAAGTCTCACACATGTGGTATCCCCGTACTCAGGAGAAGCAACAGAATGTATTTTGGGGTGTAATTTGACATATTCCCATGGCATGTTTAAGCAATATATAATTTTTTGTTAAAAAAAATTGTCTTTTTCCCGCAACTTGTGTCACAATATAAAATATTCCATGGACTCGACATGCCTCTCAGCAAATAGCTTGGGGTGTCTACTTTCCAAAATGCGGTCATTTCGGGGGGTTTTGAACTATCCTGGCATTTTATGCACAACATTTAGAAGCTTATGTCACACATCACCCACTCTTCTAACCACTTGAAGACAAAGCCCTTTCTGACACTTTTTGTTTACATGAAAAAATTAATTTTTTTTGCAAGAAAATTACTTTGAACCCCCAAACATTATGTATTTTTTTAAAGCAAATGCCCTACAGATTAAAATGGTGGGTGTTTCATTTTTTTTTTTTTCACACAGTATTTGCGCAGCTATTTTTCAAACGCTTTTTTTTTTGAAAAAACACCCTTTTTTAAATTTTAATGCACTAAAACACACTATATTGCCCAAATGTTTGATGAAATAAAAAAGATGATCTTAGGCCGGGTACATGGATACCAAACATGACATGCTTTAAAATTGCACACAAACCTGCAGTGGCGACAAACTAAATACATTTTTAAAAGCCTTTAAAAGCCTTTACAGGTTACCACTTTAGATTTACAGAGGAGGTATACTGCTAAAATTACTGCCCTCGATCTGACCTTCGCGGTGATACCTCACATGCATGGTGCAATTGCTGTTTAGATTTGACGCCAGACCAACGTTTGCGTTCGCCTTTGCGCAAGAGCAGGGGGGGACAGGGGTGATTTTTTTTTTCTTTATTATTTTTTTGCTTTTTTATCTTATTTTTAAACTGTTCCTTTCTTTTTTTTTTAATCATTTTTATTGTTATCTCAGGGAATGTAAATATGCCCTATGATAGCAATAGGTAGTGACAGGTACTCTTTTTTGAAAAAACTGGGGTCTATTAGACCCTAGATCTCTCATCTGCCCTCAAAGCATCTGACCACACCAAGATCGGTGTGATAAAATGCTTTCCCAATTTCCCAATGGCGCTGTTTACATCCGGCGAAATCTAAGTCATGAAATGCTCTTAGCTTCCGGTTTCTTAGGCCATAGAGATGTTTGGAGCCACTCTGGTCTCTGATCAGCTCTGTGGTAAGCTGGCTGGATCACCGGCTGCATTCTAAGGTTCCCTGTTGGGACAGGAGAGCCAGAGAAAAACATGGAAGACGGTGGGGGGGGGGGGTATTCCCTCCCACTGCTTGTAAAAGCAGTCTAGAGGCTAATTAGCCACTAGGATTGCTTTTACATGAAAGCTGACCGCTGGCTGAAAAGAATGATACCAACATGATACCTAAACCTGCAGGCATCCTCCCGCAAAAGTTAGGAGCAAATCGCTCCTCTGCCCTCTGCTGCCCCCACGCTTCGGCATATATGCTGAAGTATGTAACTGTGGTGGTGAAATCACCTCCGACAGCGCTGGAGTCACGGCTTTATGTATCGTGGGAGCAAACGCTGTTGCTGTCAAGATAAATAAATCTGTGCTGCAACTGAATGGCGTACCTGCTAAGCAAATGATGGTTAACAATAAAACAAAGTAACATTACAGTATAACAGTAAGACTTACCATACCTGCAAAGCAAATACAAAAAAAACATAGTAAAAAATAAAACATTTAACGCAACCTGTGCCTAAAATATATATATGCCGAAGCATGGGGGCATCCTCCCACAAAAGGTAGGAGCAAATCGCTCCTCCACCCACTGCTGCCCCCACGCTTCGGCATATATGCTGAAGTATGTAACTGTGGTGGTGAAATCACCTCCAACAGCACTGGAGTCACGGCTTTATGTATCGTGGGAGCAAACCCTGTTGCTTTCAAGATAAATAAATCCGCTCTGCAGCTGAATGGCGTACCTGAAAACAAAAAAATGGTTACCAATAAAACACAGTAAACAGTAAAGTATAAAAAAATTGCATATCTGAAAAGCAAACATGGTAAAACATAATAACAATAAAACATTGCAGAATAGAATACAGTAAAAAAGAGCAGAACAATAGAGAGAGAATAGAGAGAGAGAGAACAATAAAACGACAACTATTTTTGTTTTTTTTATTTTATTTTTTTTGTGTTTTTATTTTTTTTATTTTTTTTTTACACTTTTTTTTGCAACTATAACTTTTGTAACTGGTACCAGGTTCGGGTCTCTCAAAATGCGATGGCATCTTGGGAGACCCTGTGTTAGTGTGCCTAGTCTGTGCAGTGCTGTACCCTACGCTAATACTCAACTAGTGAATGGTAGTGTTCAAAACATTCACCAATGCATAGACCAGGATTGTCAGGACAGGAGGGACAATAATACCGGGTGTCACGCCTATATCCGCGCTTGCTGCAGACACGATATCTTCTTTGGGGGGTTCGTTGGGTAGGGGTACTCAGGAGGACATAAGGAAAATGCCTCTCATGCAGCTGGCTTACTGCATTTGGTTGGGGAAGGTGAGGTGGAGCACCATCTGGATACAGAAGGGCTCTGACGATCTCTTCCTGGAATTTAAGGAAGGATCCAGTCCTTCCTGAAGCTCTGTATAGCACATGAGCGTTCAGCAAAGCCAATTGAAATAAACAGACACTTTCTTGTACCAGCGTATGGCCTTAGGGGCAACTAGGTATGGCACCAACAACTGGTCGTTGAGGTCCACCCCTCCCATATTTTGGTTGTATTCGTGGACTCAGAGGGGTTTCTCCACAACACCAGTCGCCGTAGTAATTTGGACCGTCGTGTCTGCATGAAGGGAGGTAAGAACAAAAACATTCTTATTATCCCTCCACTTCATAGCGAGCAAGTTATTACACTTGAAGCAGGCTCTCTCCCCCAGCCTAAGACGGGAATCTACAAGCTGCTGGGGAAAGCCCCGGCGATTAGGTCACACGGTGCCACATGCTCCAATCTGTTGATCAAAAAGGTGACTAAAAAGTGGCACGCTTGTGTAATAATTGTCCACGTACAAGTGGTACCCCTTTCCGAATAAGGGTGACACCAAGTCTCACACAATCTTGCCAGCGCTTCCTATGTAGTCAGGGCAGTTTGTCGGCTCTACTTGACTATCTTTGCCCTCATAAACCATAAAACTACATGTATAGCCTGTGGCCCTGTCACAGAGTTTATACATCTTGACCCCGTATCTGGCACGCTTGCTGGGAAGGTACTGTTTGAATGACAAGCGGCCAGAAAACTTAATCAGGGACTCATCAATGCAGACAACTTGATGGGGAGTAAACAAGTCTGCAAAACGTTGGTTGAAGTGGTTTACGAGGGGCCGAATTTTGTAGAGCCGATCGTATTCAGGGTCTCCACGAGGACGACATTGTTCATTGTTGTAGAAGTGCATGAACCACAAAATCTGCTCGTATCATGCCCTGGTCATGGAGGCAGAGAACAAGGGCATATGGTGAATTGGGTCAATGGACCAATATGACCGCAACTCACTCTTTTTAGTTATGCCCATGTTGAGGGAAAGGTCCAGAAATAGCTTAAATTCGGAGACCGTAATTGGTCTCCAATCTCTGTCAAGGGAGGACTGGGGAATAGTGGCGATGTGTTGACCAGCGTATAAATTGCTTTGGTCCACGAAAGATCTATTGAGATTTTCGGTGAAAAACAGCGAATAAAAATCCAGTGGCGTAAAATCAACTGTTTCCACATGAATGCCGGATTGGCCAGTGAATGGGGGAAGTACGGGTGCTGCAGAAGTGGTGGGTTCCCAATTCGGATTGGCGAATGCAGCAGGAAGGGCACTATGGGCACGACTGGCCTGTGTTCGTCTTCTTGGTGGCAGCAGGACACTACTTGTGCTTGCCACCTCGCCAGCTTGAACTGCACTTATGCAACTCGCCATGTCACCAAGTGTTACTGCAGTGCTGGATGTACGACCAGGGTGTACTAGGCCGCTGGTGCTTGCCAATTCACCAGAAGGAATAGCGGCGCTAGTACTGCTCTGCTCCATACGAGGGACCTGCAGTTCTTGCACATCAAGGACAGAAGAAGAAGTTCGGGGTCTGGTATGCCTGACCTTGGCAGGGACTACAACTCCGTTGTCAGACCTATTTTTCATGGAGCCGTTGCCCTCTACAGGATCGTATTCTGAGCCTGAATCTGACAGATGAGTGACTTCCTCTTCACTATCTATCATGCTCAGAAACGTGTAGGCCTCTTCACTAGTGTACCTTCGATTTGCCATTTTGGGCTCTAAATTTAGTGGTACACTAGTGAGACTCACAGGCAAAAAAGCTCCTGACTGTTAGCGACTGTATCAAAACGCTACCAACAAAAACTGTTAGAGATTGCAGGGATCAGGCCTGACTCTGCGAACGCTGCAGTTATGTGTGTTTAGTGTTTTGTAAGTGACAGTGATCGATCGATACTGCACTTGGGTGGGCTGGGCAGGGCCCAGGGGCAAAACGCAGGTGCTAGCAGGTATCTGGGCTGATCCCGCTAACACTGCGTTTATGGGAACCCTAAACTGCTGGGGATGCTAGTATAGATCTGATCGGATCAGATATTGATCGGTTCAGATACTATAGCACTAAGGGAGGTGTATGCTGCGTGGGTGTTAGCGGTACTGGAGCTAACCTGACACTGCCTGGGGCGAAGCAGACCTTATCTGATTAGGGGATTAAACCTTTATAAGGTAATAAACAGTGGGTGCCCTGAAACTATAATAAACAAACTAACTAACCAGCGTCACCCATAACAGTTATACGGTGATCACTAGTGAAAGGGTTAACTAGGGGGCAATCAGGGGGTTAATACCTTTATTAGGTAGTATATGGGGGGTCCCTGTCGCTATAAAACACTGACAGCGAACCTATATACTTACCTCCCTAACTAGCATCACCTGTGTCACTAATACAGCGATCAGAAAAATTATTGCTTAATGACACTGGCTATGGGGGGTGATCAAGGGGTTAACCTTTATTAGGGGGGGTTAGGGGGTATCCTAGACCTAAAGGAGGCTAATACTAACTGCCCTACCACTTATAACTGTCACAAACTGACACCAATGCAAAAAAAACAAAACTGCTATTGGTGTCACTGTGACAGGGGGTACAGGGGGGTGATCGGGGGGTGATGGGGGGTGAAATGTGTGCCTAGTGTGTTCTACTGTTAGTGTAGTGTTTGGTGCACTTACTTGATGTCTTTCCTCCTCGGTGCTGGAACGAAAAGACCGGCTCGAGGAGAGATGACATCACTTCCTCTGCCGCTGTTTACATTACAACAGCAGAGGAAGAATGTCATTGGCTGGGAGCGATCGTGAGGGGGTGGCCACAAATCAATGGCCTCCCCCTCACCTCTGATCGTTCCCGGACAGAAACCGACCGCCTCGGGCACCGGGGGGGGGGGTCCGATCTTACCCCCCGCCCGCGGAAGGCAAGTAACGTACCCATACGTTACTTTGCCTGCCCGTTCCATTCTGCCGCAGTATATCTGCGTGAGGCGGTCGGCAAGTGGTTAAGTGGTTAAAGTGCCGGAATTTATTATTGCAGTACATTGCTTTTGGCAGTATTAAACCCAAAAGCAAACATTTATTATATTGCAGCTAACCAATTCTTAGATATGATGACTGTATTAGTTTTCTTTCCCTTAGGCTTTCTTTCTTCTATTTTCATCTGATAATCCAGCCAGTGAGTCTGTTGTTTTTTACAGCACAAACTCTCCAGCAGAATGTATCAGTTTACTGTCATCATGGATGATACTTACCACTTAACACTGGCGGGGTGGTTAAAATGATCAGCTTTTATTTATTCATGCAAAACCTTTAGACCAAAAGTATTCTAGGGTTCTAAATCTGCTAATATATTTAACACTGCCCCATACCAAATGACAATGCTGCTAACTGCTGTGCCTCCTCTTCTCATTCTTCCAGAGTTGTAGCTCACTAATACAGAAAGTGTTACTGGCCAGATCACCAGGTGAAAACAGAAGGTAAAAAAAAGCAAACGAAAGGAAAACTGATGCAGCCATCACATCTAATAATGGGAAGCTGCATTCATTTCATTTTGAGCTTACTCCCACTTTAACCTGAAATAAAAATGTTAAAAAAAACAAAGTGCAGTGCTAAGAGTATCCAGCATATGCTAGACACATATGTGAAAAACAAATAAAGTACTTGTTGAACATGTGCATATGACAACATAAAGATACGAAAAGCCGGCAGTGAGCACAGCTTTAATTAATCAAAGTGTCCAAGTGAAAAATGAGACAGCAAATGGTGAAAGTCCATGACATGTAGGGTAAAGGAGGGTGTCTTCTCCAAACGGAGGATACCAGTAGACGCCAAGAGGCGTATGGGCACTCAAATGGGAAGGCGACAGCAGATACCACAGCACACAGATCTCCAATGAATATAAATGGATACCCTTACCAGATCTGTAGGACGCACATACCGTATAGCAGTGCGTCAGATAGGCATAATGGGATGATCTCCCGTGATATCCAGCCGGATGATGTCCCACAGGCCGCTGTCACCGATAGAGGTGGAAGTCGAACAGCTCCCGCATAGGTCCTCCAATTCCAGGTTGGGAAGGTCCAAAGAAAGCAGTTCAAAATAGGGCCATGGAAAAAGATAAAAGGGGGCTCCACATGGTGTAGGTAAAAAAAAATTAGGATTTATTGGATAGAAACCAATTAGATAAAAGTGATCACAGACAGGTTAAAAATGCCAATGTGGGAAGCTGAGAATGCTAGTCCTACGCGTTTCAACTGAATAGTCTTCACCAGGGGCATAAACCAGCCTCCCCACATTGCTCTTTTTTATAGACTGTACAAAAATTTGTAAATGAGTGGATCCGCCCCCAAAATGGCAGAACCGGAAGAAAAACAAACATGATAAATATAAAACATCTATAATACTGAGGGTACAGCATTGGTATGGCCAAACTGTTTACAGTTCAAAAGATTGCAGGTAAAACGAGGCTATACACATGTAAATACGAGCAAAGATTAAGCTGGTGAGGACAGCTTGTGTTTCAAGCCTCGTTTTAGAGCAGGCAGGAAGAGACAAGTACATCCGGCTTGTGTTCCAAGCCTCTCTTTGGGGTCGACAAGACTGGATGACACGTCACCACCAATCAACGGCAAGCAACCTTAACCCCTCACACAGCGGGCCCGCACTCAAAGCACCACGTGTAAAGGGAGGATAGCACAGCCGGTGTTCTGCCGAGAAAGTTCCGCTCGGCGTATAAGTTCCCCCCTCTACTGCGCCTGCGCAGTAGGTATCGGCGGAAATAGCCGAAGCACAACAGCTGAAAATCAGCTGTACACGGCGCCTGGAAGAGGGCCCCTCGCGGGCTCACTTCGCTCGCCACGCTTCGGGCATGGCCTCGCTGCGCTCGGCACTTTTAGATTCCCCCCCTAGGTCCACTTGGATGGTGGGGAAGGAACCTGGACCCAGAGCGCAGGTGCCGTGTACAGCTGATTGAAGCATTTGAGATTCGGCTATCTCCGGCGGCTGAGAGTAGTATGTACTGCGCAGGCGCTGCGCCTGCGCAGTACATGGGGGAACTTATCCGCCGAGGGAACATTCTCTGCAAGACACTGGGACACGGCATCATCGCCACCCGTCATTCATTTGAAAACGAGTGACCAGACTCCGCCCCCATTAAGGGCACAGCATAAGGCACTGTGAATGTGTTGGGACTGGCTGACAAACCGTGTCCCAATATAGGTGTCACAGCCAGAGCATTTGGAAAAATTACATAATAAAGATAATGAATAAACAATAACTGGAACTAAATCAGTGTGACAAAACCCATAAAGGGGCAAGCAAATATCAAATGTCTAAACACAAATAGCCAGCACAATGCAACTTCAAAATGCCTTTCTATAAAAGTGGGGACATAACACAACCGGGATCTGGGTGAGAAAAATTAATTGATTAACCCCAGCTCACAGGCCAGGTACAACATCACTCCCCCAGAGAACCGGTGTGTACAAGCCCCCAAAAGTACAGTGTTAGCATGGTGAAAATCACAACTGGGAATGGAAATAGCAAACCCCCTGTGAAATTACAGAACTAAAAGGGGGAGTACTAGTGAGGATGTGTCGCAGCCCACATATCCAAAGCCAGTGTAAAACCCAAGCAGGACATCATGGGCAACAACATGTCCGCCTAACATCAAAACAAAATAAATATAATAAAATAAATAGAATGCATACAGATCATAAACGCCCAAGGCAAAAGCGCCTCAGGGGTGTGTTGCGGCTCGAGACGTATTGGATTTACGAATTGAGGTGTTACTCGCCGTACGGTGTGAATGTAGAGTGGGATACTAATTGCTTCATCAGCCGTGCGTGATGTGCACCTCTCCTTTTATGCTTGAGCCGAGACACACCTCTTCGGTTTTTGATACCCACAGTATTTATGTTACTTTCCCATGAGGGTGGTGGTACCTCAACATATTTTATATATTTTTTAGTTTTATTTTTGTCTTTTTTGACTATATGTTTTGAGGGGGGGTACAATTTTCAGTACCCTCTTTTTGGGGGGTAGCCTTTGATGGGGATCTATCTACTAGCCTCTACAGTGAATATCAATGCACCTCTTGCAGTTTGCCTCCACCCACTTTACCCCGCTTGTTTCATGCCTTTTCCTTTCAGGATGGCTGTGTGGCGTTGCTTTGTACCCATTTGGGGGGCTTGGGCACGTATAACTCCGCCAGTCCTGTAGGGGTATTGTGGTATAGTTATTCTCCATCTCAGGTATTAGACTTTTTGCCTTAGGCGTTTATGATCTGTATGCATTCTATTTATTTTATTATATTTATTTTGTTTTGATGTTAGGAGGACGTGTTGTCGCCCATGATGTCCTACTTGGGTTTTACACTGGCTTTGGATATGTGGGCTGCGACACATCCTCACTAGTACTCCCCCTTTTAGTTCTGTAATTTCACAGGGGGTTTGCTGTTTCCATTCCCAGTTGTGATTTTCGCCATGCTAACAATGTACTTTTGGGGGCTTGTACACACCGTTTCTCTGGGTGAGTGATGTTGTACCTGGCCTGTGAGCTGGGGTTAATCAATTCATTTTTCTCACCCAAATCCCGGTTGTGTTATGTCCCCACTTTTATAAAAAGGCATTTTGAAGTTGCATTGTGCTGGCTATTTGTGTTTAGACATTTGATATTTGCTTGTCCCTTTATGGGTTTTGTCACACTGATTTAGTTCCAGTTATTGTTTATTCATTATCTTTATTATGTCATTTTTCCAAATGCTCTGGCTGTGACACCTATATTGGGACGCGGTTTGTCAGCCAGTCCCAACACATTCACAGTGCCTTATGCTGTGCCCTTAATGGGGGCGGAGTCTGGTCACTCGTTTTCAGATGAATGACGGGCGGCGATGATGCCGTGTCCCGGCTGTGCTATCCTCCCTTTACACGTGGGGCTTTGAGTGCGGGCCCCCTGTGTGAGGGGTTAAGGTTGCTTGCCGTTGATAGGTGGTGACGTGTCATCCGGTCTTGTCGACCCTGAGATGAGGCTTGAAACACAAGCCGAATATACTTGTCTCTTCCTGCCTGCTCTAAAAAGAGGCTTGGTGATGACGTGTCATCCTGTCTTGCCGGCCCCAAAGAGAGGCTTGGAACACAAGCCGGATGTACTTGTCTCTTCTTGCCTGCTCTAACACGAGGCTTGAAACACTAACTGTCCTCACCAGCTTAATCTTTACTCGTATTTACATGTGTATAGCCTCATTTTACCTGCAATCTTTTGAACTGTAAACAGTTTGGCCATACCAATGCTGTACCCTCAGTATTATAGATGTTTTATATTTATCATGTTTGTTTTACTTCCGGTTCCTCCATTTTGGGGAAGGATCCACTCATTTACAAATTTTTGTACAGTCTATAAGAAAGAGCAATGTGGGGAGGCTGGTTTATGCCCCTGTTGAAGACTATTCAGTCGAAACGCATAGGGCTAGCATTCTCAGCTTCCCACATTGCCATATGCTGAATACTCTTAGCGCTGCACTTTGGTTTTTTTGTATACTTAGTGGACTTGATTTGTTTGTGTAACAGCTGCTTTGGTTACTTTGGTGCATTTTATTATTTTGTTTGGTTTAGCGCAGCCTTTTCTTCATTCCTATAAAAATGTTACAGACTTGTGAATTATAAACTGATTTATTATATTAGGCAAATGAAACATATATCATTACATACTTCATCACACTCAGTCATGCCCAGATGCTGTATTGTCTCACTGTCTAACAGTTCCACTAAAGCTGGTAAACGAAAGAACCCCCCATAAGACCAGGGCCATCTTTAACCCCCTCAATACAGGGCACTTTCACCCCCTTCCTGCCCAAGCCATTTTTCAGTTTTCAGCGCTGTCGCACTTTGAATGACAATTGCGCGGTCATGTTACACTGCACCCTAATGAAATTTTTATCATTTTTTCCCCACAAATAGAGCTTTCTTTTGGTGGTATTTGATCACCTCTGCAGTTTTTATTTATTGCGCTATAAACAAAAGAAGAGGGACAATTTTGAAAAAACACAATATTTTTTACTTTTTGCTATAATAAATATCCAATTTTTTTAAACAAATGTTTTCCTCAGTTTAGGCCAATACGTATTCTTCTACATATTTTTGGTAAAAAAAAATTGCGATAAGCGTATATTGATTGGTTTGCGCAAAAGTTATAGCGTCTACAAAATAGGGGATAGATTTATGGCATTTTTATTTATTTATTCATTTTTTACTAGTAATGGCGGCGATCTGCGATTTTTATTGTGACTGCGATATTGCGGCGGACATATCGGACACTTTTGACACATTTTTGGGACCATTCACATTTATACAGCGATCCATGCTATAAAATTGCATTGATTACTGTGTAAATGTGACTGGCAGGGAAGGGGTTAACCACTAGGGGGCGATCGAGGGGTTATTGTATGACCTAGGGAGGTGATTCTAACTGTGGGGGGAGGGGACTCATTAGGGGAGGTGACCCTGTACAAGGGACACGCCATCGGTCTCCTCTCCTCTCTGACAGGACGTGGATCTGTGTTTACATGCACAGATCCACGGTCCTGCTCTGTTACCCGGCAATCGTGGGTGCCCGGCGGACATCGCGGCCGCCGGGCAAGCGCACCGGGTCCCGAGCGACGCAGCGGGCCCCCTAGTGGCTCGGGAGGGCGATCACGTCATATGACGTCCGCCCAGAACAAGAGAAGCCTCGTCCCGCCGTCATATGACGGTGGACGGTGGCTTAGTGGCTAAGGTAGGGCAAAAGGGGCAGCTGCCCTGGGCCCTGTCATTGTTGTGGGGCCCAAAGTAGCTGCCTCATACTTGCCAACTATGCCAGTTTAAATTCCCTCATCCCTTGAGGTTTTAGTTACGTGCTGTGTCCTGATAGCTCAGTTTGTTGTTCTGTTACTAATGCTGCCCAGCTCTGCCCTATTGTTGTGTACAGATGACTCACCTGCAGACCCTGTGTTTACATGTAAATACCGACATTGATATGTAAATAGCAGCATTCATATGTAAATAAGGATGGACCGGCAGCATTCATATGTAAATAGAGGTGGTTATCATATGTAAATCATGCCTCCCTGAGGTCATATCACCATCACCTATTCTGAATGCTGCCCACTGGAGAGATAAAGGGGCATGTTTGAAGGTCCTGCCTACAACTGTGGTCATTAAGCCTACCATCAGCATGTTCTGCAAAGGTAAGCAAATTGGTGGGGCGGGAGGGTAGTGTGGGGTGTGCAGAGGTAGGCAGAGAAGGAATTACAGTTTGGGATGCACAGGTGAGCAAGGAGTGGATGTATGGAGGTAAGGAAGGTGGGTGCAAAGATGAGCAGAGGAGGCAGGTAGAGTTAAAGGGGAGGGGGATTGAAGTGAAGAGGATGGGGGATGTTTGGGGTGCAGAGGTTAGCATGTGTTTTAGGATTGCAAAAGTGTACTGACAGAGTGGATAAAGACGCAGGCCATGTGTAGGACAGCCCATTCATTTCAATGGGCTGCTCTATGCGCTACACATGCGGAAGAAAGTCCCAAACCCTTTTTAAAAATCACACGGTGCCAAGACACATGTCAGCAGATGCGTGAGGGTGTCATTAACTATTAATGGCACTGCAATGTATCTGCTAAAGGGCAGCATGTTTCTATGGTGTCAGGAAAACGATTTTGCATGCGTTCCCGACACACACAAATGTGAACGCAAACTAAATGTCTCAGTTACATTGGTGGTCAGTGTAAATCTTCTCATTACATTGGTGCTTGGTGTAGAATGCTTTCATTCACACTAGTGGTCAGTGTGAATGCTCCCTTACATTGGTGGTCAGTGTAAATCCCTCCTTACATTGGTGGTTACTGTGAATGCTTCTATTACATTAGTGGTCAGTGTAAACCTCTATTACATTAGTGGACAGTGTAAACCAGTATTACATTGGTGGCCAGTGTTGAAACTCCTATTTATATTGGTAGATGTTAAAAAAAAATCAGCATTGCCATTGATTGAAACAAGAGCGAAACTGCATGGAGGGAGGGCCCCCAATACATTTTTTGCCCAGGGTCCAATCGATATTAAAGAAGGCCCTGCATAAGAAAGGGCCCTTAAAGTGATACTAAAGTGAAAAAATAAAAAATAACAAACACGTTATACTTACCTGCTCTGTACAAAGGTTTTGAACAGAGAAGCCATGATTCTCCTCTTCTCGGGTCCCCCGCCGGTGCTCTGGGCTCCTCCCCACTGCTGATATGCCCCCATAGCAAGTCGTATGCAATGGGCACACTCGTGCGGGCTTGCCCTCCAGACCTGTTCTGTGTGTCTATTGACATACAGAACGGGGCTCAGCCCAGCTACCGACAGAACAAGTTTCAGCTGATTTTTTGCTGAATCTGCCTAAATTGTATCTATTGCCAGTCTTATGATCAGTGAGTGTGTGTATTTTAATACAGGAAGGGTTGATTTAACCACAATTTAGCCTAGGTTCACACATATGCAGAAAAATCAAAGATTGCATGTTAATTGCACGGGAATGTGGTGTGGTTCTTGTACTATTCACATGCGAGTTATAGTGTAAACTGGGGGTTAAAGCGTTTGTTACCCCAACACTTCTTATTCCTAATGTGTACTTGCTGTACCATGTACAGTACTTGTCTAAGAAAATATCCTGTTCTCTTTGTATGCTTCCTTTGTGTGAAATCCCTGGTGTTCCTGCCAGTCCCTCTGCTTTCCTATTAAAAACTGACCACACTAAGCAGGCAAACACACCATGGTCAGTTCTCTAGCTATGCTAGGAACTCAGTGTGCTCTCCTCCAATGATCAGACTTGTCCTGACATGCCCTTGCTGCACAGCCTTTCACTGGGTAGCTCAGTCTGCTGCTGCTTCTCTTCCCCCCAGCTCTTATACAGCTCAGAACAGAGGGCATGTAACCACATATAAAAAGGGGAAAAAAAGTATTTATAATGTATTTTTATATCTATACAAAAATGTTTTGCCTTTCATTTCTATAAAAAAGTGAATGGGTTGTTTTAGAAGGTGGTCATTTACAATCACTTTAAGGAAGCAAAAGATATTTGAAAATAATACGCTGATGTGTTATATTTACTTTCAAAATGTCTACTGTAGCCTCCCTGGCAGTTTTCCCAAGTGTGGCACGGGGTTAAATTTCAGCACCATTAGCGGTAACCCCGAGCCACACTCAGGATTACATGTCAGGATCCTGGTACGGTATACTTACCTTGTCCCCAGGATCCTGCGATGTCCCCCTGCTGTGTTCGCGTTCTGTCCTCCTCTCGAAGCCTCTCTGTGCTGGGCTCTGTTTCCTGCGAGCATTGCAACGCACGGGGCGGAACCTGACGGCAAATTCAGAAAAATGAAAATTCATAACACATACAGTACACTGTATGAAATCATTTCACATTCCTTTTGTCCCCAGTGCTTTGTCCAGTGCCCTGCATGCAGTTTTATATGATATATACTGCTCTTTCTGCCTGGAAAATGGAGATTGTCCATAGCAACCAAAAAGTGTCCCTTTACGTCAAAAGTGGTTTTAGACCAGCTAGAAAACAGCAATAGTAAATTAGAACACTTGCAGAATTGAGCGATAGTGAATCGTAGGGAAATTTATTTGATTATTATTATATTATTATTTTTTATAATTATTTATATTTATTTATTATATTATAATTTATGATTTTGTGTTTAAAACTTCATCATACCCGGGATATCTACTAGACCAGTAATGGCGAACCTTGGCACCCCAGATGTTGGGACTATATACATATACATTTTTTTAAATATTTTTTCATGATACATTTTTTGATACACATTTTCATATATAATAGATTGGTTTCGATTCTCAACGGTATTTGCACATTATTGCACTGTGTGGGTTGCACTGTGGTCTGACAACCAAACTTTTTTTTAGATTCGATACTTGTCACTTTGCATTTTTAGTGGATTTTGTTAACACATGTTTCACAATTTAGACAATATTAGGATTGAGTTTGCTTAATGTATGGGATTATAATTACTTTCAATTCCATTAAGGATTTATCACCCCACAATATTGATTAATTTTTGGTCAATTCACAATTTTTATTTTATTTTATATTTATTTTTATATTTTTTGTATTGAGGTAGGATTGTACTACGCATCAAAGCACTTGGCACTTTAAACACTCACATTTACATAGCGCCATCCCCTATATTCTGTTTTTAAAGTTTTTGGGGTATCACTGAGGTGTTCCCTACTTGCATAGGGGGGCAGCAGTGTTTTAAAAGTCTGAAGCGCGGACCCATTGATAGATTAATTACATTTCCCATGATGCTCATCTACACTGCAGAGTGCATGAGTATCATGGGAAATGTAGTTCCAAAACATCTGTGGTGCCAAGGTTCGCCATCACTGTACTAGACTCTTGGTGGACAGATTTAAATGTGTTATTGCTAAGAATTACAGGCCTACAATATAAAACGCCAAATTTCTATGCAAAATAATTGTACCGCTTTGAGACACAAAAATCTGAAATAATCATATCGCCAGGAAGGTTAACATGTTATTGTCTTTCTGGATTAAACCATTCTATTGATATTTCAAATCTAAATAATGCAGGGATGTATTTAATCTCTGTGGAAATTTTGTTACTAGTGTATTAGGATTTATTTGAAATTTCCCAATTCAACCATGGTAAAGATAATCTTTTGTTGGGCATCCTTAAAAATAATGTACCCTAAAAATGTATGGTATTAATTGATATAAGCTTTATAAAATTTGGTAACAGAAAAGTACACTTATGCCCCGTACACGCGGTCGGATTTTCCGATGGACATTGTCCGATCGGAGCGTGTTGTCGGAAATGCCGACCGTGTGTGGGCTCCATCGGACATTTTCCATCGGATTTTCCGACATACAAAGTTGGACAGCAGGAGATAACATTTTCCGACAACAAAATCCGATCGCGTCAATTCCGACCGTGTGTGGCCTGTTCCGACGCACAAAGTGCCACGCATGCTCAGAAGAAATTCCGACACGGGACAGCTCGTTCTGGTAAACTTAGCGTTCGTAATGGATACAGCACTTTCGTCACGCTGCAATGTTCAAAATGGTTTAATACAGCGCACTCTCTTCTTCTTTATAATGTGACAAGAATTAAGTAGTTTTGCTGCTCATATTCACACACACTTCTCACAAACTTCTTTCGTTACTATTTATCGGGATTCCCTCAATATATTTTGATTTCTCACATCTGACAACATATTTTTTTTATTTTTTTGACTTTAATGTAGAATCTTTTTTTGTGTTTCTCTTTTTTAATTTTTTTTTTGGTGATTTTGATTTGTACTCCCGAAAATGTTTGTGTGTTTTTTGTGACAAGTTCCCACAACACCATTGATATGTTGTTCTATTTAATCTGTAGGAGATTGTTGTTTGTTGTTGTTGTCTCTTGTTAATTTCACATTTTATGTTAGAAATGTACCTGAATCGTCACCAACAAACTGTCCTTTTTGGATGAAAACACACACAGGAGAGTAGAATTTACCTAAAAATATTTTATTAAGGGGTCACAACTATAAACAAAGAGGGAGGCAACGCTGGAGAAACTGCAGAAGTGGGCGAAGCCTTGGACCCCCAGGGCAGACATCAATTATTTAAAAGCAAAATTGGTGGCCTGAGGAGTCCATATCTAAGGGAGGGCAGTCTGGTCCAGAAGTCCCAGAGATCCGGAAAGCAGCAGATGACATCTATGTCCCCAGGCTGTGGTCATACAAGAGACTGCAGCTTTTGTCAGACCAGACTGAACCCAGGGCAATCACTCTTTGGTCTTCCTTCCACGCTTCCTTCCAGCCTTTGGCTGTGGTGGTGGAGTTGTGGCAGCAGGAGGAGGAGGAGGAGGAGCATCGTCGATCTCAATGACATCCGTCTTGTGTGTCAGTTCCCCACTCTCCCCCTTACGTAGGACTTTATAAATCGGGTCCTCAGAGATCTTGCGTTGGCCCTCCTGCATGCCCTGCAATTTGGTGGCAGCCATGCAGGCAAAGGCCTCTTCAGGACTGGGGAAGGCTCTGAGGGATGCAGAAGCCTCCTGGATCAGCCTGTATGCTGAATCCTGCACAGGACTGGGAGTGGCCTTCCTGGCCCTTTTGTATGGCAGGTGGAGGGGAGGAACCTGAGACTCAGTCAGGCTGCGACTTGTCCCAGGCTTCTCTTGGCTGACACTTAGCCCCGCCTCCTCCTGGCTGACACTAATCCCCGCCTCATCCTGGCTGACACTAATCCCCGCCTCCTCCTGATTGCCACATTCCACAGCCGCCTCCTGGCTGAGGTCTTCCTGTGTATGAAAAAGGGACATAGTTTTAGTTTTTTTTTACATCAATCACACACAATTTTCACCTCCTGACTGCTGCAAATTGAATGTTAACAAATATAACAGACTATCCTTCTGAGCCCAGCATTTTTCATTCTTGTCCCAATTTTGGGTGCCCACTACTGTCTATTGATATGTAAAACACTTTTTTTAATCAGCAATTAATGATCAATAATAACATCTAGTAAACATCATTTCTTTATTGCCCAGAAATCTGTAGAAGAATGCTATACCTGACTCCAGCTGGGCTCCTCCACTTCTTCCTGGCTGGAAGGCCCAGGTTGGACATCAGAAGCCTCAGCTGGGATGGAAGGAAGAGTGGAAGGAAGAGTAGAGAGGGATTCCCTGACTTCAGTGTGGTCTGACAGAAATCGCAGTCTCTCATAGTACCACAGCCTGGGGACATAAATGTCATCTGCTGCAGCTCCGGACCTCTGGGAATCTGTGACCTTCTTGCGCTCCCTAAGATATGTGCTCCTCAGGCCACCAATTTTAGCTTTTAAATAAGGGATGGTTGCTGTGGGGACCACCGGCTTCACCAACTCCAGCAGTTTCTCCAGCGCTGCCTGCCTCTTTTGTTTGTGATTATAGTGGGGGTGTCTCACCTGCCACAGACAGGGCAGCTCCCTGTACTTGTCTATGAACAGGGGCAGGAAATTGTGGTCGTTGAACCCATCCATTTTCTCTGCAAGACACAACACAAGACAAACCCTAATGTCAGGCCAAACTCCCCTAATCTTGTTACAATATAGGCTTCAATTTTGAAGCAGTATAGGCCCAAGTTTAGATCCTACCTTCGTTAGCACGATCGGCGTCTCCGATGCTCCTTCCTCCGCTCACAGATCGTACGTAAGACGTGCGCGTTACGATTTATACACACTGCGCATGCGTATAACTCCGCCCGCCACTGACGTTCTTTCTATTCTATTCCCCGCCCCTTTTCGTTCGGCGCAGTGGAGGAAGAGCACATGGCGGATAGACAGCAGGATCGTGCTAAGTACAGCAACGAGGAGGAGGAGGAGGAAAGGCCGGAGCCTGAAACGTCCCAATCCAGAAGGAGATTAAAGGACTCAAATATGTCCTTTGGGGAGATGTTGGAGATGGTGGACATCCTGAAGAAGGCCGACTATGATGGAAAGTATGGGCCTTACCCCAACCCCAATGTCCGAAAGGCCAAGATCATGGCGAAAGTGGTCAGGAGTCTGCACCGGAAATTCAGGGTACGACGATTGAAAGATCAGCTCAGGAAGCGGTGGTCGGACCTGAAATTACGAGAACATGAGCAGTACAGAAAGATCCGGAGAGTGCTGCAAAAAAGTAAGTAGTTGTGCTGTGTTCCTATTGTTCTTGTGTTTATTACGTTCGTGCTGCTCCATGTGCTTTTAGGAACTGTTGTACAGTTTAAAATGGCAACTTTCATGTTCATGCGCACATTATTCGTTCGGATATAGATAGATAGGTCCGCGCTTAGGACAATATGAGAGCTGCTGCCTATTCCTGATTGGTACCCCAAAGGGTCCAATTTAAATAAGTGAATGGTATGGGAATAAAGACGGCGCTGCCCTCTAATTATTTTGTTTACAAAAGTTTTATTTGGAAGTTTCACAGAAGTACAAAACAAATTATAGGATTGTTAACAGAGTGTGTTACAATGTTACAGCATTATCAATAAATTGGGAGATTGAAATACATTACTAGACCATAATCTCTAGGCAGAAACATGTAATTATGAAATCAATATATTCATTAATTTGCAAGTGCAATGGTTGTATATAAATAGAAATGGGGAGAGACAATTAGGTATTAATCCGTGATCCAGTATGACCATTTATTTTTATATATATGTATAGTATCGTTAAGGGTATGGAATATCCACTCTACAATTTTGATTGATTCCATTCTGGAAATAACTTGTTGCCATGGGAGGTTGTTGGATTTCCAGTTGTAAGCAATCATCCAAAGTATGGAGCTGCATAGAGAATGAAATAATCTGGTACATGGAAGTGGAACATTCGGGATATTAGCAAACAATAAACACATTTGTGGTGAAGGTTTGATTTTTTGTTTAGATGAAGATTCAATAACTTCAAAGGCCTTACGCCATATTAGATCCAGGTGTGGGCATGACCAGAATATGTGTATGAATGTACCAGGAACAGAGCAACCTCTGAAACAGTTTGGAGATACTGAAGGGTAGTATGAATGTAGTTTCACTGGGGTTAAGTACCATCTTGAAAATACTTTAATTGGGGTTTCTCTGAATGATATAGATTTGTTACTCTTTACTCCAACACTGTTTAGAAAATTATAAAGTTTTGATATCAAACCTCTATCTCTAGTAAAGGAGATACAGATCTGTTCGAATACTGTGTTGGAAGGGTTTGTAGAGAGTGCGTAACATTCAGCATAGAATTCTCTAATTAGTTGATAACGGTGAAATTCTGAGGGAGGGAGGCCATGTATAGATTGTAGAGAAGAGAATGGGGTAAAATTCCATTTTAGTTGTAGGGATCTAAGTGTAGTAAGATTATTGTTAATCCAGTTTAAGAAGGGTCTTTCATTATTGTATGCATGAGGAAATCTGGGGTCACCTAAAAAGGATGCTAAGGGTGGAGTGTTAGAGGAAAGTTTGAAGGTGTCTTTGTGTTTATTCCAAAGTTGGAGAAAGTGGGCCACTATAATATTTACTTTGGAGAGTTTATTGTAAGACGTGGTATTAGACCATAATATTCCTTGTAAGTACAGTGGTTTAATGGAGGTAATTTCAAATTTTTTCCAAGGGGTGTCATGTGTAGGGGTGAACCATTGAGAAAGTTGGGTTAGTCTAGCAGCAAGGTAATATAACCATATGTTGGGAAGACCTAAACCTCCTGCAGATTGGGGTCTATGCATTAGTGCATAGCTGCACCTGGGCTTTTTTCCTGCCCATATGAAATTGTTGATATTTCTCTGAATGGAGAATAATTTGGATTTTGAAATATTAATTGGTAGGGTACGAAAAAAATATAATAGTTTGGGTAGGATTGTCATTTTGATGGCACATATTCTACCTAGGAACGAGATATGAAATGAAGACCAAGAGTTAAGGATAGTGTTAATATTGGAAAAAAGGGGGATATAATTAGACTTATATAACTGGTTATGTGTTGGGGTTATAGAGACTCCAAGGTATTTAAATGAGTTAGGGCACCATATGAAAGGGAAACTACCTGATAATAAATTTTGTGTGTTTTGAGAAAGGTTAATTGGCATTGCAGAACATTTGTTCATATTTATTTTGAGGCCAGAGATATTGTGAAAAAGTTTCAGTTCTTTAAGGAGGGATGGGATAGAGGTAATAGGGTCCGTAAGGAATACAAGAGCATCATCAGCGTATAAGCTGAGTTTAAATTCGTTTTCCCCTTTAGTATATCCTTTTATATCATAGTTATGTCTTATTTTATGGGCTAATGGTTCAATAGCAAGGGCGAATAAGAGTGGGGAAAGGGGGCAACCCTGTCTAGTCCCTCTGCTAAGGGAGAAAAATTCTGAATTGTGGCCTGGGATTTTAATTCTAGTTTGGGGATTATGATAAAGAGCGTTAAATCCCTGCAAGAATTTATCTGATATTCCAAATTTGGGTAGTAAAAAATTAAGGTAGGACCAGCTGACGCTGTCAAATGCCTTGTGAATATCAAGACTTAAGAGGCAAAGCTTCCGCGAGAAAAGATTTGCGTCTTGGATAATATTAGTGACCAATCTGACATTATCAACAATTTGTCTTCCAGGGATAAAACCGGTTTGGTCAATATGAATTAGATTCATGATAACTTTTGCCAGTCTGTCTGCAAGTAATCTTCCAAAAATTTTGAGGTCATTGTTTAAAACTGATATAGGGCGAAAATTTTGAGGGAGAGAGTGATCCTTAAGCGGTTTAGGGATTAGGGAAAGATTAGCTAGAAGCATCTCATTGGGGAATTGTCCACCATTAAGAATGTGATTAAAAAGGTTAGTCAGGTGAGGGGTTAGGAGGGGGGCAAATTTTTTATAATATGAAGAAGAAAAACCATCAGGGCCTGGGGCTGTGGAGGTTTTGAGGGATTTTATAATACGGGTCAATTCCAGTTCTGTACAGGGGGCGTTCAAAGATTCCATTTGCTGTGGGGTAAGAGAGGGTAGTCTGATGTCGTCCATCCACGATCTGGATGATTGGTCTGCAGGAGGCTGAGGGCTTGAGAGGAGGTCTTTATAAAATGCGGAGAATATTTTAAGTACTTCTTGAGGGTGTGTGATCATATTTCCTTTGTGGTCTCTAAGTTTGTATGTATGTGGGGGTTTGTGTTCATGATTAAGTTTTTTGGCAAACATAGATGAGGGAGAGTTGCTATGTAATAAAAATTTAGCCTTGGAAAACCTTAGTGATTTCTCTGTGTTTGCAGAAAGGATAACATCCAACGCCTTACGCTTGTCCTGAATATGTTTGGTAATTTCTGATGAAGGAGTTATTAGCAATTTATGGTATAGGTCGTTAAGTTCTTTAGTAAGGCATTTGATATCTGTGAGTCTTTGTTTATTTCTGTTTGCAGCGAGACTGATTAAATGGCCTCTTAGGACAGCTTTATGAGCTGCCCAAATCATAGTAGGAGGAGTATCATCATTGACATTGTCAGTAAAATAATTCTCAATATGTGTTGTAATGGTCTGTGTCAGTGAAGCATCTGTTAGGATAGTATCATTTAGTCTCCAATTATATGGTGATGGTTTGAGACCTACGTGTGAAGTTTTGAAAAATGTAATATCATGATCTGACCATGGGCATGGGTGTATTGTAGCATTAGAGGAGTTAGCTAATAGAATAGGTGTGCAGTAAATGTAATCTAGTCTAGCGTAGACATCACGGGGATGTGAGTAATGTGTGTAAACTTTTGCACCTATGTTATGTGATCTCCAAGAGTCAATTAATTGAAATTTATTAAGGGATCTGTTTAAAGATTTAGGGAAAGCTTTGGTGGAAGGGGAAATTTTGCTTCTGTCTAGTGCTGGATGTGCTGTTAGATTAAAGTCTCCGCCGACTATCAGATGGGGAGAGCTAAGCTTTTCTAGTGATTCAAAAAAGCCCTGGAAAAAAGAAGAATGTGAGTCATTTGGTGCGTAAATTGATGCAATAGTGATTTCTTTGTTATTTATCTGACCTTTTATAATGATATAGCGGCTATCTGGGTCTTTATAAATATGTTGTGAGTCAAAAATGATAGTGTTACGTATAAAGATAGCAACTCCTCGGGTTTTATTGTGGTATGTAGTATAAAAAAATTGGCTATATGTTTTGTCAAAATAGTTTGGGTGTCTAGAGGAAGAGAAATGGGTTTCCTGTAGTAGGATAATATCCGCACCAATTCTTTTGTAGTGTTGGAAGGCCTTTTTCCTTTTGTGGGGTGTATTGAAACCATGAACATTATGAGATATTACTCTAAGTACCATTGATGATTTTTAAAGAGGTATGCTTATAAAGTAATATCTTCCCAGTTACATATATTGAAATATAAATGAAAAGCATATAAGCGTATGGAGGGAGGTTAAAGTTTAGCATTCGGAAAGGTAATGTCATCTTATACTGTAACAGTAGAGAAACCATGGTCAAATGTGTATCAAATCTAGAGCATGAGTATTTGAGACAAAAAAAATTATAACATTGAATCATTAGATGAGAATGAATAGTAGTACTGTAACTTCCATTTTTAAATCTATATAAAGTATCGATCATAAAGGTGAAATTAGTGAATATTGTAATAAAAAATAACAAAAACAAAGGGACAAGAAATATCTTGTCACAACATTTTCCATTTGAATCAGGAGGACAAACGCGTCCTGATCCTGCGAATGCCATCAAGTGCACCATCCTCCAAATTAAGGATGTGGCAATTAACCGCATGAGCAGGTGGGGAGACAATCCAGCGACGACGGACTTAGCGGGCTATTTGAAAACATTGAAACAAAAATAATTAAATACCAACCAGAGGGGTAAATGTAACAGCAGAGGAAAACACCCTCTTTCCTTGGGGGTTGACAAATAAGGAGATTGTATCTCATTTTTAACAGACCCCAAGTACGCCCAGCCCAAATTTACCATTCTAAGCACTGCTAAAAACTCACTTTAGCCACATATATACCTTTTAGCTATAATAATAAAAAAAAAAAAAAAAAAAAAAAAAAGGGGGGGGGGGGGGGAATAGGGAAAATGGAGGGAAGGGAGGGATGGAGGAGAGGTATGGAGGGAAGGAAAAGAATAGGGAAAGGAAAGGGTTTGAGAAAGAATTGTGGTAAGTTTGTTACTCCTTTCGTTTTTTAGGGATCTTGATAAAGTCAAGGTACCAGATGAGGGGGAAGTTCAAATGTTAGCAAACTTTTTGATGAGTAGGGCTGTGCTCAGAATGATCCATCTAAACAGGAATTAGAAAAACGAACCAGAAATCAGTTCTGAGAGGACAACTCCACAAGTGGGGCCTTGTGTGAGTAGAAAAAACACTTAATCAAAGTGGTCAGGTGGCTTGGTTCTGGAAGGGTTGCCGCCATCTTCTTTGTTCAGCAGTGTTGCGTCTGGAAGATGGAGTCGACCATATTGGGGAGGGTCTTGGAGTAGTTTGAAATCTGTTAGGTGGTTCTGGATCAAGTAGTCCCAGTTTCACTAGCAGTTCTTTGCCTTCAATTACATTATACACGGTGTATGTAGAGCCATTATGTGGGATTGTAAGCTTGAATGGAAATCCCCATCTATATCTTATGCGAGCTGTTTGTAAGATGTTTGTGACCTCCTTCATTCTGCGTCTTCTATCCAGAGTGGCAGGGGAGATGTCAGGATAGATTTGTAGCCTGTTGCCCTCAAAAGCAATGTTTGGAGTGGTTCTGGAAGCACGCATGATTTCTTCTTTGGTAAGAAAATCCTTCATGCACATGATGATGTCTCTAGGTGGTTTGTCAGGTGTGGGTTTGGGGCGCAGGGCTCTGTGTATACGATCGCATGTGAATGCTGACATTGGTTTGTCAGGAAGAAGATTGTGGAAAATCTTGGAAACCGTTTGCATCAGATCAGTAACTGTTTCAGGGACACCTCGCAGTCTGATGTTATGGCGTCTGTTTCTGTTATCCAAATCTTCCACCTGTGCTTGCATAAAGGCGAAGCTATCTGCTAAAGATTCATAGTCTTTTCTTAAATCGTTATGAGCAAGTGAAAGTTCATCATGTTTAGTTTCTAAGATGTCCGTGCGATTTCCTATATTGGCTATTTCTTGAGATAGGGCAGTAGTAGCTTTATGTACCTCACTCTCTATCTTGTTAACCAGCTTATCAAAGATTGTGGTAAGGCTGGCATCCAAATCAGCTTTAGATAATGGGGATGAGTACTCACAGTTCCCATTGTTGAGAGAGTGGATGGATGGATTGGAGAGCTGTTTTATTGCAGCCGCGTGTGTGCTGACTCCGGCGCCATCTTGGGACATCTTCCCGGCCTGCTTGTGTGCAGCGTTCAGAAGATAGTGGGTTAAATGGTGTTGTGAGCGGCAAGAATGCCCGATTCTTCTTACCGGCATGCACGGAGGGTTCCCCGAGGGGTATGGAGTATTTTCGGCGGCGTATTGTATGTCTGGCTCTGGTTATTCAGCCCGCTCTAGCCGGGTCAGACGGAGCTGTGGTTACTCACGTCCTACCCGCATCGCGCCGCGCATGCGCCCCCGCTGCCCTCTAATTAATTGGGTGCTATGAACTAGTGTAGTGAGTGAACCCTGATAATAAAATTATGTGTCAATAGTGCAATCTCACAGAAATTTCAGAAATAACCAAAAAGCAAAAAAACATAAAATCAAAAAATCAAAAAACAAAAAACAAAAAACCAAAGAAAAACCGTAACCTCAGTACATGAGACACTAATAAATAAATGTAATCCCCCCGGTGGGGTAGATACGTATATCAGAATAGTGAGTGTAAAGATAATAGTGAACTCTGTGATTGAATAGAATAAATATCAAGTATTATATTTCCTCAAAACTCAAAAGTTTTGGGACAAAATGACGCAAAGAGTGATGTGAATTGTGTGATGGAAAATGGTTAATTATGTGTGTATGTATTGCTACTGTGGTATCCGTGTTGCCGTTACCAGTGTATATACAAATTAATATCTAGGGTCATGAATTACTCCAATATTCAAAAGTGTTGGGACACCATGGCGTTTGTGAACCAAGACAAAAACTTAATTGTGAATCATGAAAAAAACTTATTTATGACACCCTATTAGCAAACTCCCTATGAGTTAAATCCAAATATATAAAAGCATATAGCAGCCATAAAATCCAGTTCTATATATGCATGATAAGCAATTATTAGCTTCTAAAAAGTCCAAGCAAGGGGTCATATATTAGTGACCAGGTGGAGAAGACAAAGTTCAAGTATAATTGCTGTTTATTGCATCCTTGAGGACACACTAACAGTGACTTCTGTGCCTTTCAATCAAGATGGTGACTTTGAGGTGCTCGCCTCCCAATGATACCCCACTCACCAGAGATGATCACCCCTGCAGGGGTACCGAGCGACAGAGTGGGTGTCCCAGGACAGGTGATGTTCATTCCTAGTGTGCTTCCATTCCTCTACTGCATGCGGTCCTCACAGCTACTCCAGGGAAAAGATGTGCTCTAGTATGATCAGGTTATTCTAACGATTTGCCACCTTCAACTCTCCAGTATACCGGAGAAAAAGAAACACAAGGGGGCCTCCTTGGTGAAGTACGTTTTATAAATTTATTGCACATAAGCGTTACAAGAAAGTCCCATTGAAGTGTCCACAGGTTACAGGCCAGAAAACGAAATAAAAGTTTAAACAAGCACCGCTGTGTGCAGGGATGGAACCGGCAGCGAACTGCGAGCGTGCGTTCCACCGTGCGTTCCAGCCAGCACTTCCGGGTATGACGTGTGAGCGTGACTCCACCTTACGCGTTTCGTCATAGGACGTTTTCAAAGACGTCTTTGAAAACGTCCTATGACGAAAAGCGTAAGGCGGTTCCATCCCTGCACACAGCGGTGCTTGTTTAAACTTTTATTTCGTTTTCTGGCTTGTAACCTGTGGACACTTCAATGGGACTTTCTTGTAACGCTTATGTGCAATAAATTTATAAAACGTACTTCACCAAGGAGGCCCCCTTGTGTTTCTTTTTCTCCGGTATACTGGAGAGTTGAAGGTGGCAAATCGTTAGAATAACCTGATCATACTAGAGCACATCTTTTCCCTGGAGTAGCTGTGAGGACCGCATGCAGTAGAGGAATGGAAGCACACTAGGAATGAACATCACCTGTCCTGGGACACCCACTCTGTCGCTCGGTACCCCTGCAGGGGTGATCATCTCTGGTGAGTGGGGTATCATTGGGGGGCGAGCACCTCAAAGTCACCATCTTGATTGAAAGGCACAGAAGTCACTGTTAGTGTGTCCTCAAGGATGCAATAAACAGCAATTATACTTGAACTTTGTCTTCTCCACCTGGTCACTAATATATGACCCCTTGCTTGGACTTTTTAGAAGCTAATAATTGCTTATCATGCATATATAGAACTGGATTTTATGGCTGCTATATGCTTTTATATATTTGGATTTAACTCAGGGAGTTTGCTAATAGGGTGTCATAAATAAGTTTTTTTCATGATTCACAATTAAGTTTTTGTCTTGGTTCACAAACGCCATGGTGTCCCAACACTTTTGAATATTGGAGTAATTCATGACCCTAGATATTAATTTGTATATACACTGGTAACGGGAACACGGATACCACAGTAGCAATACATAAACACATAATTAACTATTTTCCATCACACAATTCACATCACTCTTTGCGTCATTTTGTCCCAAAACTTTTGAGTTTTGAGGAAATATAATACTTGATATTTATTCTATTCAATCACAGAGTTCACTATTATCTTTACACTCACTATTCTGATATACGTATCTACCCCACCGGGGGGATTACATTTATTTATTAGTGTCTCATGTACTGAGGTTACGGTTTTTCTTTGGTTTTTTGTTTTTTGTTTTTTGATTTTTTGATTTTATGTTTTTTTGCTTTTTGGTTATTTCTGAAATTTCTGTGAGATTGCACTATTGACACATAATTTTATTATCAGGGTTCACTCACTACACTAGTTCATAGCACCCAATTAATTAGAGGGCAGCGCCGTCTTTATTCCCATACCATTCACATTATTCGTTCGGATCACACATTTTTATTTCGGACTATAAAATACCATTGTTTAAGCCATATGCATTTGGCCACCATTTTGAGGCCCTATACTTGTCTTCAAAGAATTGGGTTGTGTAGATGGCTTGGTTACTAGAATGAAATGCAAACTAGATTCTGTGTAAGGAGAGGACACTGAGCAGCTTTTTTCACATCTGGACACTGGAGCACTATTGTGGGACCCCAGAACACCATTTTTATTAGGGGGGCCACACAGGTGCTCCAGTGTATACTATAGGGGGGTCTCCATCTGTGAAGCTTGTACCAAACAGGTAAAGTATTGCAGCTTGACAAAGGACACTAAAAATGCTACATCTTGGAACTCTGCTAAAATAGATCATTGTACCCCACTTCCAAGCAATGTTTCATCTTTATAGTTCTGCCATCAAATATCTGTGTGCTAATTATACCATTTTTGTTTTACATAGGGGAGAAAAGACTCGGAGGACACCCCTCATCCGAGGAGACCAGAGACCCCCCCCCTCTGGAAGAAGGGGAAATCCACCCAACACAAGATGAGCAGGAGGAAGAAGACGTAGTGGAACTAGTCGCCACAAAAGGTGAGTGTCTGCGACCACAGGCTCAGATAAGAGATGGATGGCGGCATTTTTTTTAGACCTAATTTATTTTGGGTTCCTCTCTTTTTAGGTGATCGTGAGGTTGTGGATGAAGATCCTTTCACATCAGAAAGTGCCCAGATCGTGATCGGGGAGATCATGGGGTGTAATTTACAATTGGAAATCATCAAGCAAAACATCAATGATGTTATTCCAAAATATAAAAACATCATTGATGTTTTGGGTCGAGTTTAAAGCCCCTCCAAATCACTTTCTTCTTTTGTGTGCTACAATGTGCGAAATGTTTTTGTGATTTTTCCAAAAGCCAAATTTGGAGGATGCACACAGTGTGCCAACATGTGCTATCTGCCATCACGGGAGATCAATGGACGTGTTTTGGGGGTGCAACCCCTTCCTCAATAATAAAGTAGCGGTGAGGAAGGGCTTTCTCCCCCAAAACACGTCCCTTGATCCCCAGTGATGGCAGCTAGCACATGTTGACATTGTGAAATTTGTGTGCATCTTCCAAATTTGGCTTTTCCAGGGGTGATTTCCCCCCATCTGAACGCAATATCAAACACAGTTCCTAAATGCTCATGTCTGATATTGCCTTCAAGTTCTACCAAATGTGAATTTTGTAAGATCAAGATTTGTGTCTTTCTTGTGGGTTTTACACAGGCCTGTGTTCTATAAAATGCACATTTTGATTTTGGATAATGACACCACAAAAATTGTTATACAACAAACATGTTGGTTTGTCAGAAAAACCTTTGGTAAATGCACATGTGATTGTGCAGGTATTAAAAAGATTGCTCATCAAGAATGTGTGGATTATTGTCTCAACGCTACAACACTTTTGGGGTGATGTAATTGTTGTTTTATGAGAAAATGGGGGTTATTTCCTAAGGGCAAATCCTCTTTGCACTACAAGTGCAGTTTCAGTGCAGTTGCAAGTGCACTTGTAGTGAAAAGTGTCTTTGCATTTAGTAAATAACAGCCAACAGTGCTTTGTATAAGGTTACACAATCACGACATTTTCTGGACTCCACACATTTCTGTCAGGGTCAGCTCAAACAAACACAAGCAGTAAATGTCCACAAAGAAGAGCCTGGGGGGAGATGCCTGTCGAGAACTTGAGGTCCTGCAGGCTTCTCCCTGTCGCCAAATACCGCAGGGTAGCGACCAACCTCTGCTCCGGAGTGATGGCTTGCCTCATGCAGGTATCCTGCCTGCTAATATAAGGGGTCAGCGAAGCCAACAAACGGTGAAACACGGGGTCCGTCATCCGGAGAAAGTTCCTGAAATCATCAGTATTATTCTCACGGATCTCACGGAGCAAAGGCATATGACAGAACTGGTCACGCTGAAGCAACCAATTCTTGGTCCATGAACTCCTCCCCACCCTGTTCATGGACTGGACTTGTGTCAAGGTCAGGACCCCAACACCAAGCCCCCACACAGCACGAACTCTACGAGGAGTACGCATACGAAACATGGCTAGAAAACGGTCGGCTACTCAGAACGAAGTAACAGAACGCACTGAAGAACAGCAAGGCCTGTGAAGAGAGACCTGAAAAACAGCAACGAGCGGGCAAGATCGCACAGAAAACTCCGATACGAACTGACTGCACGCACTGAAGAGCAGATACAAACCCACAAGCACAAACTGAACGGCAGAAAACTATCTGAAAGCCACGAGTCTGAAAAAGCGCGAATCGTCTCTCACCAAACTTTTACTAACACGAGATTAGCAAAAGGAGCCCAAAGGGTGCCGCGCTTGGTTCTGAACCGGCCTTTTCTAGTCTCG